>NC_079211.1:93182770-93529437 GCF_029633865.1 Lampris incognitus | reverse complement strand
ATGCCCATAAAATTTTACAGCAGAGTGCAATTTGCCTTTGTTTTGCCTTTGATTGCAATTATCCATGTGGCAAAGTATAAATGGTGGCTTTGCTCCAAGAACACAGTAGGGAGGCTCAATGTCATCCTTGATATCATCTTGGACAGCACATTATCTTTTGACGCACACATCAACAATGTTACTCGGGCTGCATACACCTATCCATTCATCAATTTTCCAAGCAGTTTATCCTAATCAGGGTCGCAGGACGCTGGAGCCTGTCCCAGCATTAATTGGGCGGAAGGCGGCATACTTCCACCGACGCATTATTAATTGTCTTCACCCGTCGCTTACATCTAAAAGCACTGCCCTTCTCATTCACACCCTGATTACATCCCGTATTGACTACTGCAATTCTATCCCTCTTTGGTCTTCCTCTCAAGTGTCTTCATAAACTTCAATTGGTCCAGAATTTGGCTGCCTGTATCATTACCAGAATTCCTTCTATAGATCATATCGGTCCTGTTCTTCAGCAACTTCTTAGGCTCCCTGTTAAATACCACATCAACTTCAAGATTCTGCTTCTCACCTTTAAGGCCCTTAATAACATAGCATCTTCCTATCTTTCCGAACTCCTTTGTATCCACACACCCTCTCATACACTCAGATCCTCTTCTGCCATCCAACTCACTACACCATCTGTCCACTTGATTACCATGGGGTCTAGAGCATTCAGTCGTTCTGCACCCCACCTCTGGAACTCTCTCCCACAAGACATTCACAATATTGACTCTTTCCACCTTCAAATCCCATCTCAAAACACACCTTTTCAAACTGGCATATTCAGTATAATCCTGACTTTAATGATTACCCCCACATTGAGTTTTGCACAGATGATGATTTTATACCTATTTGTTATATTAACTTGTTATTGTATACCCCTGCTTTGTTTGATTTTATGTCTGATACAGTGCTGCTTGTTTTTACACTGTTTTGTAAGGTACCTTTGAGTGCTCTGAAAGGTGTCCATAAATATAATGCATTATCAATATTATTATTATTATTATCATCAAGTATAGCAAGAATTGTTTAACCTGACACCCTGTATCTGTGAATGATTTCGATCTCCGTTAAATCACAAATTGATATTCTCCTTCGAAATATCCACTCATGATGCCTTTGCCTGGCTGCAATCACTGCTGCCACGATCACTGGAAAGTCTGGGCATCAGTTACCACCAACTCTCTGAAGACCCCAACAATTATGACCCTAACTGCGTGTGGCTATTGGCGCTGGTGTTTGTAAATTGGGACTTTTTTGCAATGTTCATTTGTATAGAAAGGGGCAAATTTTGCAGCAAATGTATGCATATTACCCAATTTAGATACGTGCAAATGGCACCGGAGCACCGAGATGCTATTTGCTTGGCAGCACAGTTAGGGGTGCATTTCACCCTTTGCGAGTGCTTTGAGAATTACAAGGATTCTTTTGTCTTATTTGTGCAAGTTTAACGTCCACAAAAGCCGAACAATCCTTTTGTGAATTTGCCAGTGAGTGTTTTGATAGAGTAATTGCTCTGATGAAGGCCTGTAGCAGTAGGCTGAAAAGTTAGCATGTTTTGCTGGCCAAAATAAATTGGTGAAAATGAGGCACTGTCCCTGTCCTTTTTCAAATTGGTGAGTGCTATCCTGCATCATTGGATGTGGTTTTTGAAGTACATGTTTTTTGGGTTTAGCACCCCAGTAAGAGTTTTTTGCAACTCCTTATAATGTAAATGGCCTGGGAAATCCAATTAAGAGAAACAAAGTTCTGTTAAATTTAAAAAGGGAGGGAGTAGACGTAGCTCTCCTACAAGAGACTTAATTAACAGTACCTGAACATGAAAAACTTAAGAGATGGAGATTTAATCAATATTCATCTTCCTGTAGTCAAGGTTGTAAGAGAGGGGTAGCAAATCTAATTTCTAGTAAATTAAACTTTGAGTGCACATATGAAAAGAAAGACACTGAGGGGAGATTTGTACTGGTCCAGGGATACCTGTAGGGTGTTTTAGTTACTTTTCTGAATGTTTATGTCCCTCTGGGATCTGAACGGAAAATTTACAAACAAATCTTTGAATTACTAATCTCGGAGGCTCAGGGTATCCTAATTTGTGGGGGAGACTTTAATGTTAGACTTCACCAGATCCTAGAAAAATCAAAACCTCACTATACAGTAGAGGAAGAAAAAAACTACAAAAAACAAAATTAATGATGGGGGAGCTGGGACTCTCAAGACGTATGGAGGGATCTAAATCTGACAAAGAGAGACTTTACCTTTTTTTCTCACCTGCATTCTGTCTACTTTAGACTTGACTATTTATTTATGTTTCAAAGAGATGTCTATAGGGTAATAAACTGCAATATTGGGACCATGGAGTTGTCCGATCATACCCCAATATCTATGGCTGTAACATTAGGTTCTAAAAAGAAGAGCACTAGCTGGAGGTTAAAAATGGATTCTAAATCATATGAGGCAGTAAATAAGTATGGATTTAAAAGACTACTTTGATCAAAATGATAACGGGGAAGTGCCACCACCGATTCTTTGGGATGCATGTAAAGCTGTTCTTAGGGGGAAAATTATAGGCTATTGTTGTAATTTAAAAATCAGAGAAAAGAAAAATTGGACCAGTTACTAACAGAAGTAAAAAAAAAAATATATATATATATATATATATATATATATATATATATATATATATATATAGAAAATATGCATAAAAAGACACCGACTCAAGGTATAGAATAGAAATAGGCAGGAAAAAGAACGAGTTAAATGAAATCTACTCAAACGACATTAAAAAAGGCTGCTCTTTCTTAAGCAAAGGTACTATGAAGCGGGAGGAAAACCAGCTAAACTACTTGCTTATAAATTAAAAAAGGAACAAGCAGAAAACACAATTTATAAAATAAAGGACCCCACAACAAATTCCTTACACTGCAATTTGAAACATTTTATAAAAAACTATATACACAGCCCAAAATAGATGAAACAGAGATGGAAGCCTTTTTAGACCTGATAAAACTACCCGAAGTGAGGGATGAACAAAATAAGCTTCTAATTAGTGAAATTACAGATAAGGAAATAATAGGAAAGGCAATATAACATTTAAAACCCAATAAAGCAGCAGGACCAGATGGTTTTCCATCAGAGTGGTACAAGGAAATTAAAGATCTGTTGATCCCTACAATGAAGGTCACATATAACCATGTGCTCAAAACTGGTATAACTCCCCCATCTTGGAGAGAAGCAGTGATCTCCTTTACCCCTTTCACACTGGCCAAAAAAATTGCTAACATTCGCCTTTGGTCAATGTAACATTCACCACCAAAGGCGGCTGTTAGCGGGTTTTTTAGCCAGTGTGGAAAGGGTACTTGATACCAGAGGGTAAAGATAAAGTTGAATATGGAAGCTATCGGCCAATAAGTGTTCTGAACCAAGATTATAAGATCTACATCCTGGCAAAAAGAATTGAAAAAAAAACCCTCCCCCAAATAATAAGTCTAGATCAGGCAGGTTTTATTTAGCAAAGGCAGACACAAGACAACATCTGCCAAATGTTACATGTAATTGAACATATAGCTAAAAATAAACTCCAGGCAGTAGTATTGAGTCTTGATGCAGAAAAAACTTTTGATCCGGTCAATTGACCTTTCACGAAATCCCCCCCCCCCCTTAGTTACTGTTGCAATGTCCATCAAGCTATTAAGAACCATCCACGAAGTAGCCGGAAAACCCAAAATATGAAGGAAGAAATCAGTGCATTCCCAGAGAAAATAAGTGGTGTATTTTGGAGTAATTCATCCTTAATATCATCATGTGAAAGGCAGAAGGAGTTACAGTATGGAGGAGGGATACATTCAGAATATGGATTCCAGGCTGCCGGGTGCGACTGTAATTGAGGGTAAAGCTTACCGGTCGCAATCAAAGAATGAGAAACCCCATTAACTAATTCTGAAAAACATTGTACATCAATTTTGCTCTTGCACTGTAGGGTAAGTTAAATATTTCAGCTATTATTGGCATATTTTTAATAATCCATTGTCAACATTACCGTATTATAGTGTTGATTTTGGCCAAATGCAACTGGTGATGAAACTCAGATATTTAGCCTCTTTGGAGTCGTTATCAGAGCTATTGATGTCAATGGCTCTTTTGTGTTCCGATGTTTACCAACGACAGTCGTTATCAGAGCTATTGATGTCAATGGCTCTTTTTGTGTTCCGATGTTAAGCAATGACAGTTGTTGGAGGTATTAGTTTCGACTTCGTTAGTGCTCCATTCAGTGGTCATGAGTCGTTGGCGCCGTTAGTGACCGACAGTTGTTCTTGGAGGCTAAGCTTTTGAGTCTCCTGGGTAGAGATGAAAGGACGGCATTGTAAGTGGGAAACAGGTGGTGTCGCAGACCTCCTCCTCTGTTGAGGGATGGTTTTTCCAGTTGCGCATAGATGGCTTCCTTCACCCCTCTTTCAAACCATCCATCTTCCCTGTCCAAAATGTGTACGTTGCTGTCCTCGAAGGAGTGTGCCTTCTCCTTTAGGTGTAGATAGACTGCTGAGTCTTGTCCTGAGGAGTTTGGCCTTCTGTGTTGGGCCATCCGTTTGTGTAGTGGTTGTTTGGTTTTTCCTATGTATAGGTCAGTGCAATCCTCATTGCATTGTACAGCATACACCAGATTGCTTTCCTGGGTGTGTGGTACACGGTCTTTGGGATGAACCAGTTTTTGTCGGAGTGTGTTGCTGGGTTTGAAGTATACCGAGATGCGGTGTTTGTTAAAAAATTCTGAGTTTCTCGGAGACCCCAGAAACATACGGGATGACTATGTTATTCCTTCTGTTCCTCTTCTCCTCATCGCTCAACCGGTTGGTCTTTCTGGAACATGTTGCAGTTTTCTGTTCCTCAGTATCTAACTCATGTGTTCCTGTTTTTTTGTGTTTCGTCTCGCTGTTTTTGTTTCCCTCAAGGCCCTCCCTCCGCGACTTCCACGTCTCCCTCGCTCCTCATCCCCAGCGACCATCACGTTTTCTCCGCACCTCTCCAGTGATCTCCCTCCACGTCTCTCTCCCTGGACCCCTCCCTTCAGACTTGACTTCCTCGGACACCCCCCTCGCTCTACAGATTCGGACTTTGGTAGCCAGGCACACGCACATCGTCACAACAACCCCCACCTGCCCAAAAGTAAATACCTTTTGGCCTAAGATTTATATAGAATTAGTGATTATATTTGGGACAAAAACCACTTTTAATTGGAATGAACTCCTCTTTGGTCTATTACATGCAACACCCACAAACATTAATACAAGTTTCTTATTTGGAATATTGACTGTAGCTGCTAGAAAAGCAATTGTAAAGAAATGGCTTCAGCCAGACACCCCATCTATAGAGGACTGGTATGATATAATTTATGACATTTTTGCAATGGAAAGAATCACCTTCTCCATGAGGCTTGTGGAAACTAAATTTGGGAGAAGTGGAAATTATATATTCCCCCAAAACGTCTCTTTTGTTTGCATTTTTTTTCTTTTATCTCAAATGGAAAAACACCCCATGTTCTATTTTTGTGTTCTATAATTATTCTGTAAAATGCAGAAAAGATGGATCACTTTGTAAAAGTATCTAACTAAAGATGATTATGTAAAAATGCTTTTAATGTGCAAGTCCAAAAATAAATAAACATTTCACATAAAACACAGACTGTGCGAGAGTAATTGGTCAGTGGGCACATCCACCATCCTGAAGCCTCAGAGAGGGCTTTGCTACAGTTCACATGAACAAGAGTAACGCCATAAGCACAGAATTGGGGCACGGTCACATGCACGAACTTAACATTGGCGAATATTCGCCTCCCGTTCACTTCCATTCTGTGCAAGAGCAAGAGTGAATAAAAACATTCGCTTCCGGTGGCAAAACAAATTCCCCAGTCAAAGTTCACCAAAGTAGAACTCCACGTGAAGCGAAGATGCGAATTTGCCTTTGCTTGCAAAGAATGGAAGTGAGCAGGGGGCCAATATTTGCCAATGTTAATTTCGTGCATGTGTGACTATACCCTTAAATTGAATAAAGGGAAAAGGCAATTCCACTGAAACATGGCTTGGCAGCCATCTTAATTCTATTCTTTAATGTACTAATCTTAATTTTCACTCTAACAACGCTTGGCCCCCTACCAACCCCATATTTAACCACTTACATTTACACAAATTTGCTCCTTTCTCACCTGAACCAAAGATTGTATCCAGTTGAGGTCGACCCCAGCACCAACTCTAACCGCCCTCTCCTAGGTCCATACACTGCAAAGCAGCATGCTGACATATATGCACTTGGCCATTACCCCAACCGGGGTTTACAATTAAATTTTAAGTATTTGTTTGGGTAGATCTTGTAAGTTTCATATGTATATTCCTTGCGACATTCAACGTTTATTTTTGTATCTCAGTTACAGTGGGAAGAACAAGTATTTGATACACTGCCGATTTTGCAGGTTTTCCCACTTACAAAGCATGTAGAGGTCTGTAATTTTTATCACAGGTACACTTCAACTGTGAGAGACAGAATCTAAAACAAAAATCCAGAAAATCACATTGTATGATTTTAAAATAATTAATTTGCATTTTATTGCATGAAATAAGTATTTGATCACCTACCAACCAGTAAGAATTCCGGCTCTCACAGACCTGGTAGTTTTTCTTTAAGAAGCCCTCCTGTTCTCCACTCATTACCTGTATTAACTGCACCTGTTTGAACTCGTTACCTGTATAAAAGACACCTGTCCACACACTCAATCAATCAGACTCCAACCTCTCCACAATGGCCAAGACCAGAGAGCTGTCTAAGGACATCAGGGACAAAATTGTAGACCTGCACAAGGCTGGGATGGGCTACGGGACAATAGGCAAGCAGCTTGGTGAGAAGGCAACTAATGTTAGTGCAATTATTAGAAAATGGAAGAAGTTCAAGATGATGGTCAATCTCCCTCGGTCTGGGGCTCCATGCAAGATCTCACCTCGTGGGGCATCAATGATCATGAGAAAGGTGAGGGATCAGCCCAGAACTACATGGCAGGACCTGGTCAATGACCTGAAGAGAGCTGGGACCACAGTCTCAAAGAAAACCATTAGTAACACATGACGCCGTCATGGATTAAAATCCTGCAGCGCATGCAAGGTCCACCTGCTCAAGCCAGCGCATGTCCAGGCCCGTCTGAAGTTTGCCAATGACCATCTGGATGATCCAGAGGAGGAATGGGAGAAGGTCATGTGGTCTGATGAGACCAAAATAGAGCTTTTTGGTATAAACTCCACTCGCCTTGTTTGGAGGAAGAAGAAGGATGAGTACAACCCCAAGAACACCATTCCAACCGTGAAGCATGGAGGTGGAAACATCATTCTTTGGGGATGCTTTTCTGAAAAGGGGACAGGACGACTGCACAGTATTGAGGGGAGGATGGACGGGGCCATGTATCACGAGATCTTGGCCAACAACCTCCTTCCCTCAATAAGAGCATTGAATATGGGTCGTGGCTGGGTCTTCCAGCATGACAACGACCCGAAACACACAGCCAGGGCAACTAAGGAGTGGCTCCGTAAGAAGCATCTCAAGGTCCTGGAGTGGCCTAGCCAGTCTCCAGACCTGAGACCAATAGAAAATCTTTGGAGGAAGATGAAAGTCCGTGTTGCCCAGCGTCAGCCCCAAAATCTGAAGGATCTGGAGAAGATCTGTATGGAGGAGTGGGCCAAAATCCCTGCTGCAGTGTGTGCAAACCTGGTCAAGAACTACAGGAAACGTCTGATCTCTGTAATGCAAACAAAGGTTTCTTTACCAAATATTAAGTTCTGTTTTTCTGATGTATCAAATACTTATGTCATGCAATAAAAAGCAAAGTAATTACTTTAAAATCATACGATGTGATTTTCTGGATTTTCGTTTTAGATTCTGTCTCTCACAGTTGAAGTGTACCTGTGATAAAAATTACAGACCTCTACATGCTTTGTAAGTGGGAAAACCTGCAAAATCGGCAGTGTATCAAATACTTGTTCTCCCCACTGTATTTGCAGTATGTAATGCATTTATAAGTATGTTATATAAATTCATTTTGACTGACAATCTTGATAGAAAATCCTCCCTGTGTTGTCTTGAAAAAGTTAAGTATGGATCTGAGTCTCCTGCAGGGCTCTGAAATGTTGACTGTGAGTGGCATGTGGTGTCTATCTGTGTAGGATGAGGGGCTCTGTTGTGGAATAACAGGGTTTAAATCTGAGTGGGAGGGAGATTAATGAGGACATTGCTTCTGTAGAGACGGATTTTAAGGGTTAATCCTTTAAACCTGTTACTTCCATCAGCCACCAACATGTTCCGTACCCCAGCACCACCAACTGTTAACATTATTTGATCAGTGCCTTAATATTGGGGGGGAATATCCATGACAGTTCAAAATGCTGTCAAAGACATTCAAGAGAAATGGAAAGAGTGTTTACTCCTTTCTCCACTGATCTGCCTTAAGAGGCACTATACAAACTTTAAATAACTTCAGATGTTAATAATATGATTGTTGAAGTCGATACCAGACATGAGTTGTTCCTTTACTGTGACTTTAGGTGCAGCAAACTCTCTCAAAGCTGGAGAATTACTCTCCACCAACACAAGTTTAAGAGCTTTATTTGCTGAGTACATATTTATATAGCCACGGAATTTGATTTCTGCGGTAAACCCATCTTAATTACTGGGAAAAACTGCCCTACATCATGGCATCAAAAACTATAGCATTCTTTATCTACAACACCAACTGGAACTGACGTTAGAATGGCCCAGGAACAAACTTTTGTCTCAGAGAAAAAAAAAAGTGCAAACCTTCAACATCTGCACAGGAAAAAATTACAGAATATGCGGCCAATCAATAATAAACCAACGTACTCACCATGTGACTCTAGCCCGGCTCCCTGGCCAATCCCGTTGTCATATGACTGTGGAGAGCATAATAAAAAGCCATTTAATCACTGTAAATTCTTATTATTTACCATGTACAGTAAAAGGCAATAGATCATTGTGAAGGCAAGTGGCATAAATGTTCTTCACTTCAGTTAAATTTATCTTATTGCATCACATTTGGATTTAACCCATTCAAATCCCTTTCTGCACTCCAGTGAGTAAGTGGCGAAAGGTGCTTTCCGACCAAACGGTTCTGGGGACTTTTTTTGAGAGGAACTACTCACTGGGGAGTTTTTCCAAGAACTCCAAACCTTCAAAGGGCTTTTTTCTGTTTACATTCGCACCCCCAGGAACACTAACGTGATGTAAGCCAGCAGTTAGTATACCAACATCATTGCTACGTGTTTAGTATACCAATGTCAACTGTGTATGAATAGAAACATTTATCTCATTCTGCGCTTGATACAAAAACAAAATGGAGGACACTGTGACTGGAGCTGCGTTTGTTGTGTGTTGTGGGTTTCATGACAATAACAGAGTTGGAAGAGAGACGTACGAATGTAGACTATGCAATTGCATATTGGCTCAATAAAGCCTGGCCTTAACTATCGGTCCATTTGTCCATGATTTGTTCCATTTTTAAAAGGCTAATGTTAAGAACTGTTGTGTACATGGCTAAGGTTTTACACCGTTTTTTTTTAATGGCGGTTTGTCGGTGATGCATTGGCTTTTTGACCAATCAACGTACACTTACGTCTGGACCGATCACCGTACACTTGTCACTCAAGGTCCTTCTTGTGCTGGGACAGTACCTACCCTGAAGTAGGAACTAAAATGTCCGTCAAAACAGCATTCCAAGAACTAAAATCGTTTCCAGTTCCTGCAGTGGGGACACAATAAAAAGGGGCTAGTTCCTCCAACAGTTCTTAGAACTATGAAAATGGTCCTCCGGTCCATAAGCGCCTAAAATTACATACAGATACACTGTATTCACATTTCAGTTAAAATCCTTTCCAATCACAAACTAACTATAGCACATATTTACAATCTAGCAGGAAGCATAAGAGACAAACCATGTCATAGAACTAACTCTGCAAGGCGTTATCTAAAAAGCCACCAGTCATATGGCTGAGGTATGGAAGCTCCCTCAAGTAAAAATACAAGTCCTTTAGTTAACTGTTGCTGGGCAGCAGGGCTTGAGATTAACCTTTTTTTCCTGTGTTCTGCAGCTGTTCCGAATTCTACTTTCAACTGTCTGAGACTTAAAAGCCATTGTCCCAATTTGAAGTTCTTGTTTTTTTTGGGGTTTTTTTTCCCCATTCTACATAGTCCCGTGACCCTAATTAGGATAAGCGGCTTGGATAATGGATGGATGGAACTTTGTTTCAGGAACTCGCATCACTTCATTGACTCACTCTGATGGTCCGCAATGGAAGTTCTGCTAGTTTATTTGTGCTTTAGAACATAAATACTGTGAAACAACCAGAAAATAACATTTTATTTTTCTCATTCACCACTTTGTTCTTGCTACCGCTGCTGCCTCTCTTCATTCACTCTCTAATGCGCTTAACCACTGCTTCTCTCTCCCTCTCTCAGTCTGTCTGTCTCTCTCTCTCTCCTTTTTGGCTGAACTGCAACAGCGGGGACAGCCCTACACATCCGTGAGTAAGTGAGTGCCCATGTGAGTGATGGAGTTTCACCATTAGTCAGATAGCTGAGTTGGAGTTTTCCCATTGGCCGTTGCTCTTTTAAAATGAATCGACACAAACTGTTTTCTATTATGTCATCAGCTGTTCACAGAACCCATGTCAAAACAACCAGGGGGGCCAAGATGTCAGTGTTGTAGGTGGGAGTGTATTTCTGCATTCCATCAGAGAATTTAAGAAATAATATACACTACCGTTCAAAAGTTTGGGATCACCCAAACAATTTTGTGTTTTCCATGAAAAGTCACACTTATTCACCACCATATGTTGTGAAATGAATAGAAAATAGAGTCAAGACATTGACAAGGTTAGAAATAATGATTTGTATTTGAAATAAGATTCTTTTTACATCAAACTTTGCTTTCGTCAAAGAATCCTCCATTTGCAGCAATTACAGCATTGCAGACCTTTGGCATTCTAGCTGTTAATTTGTTGAGGTAATCTGGAGAAATTGCACCCCACGCTTCCAGAAGCAGCTCCCACAAGTTGGATTGGTTGGATGGGCACTTCTTTGAGCAGATTGAGTTTCTGGAGCATCACATTTGTGGGGTCAATTAAACGCTCAAAATGGCCAGAAAAAGAGAACTTTCATCTGAAACTCGACAGTCTATTCTTGTTCTTAGAAATGAAGGCTATTCCATGCGAGAAATTGCTAAGAAATTGAAGATTTCCTACACCGGTGTGTACTACTCCCTTCAGAGGACAGCACAAACAGGCTCTAACCAGAGTAGAAAAAGAAGTGGGAAGCCGCGTTGCACAACTGAGCAAGAAGATAAGTACATTAGAATCTCTAGTTTGAGAAACAGACGCCTCACAGGTCCCCAACTGGCATCTTCATTAAATAGTACCTGTTAGAGCCTGTTTGTGCTGTCCTCTGAAGGGAGTAGTACACACCGGTGTAGGAAATCTTCAATTTCTTAGCAATTTCTCGCATGGAATAGCCTTCATTTCTAAGAACAAGAATAGACTGTCGAGTTTCAGATGAAAGTTCTCTTTTTCTGGCCATTTTGAGCGTTTAATTGACCCCACAAATGTGATGCTCCAGAAACTCAATCTGCTCAAAGAAGTGCCCATCCAACCAATCCAACTTGTGGGAGCTGCTTCTGGAAGCGTGGGGTGCAATTTCTCCAGATTACCTCAACAAATTAACAGCTAGAATGCCAAAGGTCTGCAATGCTGTAATTGCTGCAAATGGAGGATTCTTTGACGAAAGCAAAGTTTGATGTAAAAAAAATCTTATTTCAAATACAAATCATTATTTCTAACCTTGTCAATGTCTTGACTCTATTTTCTATTCATTTCACAACATATGGTGGTGAATAAGTGTGACTTTTCATGGAAAACACGAAATTGTTTGGGTGATCCCAAACTTTTGAACGGTAGTGTAGTTAAACTGACTAATGGCTGCTAATGGCAGCGGTGGCTTCAAAGATGGTGGGTATGAAGCCTCACCCTGCATTGACATTACTGACGCTCATCTCCCCGAAACTCCTTACAAACATCCACCTCCCACAAAAGAAAAGAAAGAGCAATACAGAATTGGACATTGTCTTAGCAATTAATGCTTTTTTCTGTGAAACAAGATGAAACCTTCAAAAAAGCATAATCCATTGAAACGATCACCAACTCTACCTCCCGCACTCTGGAAACACTTTTCTCTACAGTCCAGCAACTTATGACCAACATCAGTCAACAAAATGAGAAAATTGGTAAGTCTGGAAGAAGTCTGTAAACTAAGATTGGAAAACAAAACCTTGAAGGAATCGGTGGCAGATTGTCAAAGATACAGCCGCAGATGGTCCCTTAAGATGCATGGAGCGAAAGAGGAGAAAGGGGAAGATATCAAGAATGTGATAATTGATATGCTCAGCAAAGTGGCTCTGCTGATACGCAACAAAATGAGCAAAGTTGTCAACACTGTACACTATCTTGGGCAGCGGAGAAACAACCGTTCTCAGTGCTCTACAATTGTGCTCTTTTCTATGCACCATTACCAAGACATTGTTTGGGGAGAAGCCAGAGATTTGAAATTTCTGCAGGACAATGACTCTGGATCATTGAGGATCTGTCACCCGAAGACAGAGCTGCAAGAGAAAAGCTCGGGCCTTTGACTAAAAAAGCCAGAGACGAAGTTAAGTAAGCTACTTTCAAGGGAGGCTCTGCAATCATGAACGTAAAGACGGATATTTAGAGTGACCAAAAAATGGAAGCCATTCATATGTTATAGAACTGGGTGAAACCCTGACTGAAATAAAACCCTGACTAAAATAAAATCACCTAAATGTTATAGGACAAGGTGATACCCTGCCTAAGTTTAAGAAACGCTGTTAGGCTAAGATTATTGTCAGTTCTGACTGTTGTAACAATCTGGTAGCCTATGCAGTAACAACATACTGTATTTATATGGAATACAATAATACAAGTTTACTACTATCTCATTCTCAGGTAGGTTACTGCTCTTTAAAGCGTCAAACTTAAATACTTTTTTAAAATTTGTATTTTTTTCTCCTTTCCTTTATTTTTGTCTTATGGTGTCCAAGTTCAAATCCTTAAAAGTTATTTCATTTAATTCAAGGAGTATTCATCATGACACTAAAAGGAAGGCACATTTTCTACAATGTAAACACAGCAATGCTGACATACTACTTCAAGAGACTAACTCATGTGACTCAGATGTGAAATATTGGAAATCACAATGGGGAAACATAATTTACTGCAGTCATGGCTCCAACCACTCTGTAGGAGTAATAATTCTTCACAAATTCAAAGGTGATGTTTTGGAGAGCTCTTAATCAATCGATGGAAGATGGATTTTGATAGTTGGTAAGATAGATAATACTACTTTCATCATAGGCAATATATATGGCCATAAGTCTTACAACCCAGACAAGGGTCTTTTTGGGCTGATCACAAATAAAGTCAAAGACCTTCAAACCAAATATCAAGGATTGTACACCCTCTTATGTGGAGATTTTAACATATCCCCCCGATGACACAGTTGACTGCTACCCTGCAAGGCTTCCTTATGGACTGTCACATACCATTATCTCATCCCTTTGTACAGAACTCTCACTGTCAGGTGCTTGGTGCTTCTTTAACCCAAATGAAAAGACTTTAAGATAAGATACTTTATTGTCATTGTGCGCACACAACAAAATTACATTTGGTGACTGTCAGACCAACAGCAATAGACAAGGTAAAAAAAATTTTTTTTTTTTTAAAAAAAACAACAACATTACGTGGTGTAACAAGAATCACACTTTGAAGTCAAGAATTGATATGTTTCCAACTTCTTCATAAATATTGCAATATGTCAAAAATGTCTCTCATTACTATGCACCTTTGTCAGATCACATCATGAAGACTCTGGAAAGACTCATTCTGGAGCAGCTTCGGCACACGGTCAAGCCACACTTAGACCTCCTCCAGTTCACCTACCAACCCCAACTGGGAGTTGAGGATGCCATCATTTTCCTGCTTAACCGTGCCTTTGTCCACCCAGATAAGCCAGCAAGCTCTGTGAGAGTCATGTTCTTTGACTTTTCCAGTGCCTTCAACACCATCCGGCAGCACAGTATGTGTGCTTGCAACACCATGTGTCAGACAGAGTGGTCAGCAACGCTGGGGTTCCGCAGGGGACAGTCCTGTCTCCCTTCCCTTTCACCCTCCACACCACAGACTTCAACTACCACACAGAGTCCTGCCATCTTCAGAAGTTCTCTGATGACTCTGCAATAGTTGGATGCATCAGTAATGGCAAGGAGGCTGAGTACAGGGCTGTGGTGGGAAACTTTGTCATGTGGTGTGAGCACAACAATTTGCAGCTCAACGTGACTAAGACAAAAAGAGCTGGTTATTGACCTGAGGAGGGACATGACACCAGTGACACCTGTCGCCATCCAGGGGGTCAGTGTGGACACTGTGGAATACTATAAGTACCTGGGGGTGTATAGAGACAATAAAGTGGACTGGGCTAAGAACACTGATGCCTTCTACAAGAAGGGACAGAGCCGTCTCGACTTTTTGAGGAGGCTGAGGTCCTTCCAACATCTGCCAGACAATGCTCAGGATGTGGCAAGAGTCTGTGGTGGCCAGTGCTCTCCTGTTTGCTGTTGTGTGTTGGGGCAGCAGGTTGAGAGTAGCGGATGTAAACAGGATCAATAAACTGATCCGCAAGGCCGGTGACATTGTGGGGGTGGAACTAGATTATCTGGCGGCGGTTTCTGAGAGGAGGATGCTGTTGAAATATGTGCCACCATGGACAATGTCTCCCACCCACTCCATGACATGCTGGTTGGGCACAGGAGTACTTTTAGTAATAGACTCATTCTGCCGAAAAGCACCACAGAGTGCCACAGGAGGTCCTTCCTGCCTGTGGCCATCAAACTTTACAACTCCTCCCTCAGACTCAGACTGTCAGACACTGAGTTAATGGTCATTGGATTGGCCCTGTCAAGTTTTGTTTGTGCTGCTTGTTGTGCGCTGCGGTAGTGCAGTATAGATAGGGTGTTATGTGCACCATGCTTGTTGATATATTTTGTTCTTATTTCTAGTTCTTATTTATCTTTTATTTCTGTTTGTTTAGGTTTCTATTTTCTTATCTTGCATCTTGTTAGTTTTTAGTTATTAGAGCGTGAGTGTCTGTAATAGAACTCAATTTCCCCTCGGGATAAATTAAGTATTCTGATTCTGATAAGCTAATTGCTTTAGACTTGGATTGCTCCCGTGTAACTAATGGAACTAGGGGATACTGAAATGTAATAACATGCTCTTGAACGATAGTGACTTCAATGTTAGCATTAAGAATGTAGCCAAATAGATGTTTGATGACCATTACAATGTTAATAGAAGTACTTCGGAATATTTTAAATT
Organism: Lampris incognitus; assembly: GCF_029633865.1. Taxonomy (NCBI): domain Eukaryota; kingdom Metazoa; phylum Chordata; class Actinopteri; order Lampriformes; family Lampridae; genus Lampris; species Lampris incognitus. Next base: position 93,513,916 of record NC_079211.1, on the reverse strand, counting down.
CAAGGTAAGATGCTTAGCTCTTAAACATAGTAAGGAGCTGAAGAGCACTAGAAACCAGCATGATGCTGAAATTATAATAATAACAATAATTTTATTTATATAGCATGTTTCTATCATCTTTTAATCAGTTTAGTTTTAATCACCCTTAAATTTGAGAAAAATTTCAGACATCCAGGATTTAATGTCAGAGAGGGGAGTTGTGAGATTTGCTACGGTGCTGGGATCTGTGGGTTTTAACGGCATGTATAACTGAGTGTCATCAGCATAATAATGGTAGAGTACATCGTGATTTTGAATGACTTGGCCAAGGGGCAGCATGTATATAGAAAAGAGAAGGGGGCCAAGAAATGAGCCTTGAGGGACACCACAACTCAACTGAGCCCTCAAGGAGGTAGAGTTACCCAGAACAATAGAAAAAGTTTTGTTGGTGAGCTAAGAGTGTAATAAGCTAAGTAATAAGCTAAGCTAATAAGCCGAGCCCTTGATGCCAACCCAAGTCTCTAAGCGATATAAGAGGATGTTGTGATCGACTGTGTCAAAGGCCGCCCTTAAGTCTAAAAGAACTAAAATCGAACAGTCACCTCTGTTAGCAGTCAGCAGTAGGTCATTAGCGACCTTAACTAGCGCTCTCTCAGTACTATGAAGTGCTCTAAAACCAGACTGGAAACTGTTAAAAATACTGTTAGTGTTCGTAAAAGAAATCAATAGAGCAGAACCTTAGATAGAAAAGACAATCTGGAGATTGGTCTGTAGTTACTTAGGAACAGGAGATCTAAATTAGGTTTCTTCAGCAATAGGTGAACAATGTCATGCTAAAAATTGTCTGGAAAAGAGCCACGGTATTATTAAGAATTTGCAGAATACAGATTGAAAACATTGAAAATGAGCCGTCACAACTTTACAGTGACAGCCGGTTAAAAAAAATCTGTGACTTCAAATATCAGCTAAATGAGATATATGATTAAAAACAAGGTTCTACAAAAGTGGAGAGAAATATGGCAAGCTGTTTGCAAGACAACTGAAACAAAAAGATGCCAGCTTTTTAATTCCAGCGATTAATAAGGGAGAAGTTTTAACAGATAATGTGGAAATCTATAAGGTCTTCAAAAGCTTTTATGAAAACTATATGTCAGAGGTATCTGTAGATGAAGATCAGTTTTTGTTTTTTCAAAACCTTCTTCCTATGGTGTCCCCAGCCCAAGTGGAGATGTTGGATGCGCCTGTAGACGAGTCTGAAGTTAGGGAGGCAATATTATCAATGTCCGGTAAATCACCAGGCTTAGATGGCTTTCCAGCCGAGTATGATAGGAAGAACACTGACATAGTAGCACCTATTTTGACCGAAGTTTATACAGAAACGCTGGCAGAGGGACAGCTGCCGCCAACATTTAATGATGCAGTAATCACTGTACTGCTGAAAAAAGACAAGAACCCCTATGAGCCAAGTAGCTTTCAGCCAAAATTAGTCTGGAGAAGGTAGATTGCAAGATTTTGACCAAGATATTAGCAATGAGAGTTGAGAAGGTTCTACCACAAGTTATTAATGATAACCAGGTCGGTTTTATTACAGGTAGATCATCAGCTGACGACCTTAGATGCCTACTCCATTTTATGTGGTCAAATCGTAAAGAAGATGTTCGATTTGCTGCTTTCTCGCTTGACGCCATGAAAGCATTTGATATGATGGAATGGGGATATCTGACGTATACTTTGCAGGCTTTCGACTTTGGGGCAGGATTTATTAAATGGGTTAAGGTAATATATTCAGCACGGCAGGCAGCAGTTCTTATGAATGGCATTAGATCCCCCTTCTTTAATCTGGGATGCGGGAACAGACAGGGGGATCCTCTTTCCCCATTGCTCTTTACGCTGTCTGTGGAACCACTAGCAGTGTCAATCAGAGATGATTTGAGAATTAAGGGAGTGCTAGCGGGAGGGAGGGAGCATAAACTGTTTTTGTATGCAGACATTTTGTTACTACTATCAATCCCAGCTTCACTACTATCAAACCCAGCTTCCTCTATTCTGGGTGTCATGGACATTGTTGAGAGTTTTTTCCTGAGATTTCGGGCTACAAAAATCAACTAGCAAAAATCAGAGGTAATGCCAGTCTCCTTGGGTTGCTCCCCTGCTGACATTGAAGAATTTCCATTTAAATGGCTATCATCAGGGATGAAATATTTGGGCATAATATTAACTACAAATGTTCAGGAGACTGTTCAAATTAATATAAATTCAGTGCTCCAAAATATTAAGACTAGCTTTGCCAAGTGGAAAATGTTAAATTTATCTCTGTGGGGGAAAATACAGTTAAAATGATGGTATTTTCAAAGAGCAACTATATTTCCATGATGCTTCCTTTACATTTTCCTGTCAGTGCTTAAGTAGTACAACAAGGTAGTTAGGGATTACCTGTGGAATGGGAAGAAACCCCGAATTAGTCAGACTAGGTTGTTTACTACTAGAATGAGAGGAGGACTGCCATTGCCAAATATAGAACTTTACAGGATTGCCTTTGAAATGGTTAAGCTATGTAAACACTGGCCAGAAAGTGGTTCACATCTGGGTTGGATGGCGATAGAGAAGTTGTTTACCTCCCCTTTTAGATTTATAGATGCTCTGTCTCAAAAACCATCAAAGTCTCCTCCTGAAGGGGATATTAATTCATAATCAGCATTCACGGGAGGTTTGGAACAAAGTCCACGAAATGTTTGGCCTGTTCCAATATAAACAAGGTTACTCATCCTTATGGGAGAATCCTGCGAGTAAGATAGGGAAGAAAACAGTATGCTGGAAAGCATGGCACATTAAAGGTTTAGCCACAGTTGCTGATGTATTTGGGGAAGGAATGTTCTACTCCTGTCAGGGGCTAAAGGATCGATATAATTTAACTGATAAAGGGGACTTTTGGAAATACCTCCAATTACGGAGTTGTGTACAGTCTACGGGTTAAAATACAGGACAGGATGAAAATGTACTGCAAAGGTTCTTAAAGTTTCCAAATATTGTACAATCACCTTCTGTATTTTAAAAAATGGCAGCAAATGCTTTGTATGGTAAAAGTGAGATTCTCATGATAATATGGCAAAGGGACCTGGACATTGAGCATGAACAAGCGGTCTGAATACAATCCATAACATGGGTTGGCCAGTAAGGAATAGCAAGAGCACATTTATACATTATAAATAATTAATAGATATTATTGGACTCCAGTCAGACTTAAAAAGCTTGGTCTAATTTAAAGCAATGAGTGCTGAAAATGTAACAGTTCTATGGGTACTTTTCTACCTCATGTAGAACTGTCCTCTGGTTTCCCCATTCTGGACCAGTGTGGTTGGGGCAATTAAGGAGTGGTTGGATCAGCCCTTGCCAAGCTCGTCACGTTTTTGTTTTCTTGGAGACATATCTGTACTACCAGCTGGACTTACAAAGGCACAGTTTGGGGTTATCCCTTGCTTTCTTAATGCAGCCAGAATTATACTAAGGAAGTGGAAATAACCATATATGGAACTATATAACAAGCACAGCGTGTTATATAAGGACTGGATTATGATGATTACAGCCTCATATGAACTAATGTTAGCCAAACTGAAGGATTCTGTGTCTAAATTCACTGAAATGTGGGGTAGCTTCCTCAGTTTTATTAATGGCGGTGATCATTAGATGGTAATATGTAATAGAAGCCTTAATGTATGTCAGGTGGCGTGTTGTGGGGAGGGGGATCTATCATGCTGTGCTGTTCTATTTGCTTTCATTTTCCATTTTTGTTTTCCGTTTATGTACTGTACCTGTAGACTACCATGTGAAAAGTATGTTTTGTACCGTTAATGTTTCAGGGTGTTTGATAAGAAAATAAATAAATTTAAATGACAACGAATTTGCAGAATAATAGGGCTGACAGTTGAAAATACCTCCTTGAGCAGCTCAGTGGTAATGACGTTTAAGATGCAAGACGAGGAGTTCATATTGGAGACTGTACTCTAACACTGCAATTGCAAGTGGTTGAAACTGGGTAGGAGAGACGGAATTAACATGGGTAATGGAATGTATGCAAAAGTCTGGCTGAATATGGGACCTGATATTCTCCACCTTATTTACAAAATGAGAGACATTTTTCCGACAACTCAACATCGGGATCAAAAAGAGAAGTGGAAGGACCATTAATAACAGAATCAATTACCCTAAAGAGAACTTTAGGATTGTGGTTATTTCTTGATATTAGTTCAGAGAAGTACGCCAGAGATGCTCACAAGTCATTTTCTGCACATCCAAGTCAAGTCTCAGAGCTAGAGTCCAAGTCAAGTCTTAATTCTTTGAGGGGCAAGTCCAAGTCTGGTCACACGTCCAAGTCAAGTCTCAATCCTCTTATGGTTGTAACGAGCATTCTATCTATCTATGAAAAAAAGGTAAAGTATTGGGAGTATATACTTTATCCAGAGAATTTTATCTACACTTCAATGATGTTTTACGTGAACCTTTATTTTTCATGTTCAAAGTACTGTACTGATAATGGAGAGATGTCTGTCACAATGAAGTGTCATAAAATTATTGCCAAAACCAAAAAAGATACCCTACTTGTTGAAAATGGGCACCCTATCCTACATCACTTTTAACAATTGAATATAAATTGCTGTCTTCCGTCTATGCTTCAAGAATGAAGAAAGGGTTGGATCAAATTATCAGTGAAACACAAACTGGGTTCACGAAGAACCATTACATAAGTTTAACATCAGACTTGTCTTGGATCTTTTGGATTATGCAGACTAAATGGACAGTGGTAGTTTTATCCTTTTCACATACTTTCATAGACTAGTGTGGGAAGATGGCGGCGCAAATTCACGTTTGCAGCGGCCTCACCCATTACCGGTGTGGGAAGATGGCGGCACGAATTCACGTTTGTGGCGGCCTCACCCAGTACCATCCATGCAGTGTCTCTGTCCACATCTACATGTCTTCGTTTGATGGCTGGGAAAGCTGGTGCTGGATTGGCTGGGAGAGCTTGGTCTGCTCTGTCCTGTGGTCCCAGGGACCATGGCCCTACCTGGAGCTGTACTCGAAGAGATAACATCGAGGGCGGTCCGATAGGACGCGGAAGCGGGGCAGGCTAAGCTAACTGCTAGCCCATGCAGACCAGCAGTTCAGAGAACACTGAGGGATGTCTCGCTTAGCCTTGACTGTGTTTTTAGTGTTGTCATGTGGAGTGCAAGGAGTTGTGTCGAAGGTGTCTGGCTGGGAGAGCTAGCGTTGGATCAGCTGAGGGAGCTTGGTCTGCTGCGTCCTGTGGGCCCAAAGACCACAGCCCTGACCGGAGCTGCACCCGAAGAGGAAACACCGAAGGCCGTCTGACAGCAGGCGGAAGCGGGGCAAGCTAAGCTAATTGCTAGCCCATGCGACTGGCGGTTCTGACAGTCATCCTGGCTTTCAAAGGTTATTACCATCTTCCATAGCGAAATTAAGATCTCTCAACTGGCAGACGGCACCACAATTTTTTTAAGAGACGAGAGTCAAGTGATACGTACAGTTAATTATATAAAAAGATTTTCTGAAGCAGCAGGTCCATGGTTGAACGTATCTAAATTTTAACTGCTCCCATTATTTAACTGTGATGTAACAATGTTTGAAAACATACCGGCAAAAGATATTATAAAATACAAAGCGTACCTTTGGAATAATGTTGACGTAATCAGAGGCAAATCACTTCTCCTTATATGGCATCAAAGAGGTATTAATTTGCCTAATATGTTTGATGACTCCGGTAATTTACTTTCCTATTAATAGCTTGTGAGCACTAATGATTCTCCTTTCAAGCATAAAGAATTACATTCTATAATTAAAGCTATACCAGTTGGTGTGTTGCAATCAATGAAAAAACACTTAACACACTGGCAGAAGAGTAATATTATTCTCAAAATCACTTAAGGTGGCCTTGAATTAACAGATAAAAACAATAAATAAAAAAATGCAACAACAAACACATATATGAAATCTTCCACAACAGAAAAAATAATTCCCAGAGGCAAATTTTATTGGAGGTCCATCATAAGAGAATATTACAAACCCCAATTCCAATAGAGTTGGGACGTTGTGTAAAATGTGAATAAAAACAGAATACAATGATTTGCCAATCCTTTTCGACCTATATTCAATTGAATACACTACAAAGACAAGATATTTAATGTTCAAACTGATAAACTTTATTGTTTTTTGCAAATATTCACTCATTTTGAATTTGACGCCTGCAACACATTCCAAAGAAGCTGGGACAGGGGCAACAAAAGACTGGGAAAGTTGACAAATGCTCAAAAAACACCTGTTTGGAACATTCCACAGGTGAACAGGTTAATTGGAAACAGGTGAGTGTCATGATTGGGAATAAAAGGAGCATCTCCGAAAGGCTCAGTCATTCACAAGCAAGAATGGGGCGAGATTCACCATTTTGTGAACAACTGCGTGAGCAAAGTTTCTCAACGTACAATTGCAAGAAATTTAGGGATTTCATCATCTACAGTCCATAATATCAACAAAAGATTCAGAGAATCCAGAGAAATCTCTGCACGTAAGCGGCAAGGCCGAAAATCAACATTGAATGCCCGTGACCTTCAATCCCTCAGGCGGCACTGCATGAAAAACCGACATCATTCTGTAAAGGATATTACCACGTGGGCTCAGGAACACTTGGGAAAACCATTGTCAGTTAACACAGTTCGTCGCTACATCTACAAGTGCAAGTTAAAACTCTACCATGCAAAGCGTAAGCCATATATCAACAGCACCCAAAAACGCCGCCAGCTTCTCTGGGCCCGAACTCATCTGAGATGGACTGACGGAAAAGTGTACTGTGGTCTGATGAGTCCACATTTCAAAATGTTTCTGGAAATCATGGACGTTATGTCCCCCGGGCTAAAGAGAAAAAGGACCATCCAGATTGTTATCAGCGCAAAGTTCAAAAGCCAGCATCTGTGATGGTATGGGGGTGTGTTAGTGCCCATGGTATGGGTAACTTGCACATCTGTGAAGGCACCATTAATGCTGAAAGGTACATACAGGTTTTGGAGCAACATATGCTGCCATCCAAGCGACGTCTTTTTCAGGGACATCCCTGCTTACTTCAGCAAGACAATGCCAAGCCACATTCTGCACGTGTTACAACAGTGTGGCTTTGTAGTACGAGTGCGGGTACTTGACTGGCCTGCCTGCAGTCCAGACCTGTCTCCCATTGAAAATGTGTGGCTCATCATGAAGCGCACAATACGACAACGGAGACCCCGGACTGTTGAGCAACTGAAGTCGTACATCAAGCAAGAATGGGAAAGAATTCCACCTACAACGCTTCAACAATTAGTGTCCTCAGTTCCCAAACGCTTATTGACTGTTGTTAAAAGGAAAGGTGATGTAATACAGTGGTGAACATGCCCCTGTCCCAGCTCTTTTGGAACGTGTTGCAGGCATCAAATTCCAAATGAGTGAATATTTGCCAAAAGTAAAACTAAGTTTTGGGTCCGCGGTGGTGTAGCGGTCTAAGCATCGGCTTTGTGTCGATGCAGTTGCCCACTGGGGACTGGGGTTCGCGCCCCGGTCTCGTCAGATCCGACTATGGCCGGACTCGATGAAGCAGCAATCATTGGCAAACGCTGTCTTCGGGAGGGGGGCGGAGTCGGCTTGTGTTCGTCACGTGAATGCGTCTCTGGTGTGTCGGAAAAAAACAGTGGTTCGGCCTGGAGTCGCCTTGTCACAAAAGTGGGGAGGCGGTCTCCTTCGAGACTGCCGGCCGGAGAGGTGCAGTTGGCGAACGCATGCAGTACGAGGGAGGGTGTTTGAATTAAAATAGGGATCGATTGGCCACTAAATTGGGAGAAAAAAAGGGAAAAATCAGAAATAAATTTAAATGAATAAATAAAACAAAGTTTATCGGTTTGAACATTAAATATCTTGTCTTCGTAGGTTTGATTCACTACACCACTAGCCTAGCTTTGTCTTCGTAAGTTGAAAAGGATTTGCAAATCATTGTATTCCGTTTTTATTTACGTTTTACATAACGTCCCAACTTCATTGGAATTGGGGTTTGTAATTGGAAGAAAGCATGGTTACTTCCCCTCAGATTTTGTGTGACAAACAAAACTAGAGAAGTTAAATTTCAAGATTTTACATGGAATCTACCCTGTAAATTCGACTATTTCATAATGTATGATTGTGGACAATACGTGTTTTTTTTTCTGTAAACAACAAAATGAAACTGTTACTTGTGTTTTTTTTTTATAATTGCTCTAAAGCATCATCCTTTTAGGAAGACATAGAATCCCATTTATTAGTTATGTGAACATGAACTACAGCTTTTCTCTGAAAGATGTGATAATCTATTATCACAATGATGGCTGTAGGAACACTGAATATGTCACTAAGTTTGTATTACTACTGGGGAAAGTTTCATCTCCACAAACATAAATTTGATAATTCCATCCCAAATATCCACCTTTTTTTATTAAATTGACGGACTTAAATTCTATCAGCATGAAAAACCAAAAAGTTATACTCGATAAATTACATTATGAAGGGAAACCCCTGATTGTATTAGAATAACTGTTAGTTATTTGAGTTATTATATTTCTTTCTTTTTTATGTTTATGTACCGAGCTGGAATTGTTGGATTGGATTCTTTGACTGTTGGTCTGCTGTATACACATATTTCCCTGTACGGTGCATTTATTTTTCCAATATCGTAAGAAAAAAAAAGCCACTTTTAAAAATGTAGTCACGCAAAAACAACCGCTTAATAAATGCAATCGGCCATATACTAGGTTTTAACCTAGTTTTGTTTTGAAATGAGTCGGGCCATGAGCAGCTGCTGTCAGACTCTCCGTGTCTGTGCTGGAAACACAGTCTGCCAGAGCTTTCTTCAGGGGATTTCCTTGCTTTGTCACCAGTGTCGTTTAGCCACCTGAGCATTTTGATGACTGTGGGTTTTTGCGCCTTCACCTGGGTCTCTCTTGGTAAGTGCTTGTGTGACATACCATAGAGCTTGTGCCGGTGCCACCTCACGTTTTTTTAATTTGAACACCTAACAATTAAAACGATATATATTCTAAGACGCATTAACGTTATATTTTCATTCGTAATGATAAGTTTCTCTATTGTGCCAGACACCATATCTGTGTCCCAGGTGCTACTTTTATTGTCCCTGGGACAACGGTACTTCCTTAATTTCGAACGCTGCTAGGCTGTCAAGCAAAGCAGTTGACATCTCAGTTCAATGTGCAAAAACAATTGGTGTTCAAAATCAGCTGAGAATATGGGATTTCCATTATAAACAATGACGGCATAAAAGTCTGCAGAGGTTTACAGCCTGATATCCAATACTACAATGAGATGCTATCAAAACAAGAGGCTGCCAGTCATGAAGACATCACAATTGCTGATTACAGAATGTATGGAACTGACTGAGTGAGATGCTGAGAGTGACAGATTGGAGAAAGAATGTGTCATTTCATGACAGAGTAAAGGGTTGCTCGGTCACCAGCTTCAGTTTCAGTATCTTTGGGCAGTCATTAATTGCATAACATGGAGGGGGCAGGGTTGCAGGTGGAGCTACAAGTTTAGGCAGTTTTGACCAATTAAAAAACATGGTCATGGTGTGCAAAGTGCAATAATTCTAGAGAAAAAAAATTACAATACTTCAGTCTTAGACCCATCATTTTACAAGAACAGCTTAGTCCTGGTAATGGGAAAAATAACTACACCAAGGCTAGTACATTGTCTGTCCATGGGCCCTTTTGTTCTAAAAAAAAAAAAACGTTAACGCATTCTAATCAGTGAGTCCTTGTGTTTACCTGAAAGGGAAAGGTTTTTTTTTTTCCACTGAAGAGATTTGCATTCAGCTTCTGGGTCTTTTACTTTGTGCCCTACTTGCATAATTAGAAACTCATAGATACCCTTTTTTATGTTTGTGCATGTAGATTGAAGGTAGGTTGAACATTACGCTTTGCCTAGCTTAGTTCAATTGCTGGATATGTACCGGGATCATTAGCATGTCCTTTCAAAAGAAGGGAAATACACCTTCCCCAAAGTTGAATGTTTATATATTTTCACTGAGTGCCATTGATAAGTAGGGAAAATATTTACCTCCTCCATTGCATAGCATAACTGCCATCTAAATTTGCCACTTTAAGGTTTAAATGGTCCCAGGTATGGCACTCATATGGTCCATATGGTGTAAGCAGATTATAACAAATTAGCATTCTCTAGATCCTGGCTTTGAGATCCTTAATGTGAAGAGAGTTTGCTATGATCCATTTTCTTTGTGACAAGTGCGAGGCATTTTCATCATCCTAGTAAAGTAGGTCTCTTGCTTGAAATGCATCTTATTAGAATTAATTTTGCTATTAAAACCCAATGAAAACAAATATCTTTTAAACTAAGTCTACAGGTATTTTGCAATGTTTCTGTATCACAATAATTCAAGCCAAAATAGTCAAGCTAAAATAACTGACAGTGACAATCAGTTGGGATTAGCTAAACAACATGTAGTCTTTGGCTTGGTATGTACTTGCTCCAATCAGGTCACAGTAATTTAGCACAAGGTGGGTGTGGGTAATAAACTCTTATAAACGTTATACCACAAACCACAGTGTGGCATGTGGACAAGGGCATGCTCAAATCCTAATACACACTATAAGATAAAAGCCTTGTCTACCCCTTGTATGTATGTATGTGTGTGTGTCAATCAAAAGCAAAGAAATGATGGAATAATTTATTTTTTTTAAATCAGGTTTTATCCCAGGATTGTGTTAAATGTCAAACTTCGAGTAAAATGTAATCTTAACAAAAAGACAATCATCTCCTCTCTGAGAGTTTGGATTGTGAAGGAGTGTGCTAGGAGCTCCTAATCACTTCTAAAATCAACATACATTACATGTGACGACAGTGAGCCTCATTCATAACTGACAACTGACTGAAATTTGTTCTTACACACCCATAAATTTTTTTACGCCCTGAAGTTTGTGTCAGAGACCAGTTTAGAACCTGGGTATCCCCTGAATTTAGACACCAATTGGCTAACACAGATGTCTTTACAAGCCTGGGTGATTGCTCATTGCACGAGGTAGACAACAGATGTTAGGGGAAAGGAATTACAAATAACCATCTGGCTGTCAGACAATTTTGAGAGCTAAAAAAACTCCATGTGTGTGTTAAGAACAAATTTGTATGTACAAGTGATTGATGAATGAGACCCAATGCCCTTCATACTGATCTGTTTAATACAGCTCATGCACCTTAGAGAGATGAACAATGTGACTTAAGCAAGGGTTAAGTTATATTTCAGTTACACTTACAGTCTAAAGTTTAAATCGCATCAAAGGTTGACATCATAAACGTGAAATGGCCTTTTATGTTCTTGGTTTGGCGAGAATGACTGGGCAACAGAATTAAGACAATGATGTAATGCTAAAACTTTGTGAAACTAAAACTATGAAATTATTTTGGAAAAGGTGCAAGCTCCCTGATGCAGGGTGCTCAGTCTTTCATATTACAGGGGTACTGCTAAAAAACAAGAGTTACAATTAAATAAGAATACTTTGGCCAAATTTTCATCTAGGAAGCACAAAGAAAGCCATGTTTAGAATTTATTTGTCCAACAGAGTATCCAAAGAATATTTTTAGCGGTACAACCAACAAGAAAACCCTTTGGAGCAAAACAAGGATGATTTAAAACCAAAACTAAAATTACCTCCATTTTTTTTCTCTTAATTACTACTGCAACATCAAGTGGCCAAGGAACGTTAACGGAAACTTATATTTGGTTATATTTCCTATATACTGTATGGCTCCTTTAAATAAGAGTTGCCTATTTTATTCCTTTAACCCAGACAAATTTACCCCACAGGCAGAAATGGGGAAACCAAACTTCTAAACAGGGATTTCAGTAAGCAGCACTTCTGGAGCTGCTCCTATGATAACATGTAGGAGACACTATGTCCCACAGCAACCCCAGGTGAGAATGCAAAACCTTTGCTTTTCCTCACATCAGTGCCCAATCATGTACATCTAATATTTGAGCCTGCTCACCATACTTTTCCTGATGTACTCTATGGCCTTCCTGATGTCCATGCCCGACCAGTCATCCAGCATGTAGCAGATACAGGCAGCACAATAGATAAACCGCATGTCATTTTCACTGCCCTCAGGAACTGCATAGAAACTGAGAATAGACAGACAGAGACACAGAGAGATGTGAGCTAAAGATCTGCAATCAGGAAAAGTAAAGTTCACAGCAACAAACAACAATCTGTTTTTACCCACTGTAACAGTGAAAGTCACACTACTGAGTTGCAACCCTTTTGTCTATTTTTTTTTAAATTTTCAGTCAGATATAGTGTACAAATTGTAAGTCAGTGGGTTTGTTTGTACAAGTGAATGCTAGTATATGACAATAATATAAGTTTGAATGTCCATCTAAAAGGATCAGTTGTTAAAAGTTTTTATGTCGATAACATGCTGCCTGATCCAAATAAATAAGATATGGGCACTGGTCTCCTGTTCGTCTGCTTTAATTATTTTCAGTTAAGCGTCATTATTAACTATTACTTAGAATGGATCACTTTGTTTTCACTATTGAAGTTTGCATAAGTTTAGATATCAGTGAGTGAAAGTGACAGCATTTTGTAGCAGAATATACATCCAACTGTGCGTCCAAGTGTGCGAGTGTGTCTAAAGCAGTGGACCAACCTGCCATCCTCCAACTGTAGTGCCTTGAGACCTGCCAGCAAGGCCCGTTTGTGGACCCGGCTCAGGTCATCGCCCAGTATTAGTAAAGAGGCTAGCCCAGTATATGTCATTGCTATGTGACCACTGTCATACGGATGTGGTATCCCTGGGCCCTGGAGAATGAAAGGAGCGTATCCAAAATCAAACCTCATACATAACAAGGCAAAAGGCAGGAAGTGGAGGTGGTGTCTGGCCAAAATAACTTTTAAAAATAAAATTGATGCCTCAGAGAAGGTTCACATGGACAGAATATAATTATGCGATTCCTTCCTACTCCTTCACAGTGGGACACTTCAGCATGCGAACGCAATTCAACAGAATGTAACTGACAAGGTGGAGCAGATCAACATAGTGTGGTGACCAAGGATGAATTTTGTGGGCCACTACAAAAAAAGGGAAGTGAATGGTGATCACAAAAGGATGAGTTAGGAGTATGAAGTGGAATACCTTAGACATGTAAGGAAGTCCAATGTGCGATGATCCCCGAAAGCCACAACGACTTAGATTTGATTCTGGAAAAGGTTGAAGAGGTTGTAGCAGATAGAGGACAGTTTGCAAAACACTATTAATGTTAATATATTGTAAGATTCTGAATATTAACAGAGGAAAACAGAAATGGTACAACCTAATTAACTTTTCTTTACCATCTTATTGCTTGCTGACTACATCATCTAACCACATTACAGCCAAGGTCCCTTTGTGTCTGCTGACCTGCAGCTTTGTGCCACATTGACTTGGTCAGCGTGTAACCACGAGGCCTTGCCAAGAACAAGTCTAATCCTGCCATCTAGTGGGGACAGTTAAAACGATAGAGGAAGTATGACCCCATGTCCAAAATATGCTCAGTGCATACATAAATATATACTTTCCAAGGCGTGTAATATTATATTGAAAGCATAAACACAAAAACAATAAGAACAATTGTAACATAGTAAATTCAAGTCACGATGACGCCCAAATGTTGACGATGACGTCATATGTAACGTCATCAATGCTGCCTGCGATAGGCCTGTCTTCATGTGTTTCTTGTTAAACACGTGAAGTTAATGGATAATTTTTCCCCTCCATGTTTTCCCAGATACTGTGCCATTTAAAAGGGCACAATAGAAGATCGTACCATTTTCAACACACTAATGTAAACAACATGCTTAAGAAAGAACAGTCAAATTCAGTATACCTACGGAGTAGGAAAGTGCTACACAGTAGAACGGTACAAAATTTGTATCTAACTAAACAGGGATTTCAGCATTATTCATATGACTTCAAAGATTATTTTAATTTGTCACTTGTTCTTTTGGGGCAACACAGCAGTCATCAACAATTTCAAGTCTTAACAGCTTCACAGATAACACGACTTCACTCAATTAATGACACAAATAGATGTAGTGCCTACCAGCTGTAATCCCACCTCTAATGATAAGAAAAAAGCCAGACACCCAACATATGGAAGCAGCACTTGAGTCCAATCAAGCACTATTCAGACCACATACTTTTCTGTTGATATCTTGAATAATTAACCGACTGGTACAGCTGGCAGACAGTGCCTTATTAGAGTCTTCCGCATGAAAAAACAAAAAGTCATTTAATATTAAGGTTCCTCACACACAGAAATACAGGGGATGCTGAGACCCATCCAAAACCCAAAAAAACAGTAGTTAAATGATACAATATTTCTTTAATAAAATGTAAAAGTCGCAGTCTTGTTCAAACTAATGACTCGAATGCAGAAAAAGCAACAATGGAAGAACTCTGATCTGTGCTTTTCTGTAGTCCTTCACCTCACAGAAGGGAGAAGGCATGAAGCATCACACATTAAATGGGACTGCTATGATGAGTGCTTCAAGCAAGATTGTGGAACTTGGATAGTTCTACCTCTAATGAGCCATACATCTCCATAGTATCAACAAAGAACCACAAACACAACGTCATCTCGTGATAATGCCAGTTTGGGGCATGGCTGGCGTCAGCTGTGGTTGGCTATTTAACATGCTATTTATGCTTGATGCCGTCAAGATGGCACCGCGGCTGGCAGCATTGGTACAACACTCTAGTAATTCTTTGTTTTTGTTTATTCTCCGTGTGTCCGGTTACTCAAACCCGATTAGTTTTCACAAACATGGAAAGTTTTTTGGAGATCTTAGTTGGAGGAACAGCTGCTCTCTGTGAGACATGGAGGCGATGCTGACGGGGGAAGCGGGCTGGTGCGCTGGTGAGGCGCTCATGTTAGCGCTAGCATCTCAGCAGCAACGGTGAAGTTGCCCGAGTTTTGGCAGCACAGTCCCCGGCCATGGTTTCAGCACATTGAAGTCCAATTCGAGCTGGGAGGAATAATGTGGGACGTTACGAGGTATTTCCATGTGGTCGTGGCGCTGGATGCCCAGATGACGGCCCGAGCTATGGGACTACTTGAAGCCCCCCCCCGGCTGTGGGAAAATACAGCGCACTCAAGGCATTCCTTTTGCAGCTCTTTGAGCTGTCGGAGATGGAGAAGGCGGATCGCCTGTTGTCACTCAACGGACTCGGCGATAGCAAACCTTCTGAGCTGCTGGAGAAGATGTTGGCCGTTTTGGGCTCGGTGGACCCCTCCTTCATTTTCACCCATATTTTTCCGGCAGCAGTTCATTCATGCGATGCTCCCCACCCAGACCTCGCCCCCACCTCTGGAGGACACAGCAGGCACCGCGGTTGCGGTGGCTGCCCGCCGCCAACGTGACAGCAGGCTGTGTTATTACCACAACAGGTTTGGTGCCAGGGCCAAGCAGTGTCGCCTGCCATGCAGCTTCAGCGTCCAGGGAAACGCCAGGGCCAGCGCTCCATAACAGCTATGAGGCGCCGGCAAGAACAGCAGGCTGTTGTTTATTAAGGACACCTTATCTGGCCGGCGGCTGCTGGTCGATTCGGGCGCTCAGCGTAGCATCCTGCCTGCATCGGCCGCGGACACCATGGCTGGTGGTCAAGGCCCCCCGATGGATGCCGCAAACAGCGCGCCCATACGTTCCTACGGCAACAGGTATGTGGAGGTGTGTTTTGGCAGGCGGCGTTTCAGCTGGGACTTCGTTATGGCCGCGGTGTCGGTTCCCCTCCTGGGAGTGGACTTCCTGTGCGCCTTCAGGCTGCTGGTGGATGTTATGAACTGTCGCTTGATCGATGCCGTCTCTTCCGCTACATACCTGTGCACACTGGGAGGTGCAGGGATGCTCGGCCTGTCAAACATGCTCGCCACCAGAGATACGCATCAACGACTGCTCGCAGAGTTCCCTAACCTCACCACACCTACGTTCTCGTCAGCGGTGGCCAAGCACGGCGTGAAGCACCATATTTCCTCCGACAGCCCCCCAGTCTACGCACGTGCTCAGAGCCTCGACTATGCTAAGCTCGCGAGCACCGGGAGGAGTTTGCCACCATGGAACGCCTTGGCATTGTGTGCCACTCGGACAGCCGGTGGGCCTCCCCCCTGCACATGGTTTCTAAGGCTGACAGCGGTGGGCACCCCTGCGGCTATTTTCGTCGCCTGAACAATGCCACAAGCCCTGACCGATACCCCGTCCCGCACATACAGGACTTCTCCACCCACCTGGCGGGGGCCACCATCTTTTCCAAAGTAGATTTGGTGCGGGGCTACCACCAGGTACCAGTCCACCCTCGGGACGTGCCCAAGACAGCGGTTATCATGCCATTTGGACTCTTTGAGTTCCTGCGGATGCCCTTCGGTCTCAATGGAGCGGCGCAGACATTCCAGCGGCTGATGGACTCTGTGCTACGGGATATGCCGTTCTTGTTTGTTTACTTGGATGACATTCTCGTGGCCAGCGCATCTGCGGAGGAGCACCTGAAGCAACTCCGGCAGTTGTTCGAGCGGCTCAGTGCGCATGGACTCATAGTCAACCCAGCCAAGTGCCAGTTTGGCCTGTCATCCATCGACTTCCTCGGCCACCGCATCTCCCCGCAAGGAGCCATCCCGCTTCCTGCCAGAGTGGACGCCGTCGCCAGTTTTCCACGCCCCCGCACTGTGAAGTCCCTGCAGGAGTTCTTGGGCATGGTGAACTTTTATAACAGGTTCATTCCCCACGCAGCTCACCGCATGCGGCCCTTGTACGAGGCCCTGCGGGGCAAGGAAGCCAAGGGCGAGGTAGACTCGTCCCCGGGGATGGACGAAGCTTTCGACGATGCCAAGGCTGCGCTGGCCAATGCCGCTTTGCTGGCACACCCGTCCCCCACTGCCCCGATTGCCCTCACGACCGATGCCTCTGACTATGCGGTCGGGGCAGTGTGCAAGCAGTGGGTGGGCGGCACCTGGCAGCCCCTTGCCTTCTTTAGCAAACAGCTTAAGGACAACAAGCAGAAGTACAGCACCTTCGACCGGGAGCTCCTGGGTCTCTTCCTCGCCTCCTGACACTTCAGGTTCCTGTTGGGCCCACAGTTCACGTCGGAGCTCTGGACTGCTGTCGCGGAGGGGCTGGGGGTGAAGCTCCACCGCACCACAGCGTACAACCCGCAGGGCAACGGACTTTGTGAGCGGTTTCATCGGTCTATGAAGGCCGCTCTTCGTGCCAGTCTCACGGACAGCAACTGGGTTGATCGCCTCCTGTGGGTCATGCTCGGCCTTCGCTCTGCCCCCAAGGAAGACCTCCAGTCCTCGTCTGCCGAGCTGGTTTACGGCCAGCCGCTGTGTGTCCCGGGTGAGTTTCTCCCAGACGCTGTGGCCCCCTGGTCAGCAGCTTCTCATCGGGCTGTGGCCCGGGACAGTGCCAACGCTTTCGCTCCGATCCCTACATCTCACCACTGCCTCCCTCAGTCCTACGTCCCCAAGGATCTGCTGTCGGCCAGGTACATCTTCATCGGCCACGACAGCCACCGTACCCCCCCGCAGCCCCCCTACGACGGGCCCTTCCGCATCCTGGAAGCGGGGCCTAAGAACTTTGTGGTGGACATGGGGGGCAAGCCGGAGCGGGTCTCGGTGGACCGTCTCAAGCCTGCCCATTTGGACCTGGGTGGGCCGGTCGAACTGGCCCTGCCCTTGCGGCGTGGACTCCTCCCTTCTTGTGCCCCCGGCCCAGCCTCGGCCCCTGTCCGGGCTCCAGCTCTGTCCCCTGCCCCCACCCCCATACCCATTCAACGCAGCCGTTTTGGCCGCCTGGTCCGCCCCCCGAGACGTTGACTATTTCACTGAGGACTGTTCGCCTGTTGGCTGTTTGTGTTTGGCTGAGTACTTTTGTGTTGCATTTTTTCGTGATGGTGAATTCTGGGGGGGCCTGTGTGGTGATACACAAATGAGGGTAGATTCACCAAGAGCTGCTGCTCCTTTAAGGCAGACATGCAGAGTGCTGACGTAGGCACTGCTTAGGGTCTCCGGGGGGAGACATGTTTGCAGCTGCCTAGCGGTTAGCTGGTTGCCACGAGAGATTGTGCTGTATCGGTGTCGTTTTGTGTGGCGAGTAAACGGAATTGACTCGACCTCTCCGTCTCCTCACTCCTGCACTCCCACAATATAAACAATATGGTATAATATACGGGCATAGGATGTTGATTATTCAACCATAACAAAACTCCGTTATAGTAGTGACATACCTGTTGTGCATATATGCTTGCCTCCAATTTCCTGTTTGTTGCTCCATTTCTTGTTTTTTCTTTTTTTGTTTTTCTTGTTTTCTCTTTTTTGTGCATGTGAGTGATGTATGCAAGTACTAGAAGTGGCTGTGAACCAGAGTCCAATTCCTTGTGTGCACAGGCAAACTTGGTCAATAAAGTTGATTCTTATTCTGATGCCATTTAACTGCTATGTTTACATTTTCAATTTGAATGTCATCCCAACAGTTGGAATGTGCAATTCCTGCTTTCACATTGGTTTATGCTATTCAAGGCTGGGCTCTAGCTCAATTTAAGGAGGAGTTCCATGGCAAAATTAACAAATGTAAACAGGGTGTCCTCTGTGTTAATTAAGAATTGCATATTCACATTTTTACTTGCCGAGAAACTGATAGTGTTAATACGACACGTTACTTACGGTCCTCTGTAGGCAGGACTTGCAGGGAGTAGATCCATTCAATCATGTTGTTCTTATCAATGACATCCAAGGCATCCAACACGTCAAGACCAGACAACGCAAAGAACACGATAGTCAACCTGAAAGTTGAGGCAGAGGACCAAACGTGGCAACAAATGAATCACAGTAAAATCCTGACCTTCTGCCGTTAAAACACACACAGCCAAACAAACAATTACGTTCTATGCATAGTCACGACAGACAAGCAACACACAGCAGATACCTTGCAAACAGTCTATGCCAACACTGACTGCAAGGTTAACATACTCAACTCAAAACAATTAATTTGTTAGCCAAGAGTTATTCAAAATAGCGTTATCTTGACTCTTAAATAGTTAGAAAATAAATGTAAGTCACAAACATAAGAAAGCAAACTAGTTAACGCTAGCTTAACTACTTAAGTCCCGAACTGTCTGGTAAGTTTGGAGAGGTGTGTTAACTTGGGAGAAAAAGGCAATCAACAAGCGACTGTGGCTTGTTATCATTCAAATGGTTGGCATCGTTCAGCTCTGACATCGGTTAAGAAGATATCATGCACCCTGATGTCACGCCGTATTCAGTATTTTTTGACAGCTGTCGTCCCTTACATTTAGTTAGCGAGTAAGCTAACATTTATTAGCCTCCCATTCAAAATACCTTAGACACGTCTAGCTTGTTGGCTAGCCAACCAAGTTCTTCAACAAATTAGTTAAGCGCATTCATTTCACCAAACCTACCTGGTTGTTTCCAGGGAGGAGTATCTCTCGGGTAATACCTGAAGCGACCTCTGAAAAAAACGTATATGCCGGTCTCTTAAAAAGTCTATTTGTTCAAATTCTTCTAGCTGGCTTTCTTCTTCCGCCATCTTTTCATTTGCACCCAGCAGCATTTCGTTCTTCTTTTGTTCCATTTTATAGAAGCTTTCAGCAATGACGCTCTTTACCGCCACCTACAGCCGAGACTGTGAAATGGATTGCATCGTATTTAGAGCTTTATTGTAAATACAACAGCCGCTCAAGGCGCTTTACGATTAATTAATTGCTTACATTCACATTCACATTCAATTCACACACACACACACACACACACACACACACACACACACACACACACACACACACACACACACACACACACACACACACACACACACAATAGTAAGCTTCACCTCAAGCTGACGACGACGCTCCTCCTGACAGATTTAAAACACTTTGTTCACTAAATATTATGCTAAGCTGTTAACTAAGGCACTATCCATGTGCCAATAAACAACATATGGCCAAACATGTAACCACAGGTGCTAATGTACATTTCCTGATGATGGGGCTTCTGTTGAAGCAACGTAACTTTATATGAATACACACAATATCAAACAGATACACACAACTTGGTACAAGCATCACAACAAACATTCAGCTGCACATGTACATAAAGGAGCAACCCCGCACCTGCATGTATGTACACACACACACACACACACACACACACACACACACACACACACACACACACACGAAGTCCATTGGGAGCAGATAGGTGTTAGGTGTCTTGTTCAGGGATTCCTTAACATTTTTGCCAAGAGGCGTCGAGGATCCAACCAGCAACCCTCCAGTTACCAGATGACCTGCTGTACCTCCTGAGCTATCTCTCCTCGAGTCACCGCAGCCACACCAACCAAGAAACCAATATGGGCTGATTTCTGACAGAGACTGGAAACCTGATCATGTCAATCACTGTCATACATGTTTTGGGCTAATTTCTGTCAGGAAAAAAAAAGCCAAAACACAAATGGCTTACTGGGATCTACAGCCAGCTGCTCCATAAATTCTGCCTGTGTCTTGGGAAATGGAAGTGTCTCGATGCACACTCAATATCACCTGACTGCAGGTGTATTGAATGAGGAGTCAAAAGAGACCATCTACATGAATGGGGAATGACCATCCCTGAAAAGGGGGGTAAGAGTCTTACAACGCTGTGATTGCAGCTATTCCCAAATCCTCTGTGAATAGTACATGTGGTCATTGTAACTCTAGTTAATGGTCATAGCAATTTGCATGGGAAACCTGTGTTATATCGCTGGTTTTGGTCGTTAAGCAACTGTGCAGTTTATAAGCTTGGGGATACTTGCAGTCTGTTGAGACTGAATAAGTCACTTAGATGAGTGACAAAACGTTTCTCCCACTAAACTTTGTGTCCAGATAAACTGATTCAACTTTCAGGGGTGTTGCTTGGGTTTGTCTCAAGCATAGTAATTCCAACCTTGGGCAAACCCATGGAATGTGTGATCTTCTTTTTCTCTCTCCTTTTTCCAACATTGTGCACATCAAATTATGACTGGGAATGAACTACATTGGATTACTGAATTTTAGTCTACATTTACATATGGACGATACACATTATACACTCCACTAGGTATCCCGTATGATCTGGGGAAAGTATCGCCATTTACAAAATAAATCGAAAAAGAACAAAGAGAATGCGACAAAAAACCCTGACAAAAAAGTTTTATTTTGTTAACAGTCATCGGCTTGACAAACACAAACATTGTGCAAATATTAGTAGCAGAAAGCAACACTAAGCAGGATCCATTGTAGAAATTTTTTTGCAAAAAACCCCCCAAAAATCATGTATTTGAATGATTTATGAAATATAAATTGATATTAGAGCTTGTTTCCATTGTTTGATATCATAGGCCTTGTCTCCAGCTGGGAATTGCTCTGAAATAAAACAACAAAAGAAATCAGCTTCTAACCTTTTCGACTTCAATGCTCGTTACTCTTGGATTACTACTCAACAATACATAAAGTAGGAAGACAAATCTAACAATTTCTTTAGAATAAGATTTGATTATCACAATCACAATATACTGCCATAACCCATCATCATGTCAAGTTAAGTGAAATTATATTTGTGGCAGTAAATACCTGATAATATGCTTTTTATGATCAGTTTAAGTTGCTGCAATTGCATTTATTTTTCTTGTAAAACAAGGGCTTAAAATTACAACCAAACCATAAAATAAACATGATTCAACACTTGGTCAGCTACCTTGCTCCTACATGCAAATAACTTCACTTAAGTCAGACCTGTGAAACATGTGCAGAGCAGCGCCCCCTCCAGAGGGCCCAATATGTTTCATTCGCTCTTTCCAGCCTTTGGTGGCTTGGGTCAGTCTGGAGGGGTCTCGGCTGATGTTGCTCTCCGCCTAAATAGGGGACAAATATTATTACATTTGTTATATTATATAGTAATTATAAGATAGCTTATTTTGTTTTATATTAATAACAACGGGCAATATCAAGCTACCATATGAAGACAAAAGGTCAGTTGATGCTATAGTCAGCCAGAACCTGAGATGCATGTATGTCCAATGGAGATTTTTTTTTTTTATACTCAGAAGTTGAAAATTCCCAGTAGAGCGTTCTGCAGAATGCATATTTACATGGATAATAAAAGCTTAAATAAAAACATATGCCGTAAGTGGGGACATAAAACACTCCCTATCATTTATTCAGCAGCTGGAGTAGCAGCTATTCTTCCTGGAGTCTGTACAAAACACAACATTACATACATAACAGGACAAAATCAGAAAAGACAACACTACAACAACTGACAAAAAAGAACACAAGGCCACCACTTCTAAAAAAAGAAGAAGAAAAGAACAGCTTATAAATATAGTTTACCTTGTTCGAGGTCTTACAGTGCTTATTTCAAGATATTGCTCGTAAAATGTTCTTATCCCACTGCTCAATAATTTTGCTTGTTTCAAGAAAGTATACTCGAATCTTATATCATTTCATGATATAACACCTATTTTAATGAATTTTCACTCAACAGGGAATCTAAAAACAAACAAGTTGAGATAGATAATCTCTGTTTTTTATACTAAATATCTTGAAACAAGTCATATTATCATGCAACAACTGTACTTTCTTGAAACAAGCAATAATATCTGCCAGTGGAGCTTACTAGCAATATCTTGAAATAAGCACATGAGACTTAAAACAAGATAAAATACCTTGATAAGCTTGTCTGTTTTGCAGTGCAGCTTAATTCAACGAAACGAACAAAACAAAGAAAAAAATTAATGATTTTTCATTACAATCTTTATTCCTATTGTACATTGTACAAAGAGATCATGTGATACAATTTATGAAATTATAATGGATTATTCATATTCTTATAAATGAAACCCATATGGGGCCACCCATATTAAAAATAAGCTAACTTTAGAGTGTGTGTGTCTTGTCTTTCTTTCAGACAAGTGAAATAAAAAAGAGTAGAAGATAAACTAGAAATACTGCCTCATGGCTGTATGCCTCCACCAGCCAGTCAAGTTGCAGTTTACATCCATGTCTGTCCAGACTCATAATATTTGTAGTGAAGACTTTGAAGGAATTTAATAAAAAGGCATTAAGTGTATTTTTTGGTGACATGTATGATTCCAGTGAATAATTTCCAGTGAGAAACATCCTGTCTTCACTTAGAGACCATTTTTACAGAGGAGTACAGAGGACTGATAAGAGAGCTTTGCCACATGGCACAACGATAATTAACTGAAGCTCAATATCAGCAAAACCAATGAGCAGCACAGAAGATCTATACAATCACCACAGTTTAAAAGCAGGCATCCAAGAACAGTGTCATCAATTCAGTATCTGAGCAAATGCGAAATATGGTCACAATCTCCCCTTCTGTTCCTGAGTTATGGCATTGAATAATGGCCAGAAAAGTGTTTTTGCAGAATATTATGATATCACAGTGAAGCTGACCTTTGACCTTTTGAATATAAAATGTTATCACTTCATTTGTGTACAACTTTTCACAATTAGCGTATGAATTATCGAGTTATGGCCAAAAATGGGTTTTGTGGGTTCACAGTGACCCTGACCTTTGACCACCAAATTCTAATCAGTTGAATCCAAGTGGATGTTTGTGCCAAATTTGTAGAAATTCCCTCAAGGTATTCCTGAGATATTGTATTCACGAGAATGGGATGTGCATATGGACAACCCGAAAACATAATTCCGTCGGACATGGCTGTTGCCAGCACGGAGGCATAAACATATGGACAAACAATGGCTAGATATCCATCTTTTAAAACAGATTCACCCATAAAAGGACCATTCTACCAGGAGGGTGAAACTTGAATCCCATAATTTTTTTCAGTGGTTTTCCTAAAGTGTCTGAATCATGTGGATTATGTTCACGCCTTGGTTATCCCCTATTCAATTCTTACCTTCTTCTTGATCTTGGCAGCAATTCTCTTCTGTCTCTCTGTCTCCTGTTGCTCCTCGAGCTGTTTCTCCAGGAGCTTTACCTCCACCTTGTGGAGATCCTATAAAACAGCAGAAACACTTAAAGAGTGTTGTCCAGTCATTTGTTATATAGTGATGGGTTGCTTGATGTTGATGTTGCTTGAAGTAGCCCATATCCCTGTCATTCCCAGAAGCTTTACCCTTTCATGAAACTGTCTGATGACCACAGCTGCCTCTCTACTTTTCTTCTCCATCTCTCTCAGTTCCTCCTCTCTCTTCTTCCTCTCCTGTTCCACCTCCTCCTCTCTTCTCAGTCGAAGCTGCTCCTCAATAGTAAGCTTCACTTCAAGCTGACGACGACGCTCCTCCTGACAGATTTAAAACACTTTGTTCACTAAATATTATGCTACGCTGTTAACTAAGGCACTATCCATGTGCCAATAAACAACATATGGCCAAACATGTAACCACAGGTGCTAATGTACATTTCCTGATGATGGGGCTTCTGTTGAAGCATGATAACTTTATATGAATACACACAATATCAAACAGATACACACAACTTGGTACAAGCATCACAACAAACATTCAGCTGCACATGTACATAAAGGAGCAACCCCGCACCTGCATGTATGTACACACACACACACACACACACACACACACACACACACACCTTTGCCAGTCTCCTTTGCAGCATCTCCTTAGCCAGCCTCTCTTCATCTTCTTGCTCCTCTTTCCTCTTCTTCTTTTCCCTCCACTTCTCCAGATGCCGTGCTGCCTCTTTCCTCTCCTCCTCATCCCTGAAATGAAAGAGTTGAATAGAGGTAAAACTATAGAGATAATGATGGTCTACTTTTCAAACAGCTACCTTTTACTCTCCCTTTACCAGTGAGATGTTTAAATGGGACTTTGGTAGATCGACCGAGGACTTTTGCTTATTTGTCCAACCTTGAAGTAAGCATCGCTATCCATCCTCCTTCTAAGCGCCGCAATCTGTTGGTGGTTTTTGTAGCCCGGCTCACTATTCCTGCTGTTCTGTTCTATCCTTGACTCACCTGTGTCTCCGGGCCTGTGTCTTGGCCTCCCTTTCCTTATTTTCTGCTTCTTCCACCTCCTCCTGGCTCTCTATTCGGGTCTGGCGTTCTTGATGCCTGCTGGCTTTCCACCGCAGAATGGCCTGGTAATAAAAAAAGAGGTGAATATGGGAACCAAACAACAGACTAGGAATTGTGGTTCTTATAGTTCCTAATTTTATTATACTTTTAAAGAGAGATGTTTTTGACTGAAGTTATTGCACTTCACTTTCACCTTGCTATCCACTTGCCTCTGGTTTGCAGTGTTTGTAATCCTAAAGGAAACCAATGTGCAGGAGCCACAAACTCATGGAAAAGAAGACACGATTACCAAAATGTTACTTAGAAAGAGAAATATGAAAACACCGAGATGGGAAATTATCCATGCATAGGGGTTTTCGTATGTCCTATGTCCAAGAAGGTGTATTATGTTCAATTGAAGGAGTGTGCTCATGGTTTTAGTGCATCCAACGATTTTTTGTCAATTGTCAACACAATCTTTAAAACAAAATCCTCAATAAAAGCAGAACTTAGGAGGCAGAAATCAAATGATGGTTTTACCACAACCGGTCTGAGGGGGCACTATCGTTACAGCTCACTGTAAAAAGCTGCACACAGACACATCAGAACTGAACTATGACATAGGCCGTATAACACGGCCTACGTTATTGGTTTATAACCCCCTTGAAAGATGGCTATGATTGGTTGAGCGTGAATACTGCCTTCCTTTCTGACACCGATGGCTAACGTAGCCATCGGCTAACGTTAGCTATCTCCTCTGTCGCTTCTGTATGACAGTAGAACAAGCAATCATCCTCCGTCTCTTCTGTATGACGACAGTACTCAACCAATCATAGCACAGACAGAAGAATATTATTGAGATCTTTGAAGGGGTTATAAACCTATAACACGGCCTATGTTAAACCTGTCCCAACTCTATGGATTGCCAAATCACTGAATGCAGCTCTTTTTTCTAAACACACATTAATACATTTTTGCAGTGCAGAGAGAAGAGAGAGGAGAGAGGGGAGAGGGACAGAGTGATGAGTATGAAGCTGGAAATTGAAGGTTTATTGCTGAATGTTAGCGCATATGCCCCGCAAGATGGGTGTGAGATGGATGAAAAAGAAGAATTCTGGAGTGAGTTGGACGACATGGCGGAGAGGGTACCCAAGGAGGAGAGAGTGGTGATTGGAGCCGACATAAATGGACATGTTGGTGAAGGGAACAGAGGTGATGAGGAGGTGATGGGAAGGTATGGAGTCAAGAAGAGAAATGTGGAAGGACAGATGGTGGTCGATTTTGCGAAAAGGATGGAAATGGCTGTGGTGAATACATATTTCAAGAAGAGGGAGGAACACAGGGTGACGTACAAGAGTGGAGGAAAGTGCACACAGGTGGACTATATCTTATGTAGAAGGCGCCATCTAAAAGGGATTGGAGACTGCAAGGTGGTGACAGGGGAGAACGTAGCTAGGCAGCATCGGATGGTGGTCTGTAGGATGACTTTGGAGACCAAGAAGAGGAAGTGAGTGAAGACACAGCCGAAGATCAAATGGTGGAAGTTGAAGAAGGAAGACTGTTGTGTGGAGTTCAGGCAGGAGTTAACACAGGCACTGGGTGGTAGTGAAGAGTTGCCAGATGGCTGGACAACCACTGCAGAAATAGTAAGGGAGACAGCTTGGAAGGTACTTGGTGTGTCATCAGGACAGAGGAAGGAAGACAAGGAGACTTGGTGGTGGAATGAGGAAGTACAGCAAATTATACAGAGGAAAAGGTTGGCAAAGAAGAAGTGGGATAGTAAGAGAGATGAAGAAAGTAGACAGGAGTACAAGGAGATGCAGCGTAAAGCAAAGTGAAGGGTGGCAAAGGCAAAGGAAAAGGCGTATGGTGAGTTGTATGACAGATTAGACACTAAGTAAGGAGAAAAGGACTTGTACCGATTGGCTAGACAGAGGGACCAAGCTGCAAAGGATGTGCAGCAAGTTAGGGCGATCAAGGATAGAGATGGAAATGTGCTGACAAGCGAGGAGAGTGTGCTAAGAAGGTGGAGGGAATACTTTGAGGGGCTGATGAATGAAGAAAATGAGAGAGAGAGAAGGTTGGATGATGTAGGGATAGTGAATCAGGAAGTTCAGTGGATTAGCAAGGAGGAAGTGAGGGCAGCTATGAAGAGGATGAAGAGTGGAAAGGCAGTTGGTCCTGATGACATACCTGTGGAGGCATGGAGATGTTTAGGAGAGATGGCAGTGGAGTTTTTAACTAGATTGTTTAACACAATCCTGGAAAGTGAGAGGATGCCTGAGGAGTGGAGAAGAAACATACTGGTACCGATTTTCAAGAACAAGGGCGATGTGCAGAACTGTAACAACTACAGAGGTATAAAGTTGATCAGCCACAGCATGAAGATTTGGGAAAGAGTAATAGAAGCTAGGTTAAGAGGAGAGGTGACGATCAGCGAGCAGCAGTATGGTTTCATGCCACGAAAGAGCACCACAGATGCGATGTTTACTTTGAGAATGTTGATTGAGAAGTATAGAGAAGGCCAGAAAGAGTTACATTGTGTCTTTGTAGATTTAGAGAAAGCTTATGACAGAGTGCCGAGAGAGGAGGTGTGGTATTGTATGAGGAAGTCAGGAGTTGCAGAGAAGTATGTAGGAGTGGTGCAGGATACGTATGAGGGAAGTGTGACAATGGTGAGGTGTGCGGTTGGAATGACAGATGGGTTCAAGGTGGAGGTGGGATTACATCAAGGATCGGCTCTTAGCCCTTTCTTGTTTGCAATGGTGATGGACAGGTTGACGGACAAGATCAGGCAGGAGTCTCCATGGACGATGATGTTCGCGGATGACATTGTGATCTGTAGCGAGAGTAGGGTGCAGGTTGAGGAGAGCCTGGAGAGGTGGAGGTGTGCACTGGAGAGAAGAGGAATTAAAGTCAGTAGGAGCAAGACGGAATACCTATGCCGGAAAGGGAGAGAGGACAGTTGAATGGTCAGGATGAAAGGAGTGGAGGTGACAAAGGCATTTGAGTTTAAATACTTGGGGTCAACTGTCCAAAGTAACGGGGAGTGCAGTAGAGAGGTGAAAAAGAGAGTGCAGGCAGGTTGGAGTGGGTGGAGAAGTGTGTCAGGAGTGATTTGCGACAGAAGGGTATCAGCAAGAGTTAAAGGGAAAGTTTACAAGATGGTTGTGAGACCAGCTATGTTATATGGTTTGGAGACAGTGGCACTGACGAAAAGACAGGAGGCGGAGCTGGAGGTGGCAGAGTTGAAGATGCTAAGATTTTCACTGGGAGTAACAAAAAAGGACAGGATTAGGAACGATTATATTAGAGGGACCGCTCAGGTTGGACGGTTTGGAGACAAAGCAAGAGAGGCAAGATTGAGATGGCTTGGACATGTGTGGAGGAGAGATGCTGGGTATATTGGGAGAAGGATGCTGAATAGGGAGCTGCCAGGGAAGAGGAGAAGAGGAAGGCCAAAGAGGAGGTTTATGGATGTGGTGAGGGAAGACATGCAGGTGGCTGGTGTGACAGAGGAAGACGCAGAAGACAGGAAGAAATGGAAACGGATGATCCGCTGTGGCGACCCCTAACGGGAGCAGCCGAAAGTAGTAGTAGTAGTAATAGTAGAGAGAGAGGGGAGAGGAATGATGGCTCTTCCTTTATCTCTGGCTACAGGAAACAGTGCTTGTATGCTCTTACAGCAAATATCAGGCCTCTGTGTTTCCCCAATAAGGATTGAACAGGTTTTGTTCTCTTCTGTTTACCTCTCTCTTCTTGTCCTGTAAGCAGATCAGCTCCTGATACCATTGTTCATGCTGCACCATCTCCTCCAGGCTTTTATCTGGCAGATACAGCTTGGCTTCTCTCCTGTAGGCTGGTTGACCACTGTGCTTGATCCATGCCTTCATATCAAATAGAAAAGAACAAATAGGAAAAAAACGACCTAACTAAAGAGGGTAGGTTAAATCTATAAATAATATTATATCCATACAGGCTAAGTCTGACAACACTGTCTATAAAAATCCTAATTAGTCATTAGGCATTTGATTATGTCTAGCCTTTGCTATGGTGGCCCTGAAGTGTACATCCCAACAAATAGGAAAACAAAATAACAACTCAAAACACAACAGCATATAGGAAACCACACACACACACAAAAAAGGGGAATCATAACGGCAAATCCCAAAACACACCAGCAAAAAGAAAAACACAACAACTCACAAAACGCAATGGCAAATAGGAATACGCAACTCACAAAACACAAAGGCAAATAGGAAAAAAAATGGCAAATAACAAATCACGACAAATTACAAATCACATTAACAAAAGAGAAAACACAATGACAAATCAGAAAATAACAAATCAGAAATCACAATGGCAAAAGAGAAACCACAAATCAGAAAACATGACAAAATGGAAATCACAACAACATAACAGAAAACACAACCACAAATCAGAAGACACTACATTAACTCCTACCAGAAAAGGTGGGTGCCTATCAACAAGGATTGTTGCTGATTGGACGCACTGTCCATCTCTTTAAGAGGAAGTAGCTTTCATGTGGCCACACTAAGGAGAACACCAAAGGAACCGGAGAGGGAAATTAAAAATATTAAGATGTAGTAGAAGAACCCCACTACAATGTAGCGGTTTGGTTATCCACCCGTCTAAATCTCCCTCCTCTTCATCCTGCCAGCTAACCGCCTTCCCCCTGCCCCTAACCCCCCCCCCCACTCCAACTCCCTCCCCCCAAATGCTCAGAATCATCTGAAATGCTGAAAAAAGTGGTTTACCCCCCCCACTCCAACTCCCTCCCCCCAAATGCTCAGAATCATCTGAAATGCCGAGAAAAGTGGCTTTTAGCCATTTTTAGTAAATGCATATTTTGCATAATTATTATAATTTTCTGCTATTTTTCTGGTCCTCTCTGGAACAATACCTACCACCTCCAAAAAAATTAGGATCATAAGTGCATTTTTGCAAAAATGCATATTTTGCATAATGCCAAAACATAGTTCGAAGTCCCAGAAATTTTTTTTTATATAGGTGAAAAAATCAAAGATGCTCAGAATCACCTGAAATGCCGAGAACCGTGGTTTTTAGCCATTTTTAGAAAAATGCATATTCTGCATATCTATGCATAATTATGCATAATTTTAATTTTCTGGGATTTTTCCCTTACTCTCTGGAACAATACCTACCACCTCCAAAAAGAATTAGGATCATAAGTGCTTTAGTTTTCGATCCCGCTATCTACACTAACTAACACACGCACACACACACTAACACCACACACACGTTACGAAAATATGGGAGTTGATTGCCCTCATGACAAAACGAAGAGTACGTCTCACTTAAGCTAGCTGGGGATAGTTATTTCTTCTATGCAACCCTGCTTCTTTAAAACGTGTCTTCAGAGTGTGCATACTCATGTTGCTGTGAAAAGTTATAAGCATATCAAGTATCACCTCACATGTATGCCCTGCATCAAAATAATCTGATGACCATTAACGTTAATCATCAGTAATGCTCATGTTTACACGTGAGAGCAGCAGGTAAACACAGTTTAAGTGTTACACCAAAATCTGTGACCTGTCAAATTATGTGACCCTGCCCTTAAAATGCACTATTTCAGCTTTACCCCCAGATGCTAACCACAATTTTAACCACATCAAACCCACATCAAAATCTAACCGTCTTGAACAGAATGCCTAATGCTAACCAGTTTATACCAAAATTTAACTGCATCGATCTGACTGCCATATCCTATCTGAAATAGCAGGGTCACATAATCTGATGGATCACAGGTTTCATGTAAGACTGGAATCACTATATTTCAAGCACAATATACATCCAATCAGCGACGATCCTTGTCAATAGGCCCCTACCTTTTCCGGTAGGAGTTATACTGCATTCCATTTACCTAGGATGTCGGAGCTGGAAATGACGTCACACCCGAGTTGACCCCATTCCAGTACAAGTCGGAAAACCAAGATGTATGCCTCCAAATACCAGTTCTTGCCAGGTTAGCCATTGTTAGCAGTACCAATTGATAATAACGCATTATGGGGTATTTTGCGCATACAAACACCGTAGCAACATGTCCACAGATAGAAGTTGGACAGTACTGTATGACCAATTTAATGATACACAAATAAAACAGAAGTGCTAATAAACAGTATATTACTACAGCTTTAACTTTTTGTTCATGTGCGGAGCAACCATCTTGGATTTTCAGGTCCAGATTGGTGAGGTTCTTCCAACTTTCTCAGTTGGAAAACTAACTTCGGGGGGCGTTTCAAAAATTCCTACTTCCCATTTCAAATGGAACGCACCATTACTGTCATTGTGGTTTTCCATTTTGTCGTTGTGATTTCCGATTTGTTGTTGTATTTTCTGATTTGTTGCTGTGTTTTCTCTTTTGTTAATTTGATTTGCAATTTGTCGTGTTTTGTTATTAACCACTGTGTTTTCCAATTTGCTGTTGTAATTTTTGGGTTGTGTTTTTTTCTCATTTGCCATTGTTTTGTGATTTGCTGTTGTGATTCCCTATTTGTCATTGTGAGTTCCTATATGTCGTAATGTTTTTTGATTTGCTGTTGTGTTTTCCTATTTGTCGTTGTGATTTGCACCTCAGGGCCACCGTACTCTGCTTTTGATTTTATTGTATTAAAAAAAAAACCAAACAGTTAGTACAAGGTTAGATTCAGGCTCGAGCTCCATTTTTTTTCATTACCTGTTCATCCGGAGCTTTTAAGTTATCCTATGTGACCACAAGGTATTATATTATCACTTTATTACTAATTAAGATAATACTTATTATAGTTACCTTGTCACCTGGGTAAGTAAAAAAAAAAAAGGTAGAGAAGACTGACTACAGGGCTAGATGTCATTTGTGCTGGTGCTGATATGAATGGAATAGGATATGTAAAGGCAGTTGTGCTCTGTTTCCCCAAAAATGTACTGTTGAGGGGATTTTTAGCAGATCACTAAGCCTCCTAAGTTCTGCAACAGAACCCCAGTAAGGCTCCTCTTTGAGTATTCTGAGAATTCAGCTCACTGTTACTGACAACATTGTGTAAAACAGCTCCCTTGTCACGTCCCTGCCTCGTCAGCCCCGCCCTTGTCAGGTCACTCCCACTGCCTTACCTAGCTCATCTGGTTCATCAATCTCATCTGGAGCTCTCCAGAGCTCACACCTGACCTGCATCTCCAATCAGGCCGATCAACCCATCTCGGCCAGGCTAAGAAGCCGCTCTGCTCTCCAGACAATGCCAGATCGTTGAACCACTTCAAGTGCGTAGATGACTCTAGCTCAGAATTGAACCTTTTTTGACCAAGCCTAACCCCTATTTCCCTCTGCCTCTGGTTAGACCTCCCTACCATTGCCTGGACCATGCCTGTACAAGAACCATGACCCTGCCAAGCCCACGTACAAATACCACAACCCTGCCAAGACCACCGCCTGTACGAGAACCACGAGCCTACCGAGCCCGCCACCTCCGAGTGCTGTTGTCCCGCAGCCGTCCCGCTGCCTTCGAGGTCGGTTTGCCCAGCGGCCGCCTGTCTTCAAAACAATAAACGTGCCTCTTTGGCTCCCCCCCCCCCATCCTGTCTCTCATTCTGCTTTTGGGTTCTACAGCTGGTAGCCCTGACACCCCTTTTGACATGCCATTTCTATTTAAATTGAAAATGATAATGGTGTTACCTTCAGGAAGACTTGGTGGTCATATTGGTCCCAGCCCCCATAAGGACCACCTGTCTTTTGCTGGAAAGACTCCAGGGCCAGAACTTCAGGAGGGAGATTCCTGCCTGTGGGTTTGGT
Source organism: Lampris incognitus (assembly GCF_029633865.1). NCBI lineage: Eukaryota > Metazoa > Chordata > Actinopteri > Lampriformes > Lampridae > Lampris > Lampris incognitus. The sequence goes on along the minus strand of NC_079211.1, from coordinate 93,480,970 downwards.
CACCTACCAGGGAGACTTAACATCATTTTATGTACTGGATGGGTCAGAAGATCCATGTAACAATAAGTGCTATTTGGATGTAAGATAATTACATTAGCAGTTAATAAGCAGTGGTTAGTCCTTTTGATACTGAACACAAGCCTTTGAAACTGTTGCTCTTTCATGGCTTTTATGTCTAATCTGGTGTACATTGTGACAATTGCCAGTTTTACCCCTAATCTAGGCCACAAGTGTCAAGTCAGTGTCATGCTCGCAAGATGACAGCATTTATGTGACACGTGAAGGGACTGTCTATACCAGTTCCGTATTGTCCACGCATTTCAAAATGCCGTCGAGCAGCAAAGAAGCAGCCAAACTTTCTGTACAGTGAGCACTTTTCCTCTGATATGTGTGAGTTCTGACCTGTTTTTCAATCAACACTGATGCATATGATTGACACTTAAACCAGAGCAGAGTGTGCTGCTCTCTGGCTCTGCCCATTCCAAAAATAAAAGAGAGAGAGTGAGAGAGAGAGAGAGAGAAAGGAAAATGCGTGCACCGATCTGCTATCAGAAACACTAAAATCAAAGAACAAGGTCAGATAATAACAAGAAAATAAAAATGGAAGTTAAAATTAAAAAAATAAAGTTAATTAAAATGGTAAAATAAAGATAAAACCCTAAAATATATTGAAACCCCATGAAGTTTGAAATAAGGAATAGCCTAGGTTGCCAAATGTAGGTAGATATATGAATTTGCTGTCTTTTTATTGTGTGTTAACCTCATGTTTATGTACATATTGTCAAAAAAAATAGACTTGAAATGTAAATAAACGCTTCGGGTCATGGTTATACCCATGAGACGCAGCTGAGACGTGAGCCTGCATGGAGCCGGTGCAGACAATTGCATAGATTAAAATTATAGTGCATCTGTTGTGTGTGACGTGCGACACTTGTGGTCTAGACTCTAGACAAGGGGGTTAGCCTTACACAGCCCATTCCAAAAGACTATACAGTTATGAAGATGGAGTTTTAGCTGTATTTCTATGAAACTGACAGTAAAAAGATACTTACAGGGCAGTTAAAATCCCAAACAAAAGGAAACAGATTGAAAAGGGGAGAAAATAGGAGAAGGTACATTAAGGAATAAAGAAAAGGGACGCAGTTACGAAAGAAAATTAGGGCTAAACCATTCACTTCAGTTGAATTGGAAAGGGGAAGTCTGGTGTCCGAGTTGACAAGAAGAAACAGGCCATGCATACAGTACATAAAACATAGTATAAACATACAAAATTTAGTGCTGATCTGTCAGCAATTACTTGTTGACCTTATTATCTCTTAAATACTATTTCTAATGATTTAAGGTACATACTTGTATCAATAAGTATTTGATGGGTACAGAAGCCCACTTCTTTAAAGCTGAGGATACAATCCCCTTTTACATTTCGTATCATCACCATAAGCATCCCTGTGGCCAGCCATGGTAATTGCTATTGATAATATAATCATAATACAGAGATCAAATTTCAGCTCTAAGGCTCTTCATGCAGATCTGTGCTCTGGGCACACTATCTCTTTCTCAAAATATCAATGCTACAGGAAGGTGAAAAGAGGGGACACAAAGAAAGACTAGGGGAGACAGACCTTTACTGAAGTAGTTGTGGGCATTTTCAGGTCTGATCTAACAGCCAGGGTCCAGATCTCAATCTTCTTTTCATTGGCAACAATCTGCTGACAGCATATCTTCTCCTCTTTCAAAAGCTCCTCAAAGCTGGAAGGGGCAAATAAGTATAAAGGAGAACGATCCAATGTTGTTGTTTTTTTCTTCTTTTGTAATCAAGAGCATCTTTATCAACATGAAAGATCAATAGTTGCAGTTAGGTTTTAGGAAACCGCCTACCTAGACTGTGCCCAAATATTGTGCGAGTGTCACAGAGGATCACAGAAAACGAAAAAAAATGTTTTGCTTACTAACAACTGAAGTATACTTTTTTTTTAAAAATATTTATTTAAAAAAATGTTTAGTACTTCTTCATACCTTAAATTTAATTGCTGATTTTATTCAATTGGTTTTACGATCCTTTTATTGGTTTATAAAGCTCTTAATGGGCTTGCTCCGACCTATTTATCAGATTTGCTTTTAGCTTATGAACCTTCAAGAACCCTCAAGTCTTTTAATTATTCCTAAACTCAGAATAAAAACCCATGGTGAGGCATCCTTATATTACTATGGTCCAAGTTTCTGGAACACCCTTCCTGAGGACCTGTGGGCAGCAAAGAATGTTGATATTTTTAAAAGCAAACTCAGGACCTACCTTTTAGTTTGTCTCTTAATTGAATTTTATCTAGTTTTATTTTTTTTAATCTGTTCTACTTGGTCTATCCTTTTAAATTCTAGATTGTTTTCTTTTTAACACCCTAACTTTTGTTTCTGGTTTTACTCACTTCTATATCTCTCCTCTCTTTTAGTATTATATTATTTTATCTTTTTAAAATTTCATTATTATATTATCATACTATTATTTTATCTTCATCGGTCTTAATAATGCCTTTACCGTTTCCTCATTACAAATTGATGAGCTTTATGATAATGTCTTTAGTTCCTGTTTTTATTGAGTGCTGTTTATAATGAGTGCTTTACCTATTATTATCACGTTTTTGTGGGGGGGGGGATTTTATAGTTTTGTTGTGTGAAGCACTTTGTGTTACATTTTTTTGTGAAAAAAGTGCTAAACAAATAATGTCTGACTGATTGATTGATATGGCCTGAATATGGAACAAGACAGAAATAAATGCATATTTGTTCAGTAGCTAAAATTGTCTATTTTCATTGATTTTTTATTTCACATAATTTAGTCACATCACTCAACATGTTTTTATTTACCTAAAACACTGGTCTTCTTTGAAGGTATTAATTGAGATGTCCACCTCTGACATTATTTTCTTGAGCTTCTCAATCACTGAAAATTCAAGTGAAAACACAAAACACATTTCCAACAATTTGGCCAAAAATAATTTGTATTTAAATTAGCCCTCCAATAACTTCCTACCAATAGCCCAGAAGGAAACACTGACAGAAGTTTAATGACACATACGTAAGTGCTTGTTGGCCATCAAGATGGTTATGAATTCTGTGAAGGACATCTTTTCAGATACACAATTTTCACTTCCGTGTGTTGTTGCTTTGAATCTGGTAAGTCCTACTTACACTTAGGGCTTGGCTTTATATCAGTTAGTTGTCTCTGGAACATCCTTACTCCATTATGGATCTTCTCCAGCTGCTTCTCTATGGTAATCTCTGCAAGAACAAAGACCTTTTCTTAGATTCTTTAGAATTTCTGCTCTAAAAAAATTTTGTTTTAAGGCGTGGCATGAGTTATAAAGACTGCAATATTCAGATAACCTTTCAGATTGTTAAACATGGAATGTAAAAGGTATAAAATTATGAAATGAATCATGTTCAGCCAATGGAATAAAATTTTGTGTTGTTTGAATATCGCTGTAGTATGCATATTTGGTTAGCTAATCCATTTAAATCTGTAAAATTTAAGGTTAACTGGGCTACACAGCAGTTTTTTTGTTTTTTGTTTTTTTATAAGACAAAGCGGCAGCTCAGAGCTCTGTAAGTGTTTGAGTCAAGTCAAGTCAATTTTATTTGTACAGCCCAATGTCACAAATTACAATTTTGCCTCAAGGGGCTTTACAGCACACAACATCCTGTCCTTAGACCCTCACATCAGATAAAGAACAACTCCTTAAGTCTTGAAATAAATCTGCAAAACATAACAATTGCCTGGACAATGAATTCATTGCCTGTGTCAAAGCTCACTTTGTGGTGTATCAGTGGCCTTCAACATTTTGTTAATGAACTGCTAATAACAAATAAAGAAGACTAAAGACAGTATAGAAAGTAATCAAATAACTTCAACAACAATACTTCCTCTATCAGCGAACATGGTCCACACTGCCTAAAAAAGCCATCTGCCTAATAGTAGTTTCAATAAAATTGTTTCCAATAAAGGGTGTCAGTACCACAAAATATAAATGCTTCAGCAGATGCCTTTCTACACACCCAGGAAACACATTGGTCTACCAAATTAAAATTATGACCCACTATCAGCGTTTCTCTCTTCCCGCAGCAACTTCTCATATTCTTCCAGTTCTCCAAACCCATCTGTCCAGCAGCGATTCTTTCTTGACTGAACACTCAGTGTTATCTCTTTCTCCACCTTTTCAATTCTGAGAGAAAGTGAAGATTCAAGATTCAAAGGTTTATTTCACATATTTCACATGAAAATACAATGAGCAGTAAAATGATTTTTTTTTTTGCTAATTCCGAACTGTGTAACAAGAAGGAGTATAGCAAAAATCAGGTAGGAACAAAATGTAAATGTTAAAAATTTAAAAAGTTACAAATCTGGGGAGGAAAACAGAGGGTATACTCTGATAAATGTGTATATACAAATATAGAAATAAAATATAAATGTGCAAATGTCTGTATGAAGGAAAGCGCCAGAGACAAAGTGACATTAGTAACAGTAATGTATACAGAGTACACACACAGTGTAAGTTATAACTTAATTATCAATGTGAAGAAAAAATATCCTTAAGGAAATTAGACACTATGGAGTAATCACAGAGGTGAGTTGTTCAATTCATCAAAACAATTTGGTGCTGAACAAGTGAAACTAATGAACACCGAGGCAGAGAAAATGATTCGAAGGTTAACTTACAGTTGTTTCATTCTGTCAGCTTCCTTGATAAACTCAGTCGCTGTCTGTTGTGCCAGCTTCTCCTCCACATGGTGGCCACTGAAGAGAGGAGCTGTGCTGAATTCACCTTCACCCTGCTCAAATTAATTTCACAACAACAACAAAACATTGACAATGGTGTAAATCATGAGAGAAATTAAAAGAAGTTAGTCGACTCCAATTCTTCCGTCGTCCAACTTGGGTGGCCATACTGGTGTTTATTTGTGTTTCAGTCAATCCACTACAAACGGCCAATATTTTACATAACTACTCATCATTTGTCATTTTACATGTATGCTGTAGTGTTTTATGTATTTTTTGTGCGTTTATCCTGCCTTCCATGCAGGCGGCCATTGGTTTCCTTTCATTTCCGCAGGGATATGGAAGTGTAACCTATTTTTCTGTACTTGCCTGTCAGTGATTTTTAAGTGCCTGTTATAAGCTGTTGCCACAGTATATGCCTAAGAGCTCAAGGCGTATACTGTGGCAGCATTAGGCGTATACTGTGGCAGCAGCTTATAACAGGAACTTAAAATTACTAACAGGCAAGTCCAGAAAAATAGGTTACAGAAGTTATGCCGAAATCCGTCACAGTGAACATGTAGCGATACTTTCTCTTTTGTGTGTTTGCTTAACACTGCAGCTGCGACGATACGATACTTTTTGACAGAAAATAAAGATGACAAAACGTTCGCTGTGCTGCATAACCCATATCAAGCAAGTCAAGTCTTTGAAAGTTAATTTAGATACCGTGCTGGAATGAATAGAAATCGACGGCTGCCTGGCCGGAAGGTGAGCAAAAGGCATCCAAAATAATGCACTATGCAGGGTGTGCGAAGGAAAAGGGTCGAGAGTAATGTGAAGCATCGTTAACGCTAATTACACCATTTGTAGTGCCGCAATTACTGAAAACGCCGATAGTGTCCTTTAACGTCTCCTACATACAACAACACGTCTCAAGGCAACGGAATTTAAACTGTTCTTACTTTACAGCAACGCTATATTACTTTACAGCAACGCGATGTTCTTGTACAATATTCGTTACAAAGACGCGTGCCACGGCCAGACGCCGGTGCCCCTCAGCAGCAAGCTGTTGTTGGCAACAGGGAGAGCAGGCGTTTGGTAACGCCGGCCGGTTAGTTATTAAGTCACCCTATGCGCTCCCTCACATGGAGTATTTACAGTCGTTTTGAATGAATTCCTCGTGATTATGTCTGTTATCATCCGTCTTTAAAGCAAAATTTAGATTAGTAATTACCCAGCGGCTTTTCTCGGCGAGTCGTGCGGTAGCGAAGGTGGACATGTTTCATTAGATCTCGGAGGGGAAAAAAAAGAAAAGTGTACACCGGCCCAAGTACCAGCGGAGGGCGGTGTAGCGCTGCTGGAAAGAAAGAAAGAAAGAAAGAAAGAAAGAAAGAAAGAAAGAAAGAAAGAAAGAAAGAAAGAAAGAAAGAAAGAAAGTTTGCACAAGTGAAAATATACCCTAATCTGACAGAGCGTTCTTGAATCTTTGTCCTCCTCCTACGTTGGGAAATATATTGTTGAGCTATGACACCAGTGTATTTGTATGACTATGTGTTACTGTGTACTATTATTTTGTTTACGACTTTGTTTGTCCACAAGTGGGCGGTGTTGCGCTTGCATGCGCGGATTGATTACGTCACTGAGACGCCGTTCATTTTCTTCTTCTCCCAAAACTACCGAATAAACGAAGGCTGCATTTTTTCCCTCCAGCAGAAGTTCGGTAGTCAGTACGATTCTTTATAACGGTTTAATAATCCACTTCATCTGCGCAGAGATAGACATAAAGTATTAGTCTAGTCTTCTAACAGGTTATGGGCCCAGATAACGTTGGCTTATTTAGTAGTTTGATAAAAGAAGTACACGAAGTGTGATAACCTCGGATGGCGGGATGCGCGCAGGTTAGCACGGAGTAGCAAGTTAGCAAGTGTGAAGCTAGTTAGCATCGAGAGAGGCTATCGGGAAGCTAACGGAACGCTAAGCTAACGCTACCTAGGGAGATGGAGCGAAAGAAGAGCAGGTGGCCCACATTCAACGGACAGGCCGATGAGTATGAACTGTGGGAAGAGCGAATGCTCTGTTGCATGCATGGTGTGGGGTTGAAAACCACCATTCTTACCGAGCCCGTGGGACCTTTGACAGTGGAAGAGCAGGCGCTAGACGAAGAGCGGAACGCGGACGCCTACTGCGCATTGGCGCCTTTATTGGACAACACAAGCTTGGGACTGATCTTCAGAGAAACGAAGGACAAAGGTAGAGAGAGTCTACGGGTGTTGCGGGAACATTACATTGGTAAGGGCAGACCCCGGATTGTCACTCTGTATGTAACATTGACTGGGCTAAAGAAAGCTGATAATGAGACGATAACCGAATACATTATCCGAGCTGAACAAATCATTACGGCTCTCAAAGGGGCGGGAGAAGCACCGAGTGAGGGACTAATGATGGCCATGGTGATGAGGGGGTTACCCGAGAGATATAAGCCATTCACTCTAATGGTGACACATGGCGACAGTGAGTTGACATTGGGACAATTTAAGGCCAAATTGAGAAACTTTGAGGCGGCAGAAGATGTAGCTAATGCTACAGCATCGGACGAGACGTCCGAGAGGGTGATGAAGGCCCACGCAGCGCCTAAGAAAAAGCCAGTGAAACGCTGTGAGGGAGATGATGAACAAACAGTGTGCTGGCGATGCGGTGACAAAGGCCATTGGAAATCGGACTGTTCACGCAGCGTGTGGTGCAGCTTCTGCCGGATCAAGGGTCACACGGACAAAGTGTGCAAGAAGAAGGACCGCGCTGATGGAGCCAGGTGTGCACGCGAGCAAGGTGGCGGCGGCGGTGGTGGTCACGGAGCAGGTCGAGGTCAGGGACCGGGGAATGCTGCGGAAGAAGAGAACTACATCTTCAGAGTGCAGGCTGGAGAGACCAGCTCAGCAGGACCAGGGCGACGGCAACAGTTCAAACCAGGATTGATTGTGGACTGTGGGGCTTCTTCCCACATAGTCAATGATAAGAAGAAGTTCAAGAGCTTTGACAGCTCGTTCGAGCCAGAGAAACACTGCATGGAGCTGGCGGACGGTAAGCGCACCTTTTGTGTGGTGCAGGGCAGGGGAGATGCTACGGTATGTCTGCTCAACAGTGAGGGGCGACGGTGTAGAGTGACACTGCGGAATGCACTATATATTCCATCGTACCCCCAAGAGCTCTTCTCTGTGAAGTCTGCGACAGCACACGGAGCCAGTGTGTTCTTCGAAGAGGGCAGAGATGCCCTGATGTCACCGGATGGTACCAGGTTTGACATTTTTGTACAGGGGAAAATGTACTATTTGCAAACTGAATGTGTTGTTGAAAAGTGCCATGTGAGCCATGATATAGAAACTTGGCATGCGATAATGGGCCACTGCAACTATGACGATATCATAAAGCTACAGGATATCACTGATGGTATGCATATAAAGGGTAAAGTGTGTAAACCTGACAAAGAGTGTGCAGTATGCATAGAAGGGAAGTTTACCCAAAACAGGAAATCTACAGACAAAGCCAAGACACCACTGGAGTTGGTAAACACTGATTTAGCCGGTCCTGTGGCAAACGAGTCCATTAATGGTTTCAGGTACATGCAATCATTTACAGATGTGTGCACAGGGGCTGTGTGTGTTTATTTCTTAAAAACAAAGAGTGACACAGTGCAAGCGACCGAGAAATTTCTGGCAGATGTAGCTCCCTATGGGACAGTGAAATGCATAAGGTCGAATAATGGAACTGAGTTTACAGGCAAGGAGTTTCAAACCCTGTTGAGACGGAACAAAATAAGACATGAGACGTCCTGCCCATACTCTCCCCATCAAAATGGCGTTGCAGAGAGAGAAGGACGCACACTATTCGAGATGGCAAGGTGTATGCTAATGGATAGTGGTCTACCAAAGAGCCTCTGGCATTATGCTGTACAGGAGGCAGCCCCCACCAGAAACAGATGCTTCAACAAGCACACAGGCACTACGCCATACACGGCAATGACAGGAAAAAAGTGCAACATGGCTAGAATGCAAAAGTTCGGGACAGAATGCTATGCTTACCAGCAGGACAAGGAAAAGTTAGATTCTAGATGTGAGAGGGGGCGTTTTGTAGGACACGACAAGAACAGCCCAGCCTACCTAGTCTACTACCCTGACCAAGAGAAAGTACAGAAACACAGACTAGTTAAATTTGTACACAAGGCAACTAGTGAAAATGAGACTCAGACACCAGGTCTGCACCCAGAAGATTGGGTAAGAGAGAGAAAGTCTGTTGAGACAGCTGCAACTCAGCCTAGAGTACAGAAAAATGTACAGACTGACGGTACACAGTCAGCACCCGAGGATGATGACGAGGAGCACCCAAGGGTGACGTCACAAGCCTCAGCCAGTGGGAGGTACCCCCAAAGGGAACGCAACCCTCCGAGATACCTGATTGACTATAGTCAGGGCGACAGTGATGACAGCTCACTCACTACTATAGATTATGCATACAGGGCAGTGTGCGGTGTCCCTCTGACCTTTAAAGAGGCCATGGAATCGCCAGAATCAGAAAAGTGGTCCAGGGCAATGGACGAGGAAATGGAGTCTCTAAGAGACAACAAAACATTCACCCTTACGAAATTGCAAGAGGGCAAGAAAACAGTGGGAGGAAGGTGGGTGTATGCGATAAAGACAGATATAGACGGACACGACAAGTACAAGGCTAGATTTGTAGCAAAGGGATATAGCCAGAGAGCTGGGGTGGATTATGGGGAGACATTTTCGCCGACAGCCAACCTAACAAGTGTTCGAGTGCTTCTACAGAAGGCGGCTCAGTATGACTTGATTTTACACCAGATGGATGTAAAGACGGCCTATCTTCATGCCCCCATAGACTATGACATATACATAGAACAACCTGAGGGTTATATTGAGAAGGGAGAAAAACTAGTGTGTAAACTAGAGAAGTCAATCTACGGCCTCAAGCAGTCTGGCCGCAATTGGAACTTACTGTTACACGAGTGTTTGACAGGTGATGGTTTTACACAAAACAAATCAGACCATTGTGTGTACTCCAAGGAGTCAAAGGAAAGGATGTCATTGGTGTATTGCCCTACAGACGAAATGGTTGCGGATGTAATGACGAAGCCCACATCCAAGGTAAAACTGAAGACATTTGCTAAGGCAATGTTTGGTGTGTGAAATGTGAGTGGTATGGGTTATACCAAGTTTTTTTGTTTTTTTTTGTTTTGTTATGTGAATATGAAAAGGTATACAGTAAGCTCATGATTCATAAGTGGGAGTGTTGAGATACGACACCAGTGTATTTGTATGACTATGTGTTACTGTGTACTATTATTTTGTTTACGATTTTGTCCACAAGTGGGCGGTGTTGCGCTTGCATGCGCGGATTGAGTACGTCACTGAGACGCTGTTCATTTTCTTCTTCTCCCAAAACGACCGAATAAACGGAGGCTGCATTTTTTCCCTCCGGCAGAAGTTCGGTAGTCAGTACGATTCTTTATAACGGTTTAATAATCCACTTCATCTGCGCAGAGATAGACATAAAGTATTAGTCTAGTCTTCTAACATACATTTTCTAGATGGAACATTTTTTCCCACAACAGGAACAAAATTAGAACATTTTTGGGGTACTGCATGTGATCCCCGTCAGCCACGTGAAATTGGTGACAGCCAATCACGGCTCGCTATATGAAGTGACACGCGACATGACCAAATCTTCTCTGTTCCTATTTTCATTAGCTTTCATTATTCCATTATGGAGTCGTAAGCCTGTAGTATTCCTGTAACCTATCACGTTACAGTTGCACAACAGGATATGACATATCAAAACAATATTACCTATTTTACCTAAAATAGTAGTATGAAAATTCTTTGGAGGCTAAACTCATTGGCTAGTTACATTCTGTCCTCCCAGCAGGGTGGGAATGTATACCCAGACACCAGGTTTAAAAACTCTGTATACAGTGAAATACACAGAGATTTACCTGGTGGTGATAGGCTTAATCAGCATTGTGTGAACTCGTTTGGCCAGGGCTTGAATGTAACGGACATCCATTTGTGTGTAAAAGTTACGCACTAAAGCTTTAAGGTTTAGTTTTGCAGGTCCTGTAAGAGAGATTTTTGTTTTCTTTGTGCATTTTATAAAGATTTAACTGTTAACAAAGTTGAGAATTTTATAACATAAAGTGAAATATTTTAATCTCAACATTTTTTTTAGAAATTGGGAAATATAAACTATACATGTTGAAAAATGGTTTCCTAGCTATGCAGGAGTAATTTTAAAAGGATAGTTGAACATTTTGGCAAATTTGCATGTTGGCAGCTCCCTATAGTTATATGAGTAGGTACATTATATTTTCTCATCTTTGCCTGCAATGTGGAGAGAGCGGAGCAGCAGATACACTCAAACAAGTTAAAGTTTGTGGTTTTAAATATGTGAATGTTCATATTTCATTGGAAATAAATGTTTTTCACAGAACCAAGGTATTGTGATTTGAATTTACTTAACCACATTGTGTGGAAATTGTTGACATAACCAGGTTTAGTAAGTCCAACATAAATTCACTAGCTTTATAACAATGAAAACTATTTAAGTACTGCTTATTCAAGTCAGTTAAGTTGGAACAACAAGGAGTTGTTCAGTTGGTGTTATATTTACATTAGTGAGTTAGGTCAGTGTAATGAATGTCTGTTTAGTTAGCTGAACACTGACAGATCAAATAAGGCTAACTTGACCAGATAATGCAGTCTTGTTGGTTTCACATAAGTTAGTTATTTCCTCTGTAATAATAGTATTAAATTAGTTTGAACACAACTCAGTTATGTGGAAATTGTTGACATAACTATATTAGGTAAATTCAACAAATCATTTTTTTGAGTGTATGTCTTAAACTCTTTCGGCGTGACCCACTTTTCCAATATATTTTACAACATCTAGTTATTATTTGGTCCTTTTGGAACTTTTATGCGCTCTCGAGTATAAAAACTTAAATACTGAAAAAAGAATTGCGCTGTGAAGGCAATGTTTTTCAGTTATTTCAGTTATTTGTTGAAAAACATTTAAACTCTATTTCAGTTATTTGTGCCATATCTGTGCATTATGCCTATGGAAAATGTAAATTTCCATCGCGAAACGAAAGACCCTCCTTGCACGCCGACAAAGTTCCCACCAGAAACCAAAAGCAAAGAAACTGAGAAAGAAGGTGGAGAATGCGACCTCCAAAGTAATAAATGTGTATATGAATAAATAGTTCAATCACCTTACCAGGTTCATTATCACCCCGATTTACAATCAAACGCGGCGTTAAAACAGGGTTGTCCCATTTCCCCTTTATAATTGCTACAGAAATGCTTTCTATCGTTATTCATGTTGTTTTGGACGAAGCTGTTGACAGGTGGCCCCCATGTCAAAGTTCTAATTCAAATTCCTCTTTAATGCTGTTCATGGATAGACCTGATATTGTAGATATATGGAGAGTAGAATATCGCACATAGTTTGCTGGCTTGTTTCTAAAAACTTGCCTAAGAATTTGTGTGCAGTCATGGTGATGGCAACTCCACTTACAGACCACAAAGCCATCTACATTAATGTCAGCCTTGTGTCTGATTATGGTAGTATCTGTTTTTGGAAAACTTTGCTAAAACATGCTATTGTTACAATAGAATTGGAATGGATTATTAGCTTTTTATTGGAATAAAGCACAAGCTGAGGGATTGTTTGGTTGTAATTGGGAGCCCGTAAAATATGAAAGTGGTCAAATTTAAGGCAATATGGAAGTGATTATGCCAAAGGCTGACACGCAAGGGAGAAGAAGGTGGGTTCTGAAATTGCTTCCCTCTCTAATTTGCCACCAGAGGAAGTGAACGATAAACACGTTGTTAGGCTTGCAGAAATGCAGATGACATGTATAGAGAGTGCTGAGGGGGGCTTTGTAAGATCCAGGTTGAAATTGCTGGAACATGGAGAGAAAATGTCAGCTTTTTTTTTGAATTAGGAAAGCAAAGAGAAAAATAAAATATTTTGTTACAGCTAAATATTAATGGGTCTTTTGCTGGTAATACAGATGGAATATCTAAATTTTGTTATGATTACTATTCCAATCTATACAGATCAAAGTTCAATAAAAGTAACTTCACTTTGTTAAGTCAATATCTTGATGAATTTGATCCTATAAGTAAAGAGGAGTGTTTATCATGTGAAACTCCAATATCAGAAAGTGAAACTAAGGAGGGCATCCATTCACTCAAAAACAATCGCCTGGTTAATGATGGTATCACTGCTGAATTTTACAAATTATTTTCTGATTTACTCCCACCATTTCTTTATAAGGTATATTCAAAAAGTATTCAGAGTTCCTCTCTTCCTACTACAATGACACAAGGAGTAATATGTTTTAATCCCCAAACCAAAGAAAGATCTGCTTCTGCTGCACAATTGGAGACCAAAAACTTCACTCAGTGATGATTATAAAGTGTTTGCTATTATTTTAGCTAAAAGATTCAAGCAGGTCTCAAACCCAATAATTGATGAAAATCAATCTGAATTTATGAGTGGTAGACATTAACAATAATATTGGATTGGTCATAGACTATTGTGATCTAATTCTAGACAAAAGTGTCATATTTTGCCAGCACTTCTGCAAAGCATTTGACTGCGTAAAACATCCTTTGATTTGTTTATTGTCTAGAAAGCTTTGGTTTTGGGACATATTTTCGTAACGCTATGAAAATTCCCTGTGTTAATGGTAATAACTCAGTTAAACTAAAACATGCGACAACGCAAAGATTTTCTCTAAAGTGAGGGGTGAAACAAGGTTTTCCTGTTTATGTTTTTTTTTCTTCCTTTTCCTCCTGATTGCTCAGGTTTTTTGCCATTATATTAAACCCAGTAGGTTAGACGGTTCTGTTGCTGATCATAATCTTATAAGTCAGTTGGCAGATAACACAACATAATTTCTTAAAAATGCCTCTCAGGTAGAATCACCTATAAAGATTATTGCTTTTTTTTGATTGACTAAATCAAGATTATTGATTATTGATTTACTCGAGCTTCAGGTTTAGTAATGATAGAGGGACCCTCAGGTTGTGCGGTTTAGGGCCAAAGCAAGAGAGGCAAGGTTGAGATGGCTTGGACATACATAGGTGGAGTAGAGATGCTGGGGTTGCTTCACTGAAGCCATAAAAAACAATAAGGCTGTCCATTCTCTTTTTCATAGGGAGTTTACCACTTCTCCATAGGTGGCAGCTTACTGGTCCCAGTTTGATCAGAATATTCCATGGAAAAAAGTTGGACGTCTCACAAACAAATATGATTTACAGGTGCTGGGGAAAAAAAACCAACAAGAAAAACTGACGCCAAGCAGAAATCCTTTCAATAATCCTTCCAGAGTCCTTTCAATAGTCGCCGCAGCTCGTTTTAGCTCGGTTTGTTGAATCCATCGTATTTGGGTCACAGACGCTAACAGTCTGTGTTTTGCGACAGCAAAGATTCTGCAGCAAATAATTTACGAGTTACTGCTGGGTCACATGGTGATATGGTCACCCTAAATTTCTGACACTGTCAGACTTTTGTCCAAGGTGGTTGGTCACAAGACCGTAATATCGGCCGTTTTTAGAACCTGTCTCACAGTGAGACCGGACAAATCGCACAGGCTTTAGGAAGAAAGTAAAAATTCAGGTAAGGTTGTTTTTGTAAAGATATAAATATCTTCAGAGTTTGACTGAACTTGCAAAAAAGAAACAAAACAATAAAAAATAAAGAAATAAAACGTAGTACTTCTCTGTTTTTACCTTTCAGCTTGAACTGAACGATATGTCCCAGTTTAAACTTGAACGTACTTGTTTAATATGTGTCAATAAAGACAGTCCTGTCATGGTTATCGGCAGACCCGTGTTGTTTATTCACATAGGTACGTAACACATATAGACACACAAACACAAACACATGGTTGTACAAGGGATAGTACAGAGGGATCACCAAAACACACAGGAACGCATACCGCTTTACAGACACCTCTGTGTACTGTGTTATGTGCCCTTCATGGACCTAATAAAGCACGATAGACAAAACTGAATGGTATGTGCCACATATGCGGATGAAGGTGCCCTGGGGTGTATCCTGGAGAGACCACCAGCGCCATTGATGAACAGCGTCGAATTGGGCAAATGATATTTTGTGTGGTTGCAAGGCTCATCCTGCCAAAGGGGCCCTTCGTATAACACTCAGGACACCTTGACAGGTATATTAATATCCATACCGATTAACAAAGGGCCTCCAAGGGCAAGCCAACTGTCAGCCTGTATGGTATGTGGTTTGGATGAGGTTCAGCGGTACGCCTCCTTTCTTTGGTGTACAGAGCAGGAGACTACATGAATGTCAGAGGTACAGGATGGCCTTACATGAAGCTGTATTGTGAATTGTAAGGGTTGATGCCTCTGCCCATGTACTCCAGAGCATAGGACGGTGGGGTCACAGCCTCCGGGATGTCTCTCTGAACATCAACCGTAACCCTTTCGTGCTTTCCTTTCAGGACAGTTGACGTCAGTACCATTGTCACCACATACATGATGTAGATTAAGATGTTGAACACGGCAATGGTACACTCCATGTTATGTAACCTCTGCACGTCGCCGATAAGAGGTCGGTACAGCAACTCCATGCAACCTGCAATCACAGCCATAACCAGCTCGATGTTCATGATGACAAGGCATGCCAACACGGTTCTGGTACTCTTGGAGGGTCCGAACCCCTGTAGGGCCCCTCAGACCCATCCATTTTCATTTTGCTTTTGGCCGCAAAGTAGCTCAGCACTATGTTCACAATCATAGCCAGGCATCCGAATACGATCAGGGCTATCCCTGCGTGTATGTAAGCGTACTCGTAGTCGGGTCTTCCCTCGGAAGGAGGCGATGGTGTGGAGTCTGTGTTCAGCCTGCCTGTGGTCCTCGTACCGTGCTTTTGTTGTCAATGAAGTACAGCATGTTGTTGGGGATGACCAAAAATCCCACAATGAGAGATGTGATGACGGCAATGGCGGCTCCCAGTTTACCCCTAAATCGGGCCGTGTGCTGAGGATGGTACCAGGAATGACTGACATTCTGTTGTGAAACATATCTTTGCTTACAGATATCAGAGAGTCGATGCCTCCTAGGTTAGTTTTCTTGCGATAAATATTGTTTGTATGAGATCCCTACGTCTTGCATCAAGCACTTTTGTTATTTCCTACCCTACTGATGTTACGCCACTACGTGCACCTTACCAACCCCTTTGTGTTTCCACCTAAAGGAACAGGAATGTCAGCACCCTAACAATCCTAGAACATTTAATACAATGAAGCTCCAAGACCCCGCAATCGAATTCCGATGTACACACAGTGCGCTGTATGCGAAGTCTACAGCGGACCACCGCTGGTACAAGGTTCAAGGTATCACAAAAACCCTAAACTCTATTGTGTGCTGCAGAAAACGTGAGGTCTCACACAACATGATAAGCATGGATCTGTTCACTAGGGTTGTCAAAGACCTGAACCTCAATCCTTAATACCTCGCTCGGACTGGGTGGTTGAGTACGTACAAAACCTGAATGCTCCTGTGGCCAAGGGCTTGCTGCTCAAAGATGCGCTGTTGCAACTGGTCATGTGTAAAGCCCTGACACCAGACGCCTGCAGACGCCTGTGGGATAGGAATAGCATGTCCACCGGCATAGGCGTAGCGGTGGACGCTCAGTGTAAAGACATTTTCAACGGGAAGAAACATATGCGAGTAGGGGGCCCCGTGTCTCCGCCTTGTTCTCACACAGTTAAAGGCGTTGTTTCTAACTCCCATTTGCGCAGGTCTCAAGGTCGCAGGTGTGCCCACACCCGATAGGTTCGGCAACCTCGGACCCTACACATTTCACAATGGTTGTACGCAAGGTTGTACGTCTATCCGCGACACATGGGGGTTCTAACACCGAAGTGGACCTGGCGGCCCACGACACCGTAAATGACAACATGGCGCTGCTGGAGCTCAAGACCAGACACAACGACACTCTAGACCAGGCCACCTTGTGGCGTTACAACACAGCTATGGCTGACGTGGGTAATGTTCTCGCTGAGGTATCCAAGCATGGCAGAACGCACAGCCGCGTACCTGGTAATACACAGGCCGGGGACCAACCAGGTTACCGTACGGAGTTGTTTAAGACCCCCGATTTCTAAGAGTATGCGCACCAAGTTCCCGTGGTTGAACTGCTTTTGTCCCCAGGTGCTCAACTGTCTGGCTCCTATGTGTGTGAACGTGAGCGTCGAGACTCAGCTGGTGTCCACGACAAGGACAGCAGCCTGCCGGTTAGACACTACCGACCTGTGTTACAGGAACATACTTTTCAACCAGGAAAAGACAACAATCGGAAGACCTGTAGAGGCGTCATTGAAGGGAGAGTAGGATGTTGGTGGTAAGAAACCACAATGAACAGGAATACATGTACATGTAGTGTCCTTGCGCCCAGGTGCAGTGTTGACTCATCAAATCATGGCTCATATCTCCAACCGTAGAGCAGTTTGTCCAACCGGGGCTCATTCCGGCAACCAGGGTGGAGCCCTGGAGCAGTCATCCAATGGTACCTACTATATTCAACCACCAGAGGTTAGATGACACCCCAGCTAGACAGTCCCTGTACACAGATTATAGTGTGGTGGACACGTATTGGGGACAGAATTCAACCCAGGAACTAAGGGTTAAGTCATGGTTGCCCTGGCAGGTTAACGCAGGGTTAAGTTATGGCTGTCCAGCCAGTTTTCTGATTATTCTTGCCACCTCCGCTCAGTCGAGCTGTGGTTTGGTTGTCTCTCTGATTTACCGTGGATTAAAGAAAGTTGCCTACACGGCTAAAGTGTGAACCTACGGTCTTCTCCGTTCCTTCGGCTCTACACTGGTGACCCCGACGTCGGTTTTCGGATAAGTTTTCTGAAACCACACACATTATGGCTACGAACGCCGTTGCAATTAAACTGCCGGAGTTTTGGGAGTCTTCCGCGGCTACATGGTTCGCGCAGGCTGAGGCACAGTTCGCGCTCAGACATAACAGCAGACGAGACCAGGTACTACTACGTAGTGGCAGCGCTGGGGGGCGCTACGGCTTCCAGGATAAGCGGTTTCATAACCAACCCACCGGCCGATGGTAAATACGCCGCACTTAAACATCTCCTCCTTGAAACTTTTGAACTGTCAACAACGGAGAGAGCACGTCGCCTCTTCGCAATTCAGGGCTTGGGAGATGGCAAACCATCGGAGCTAATGAGCAGGATGTTAAACCTACTGGGTCAAGAAAAGCCATGTTTCCTGTTTATGGAGCTGTTTCTGCGCAACATGCCGCCCCACGTCCAGACTGCGCTCGCTAACTCCACCATCACTGATCCCCGTGAGTTGGCAAAGGAGGCTGACCGATTCTTCGTCGCTACACAACGTTCCTCCCATGCCGGGGTGCTGGCTCCTACCTTCACTGGCCCCCCGCCGACATCGCGGGCGTGGCCCGACGGTGGCGCCACAGCATCAGACCGCTACAAGCCCTCTGGACTCTGTATGTACCACGCTCGATTTGGTGCGAAAGCTAAACGGTGCCGTTCCCCCTGCAACTACAGGCCGACGGGAAACGAGAGGGCCAACACTCAGTAGTGGCCATGAGTGTTGGCGATACGAGCAGGCTACTCTTCATCCTCGACACCATCTCCGGTCGGCGATTTCTTTGTGACACGGGCGCACAGAGAAGCGTGCTCCCTGCTACTGACGTCGACATCATGGGCGGGGAGCGGGGCCCCCAGTTGGCGACGGCTGACGGCAGCCCTATCCACACCTACGGCGTGCGGTCTGTAGAACTGTGTTTTGGTGGACAACGTTTCACGTGGGAGTTCGTCATGGCCAATGTAACGCTTCCCCTCCTCGGAGCTGATTTTTTGTGCGCTTACGGTTTGCTAGTTGACATTCAGAACAGCCGTCTGGTCGATGCCTTAACCTTCTCCTCCTTCGCATGTACGCGGAGGGAAGCGGCCTATGCAGGTCTAGCCAACTCTCTCTCAGAGGCAGACAAGTTCAACCGCCTCCTCGCTGAGTTCCCTGACCTCACCCAGCCTACCTTCTCTGCACCCACCGCTAAGCATGGGGTGGAGCATCACATTGCTACGAAGGGGCCCCCGGTCTACGCCAGAGCCAGGCGTCTCGACCCCGCCAAACTCGCCATTGCCAAGTCTGAGTTCGAGCACCTGGAACGCATGGGGATCATCCGCCGCTCTGACAGCCCGTGGGCGTCCCCACTCCACATCGTCGCTAAGCCTGATGGAGGTTGGCGCCCATGTGGGGACTACCGCCGACTAAATGACGCCACCACGCCCGACCGCTATCCTGTCCCGCATATCCAGGACTTTTCTGCAAACCTGTCTGGCAAATGCGTCTTCTCAAAAGTCGACCTGGTCCGTGGTTATCATCAAGTTCCCGTGCACCCCTCAGACATCCCCAAGACAGCGGTGACTACCCCATTCGGCCTGTTTGAATTCCTACGAATGCCATTTGGACTCAAAAACGCGGCCCAGTCCTTTCAGCGGCTGATGGATTCAGTGCTCCGTGGCCTTCCTTTCATATTCGTCTATTTGGACGACATACTCATCGCCAGCGCCTCCGAGGAAGAACACCTGTCCCATCTTCATGCCCTCTTCACACGCCTCAGCCAGCATGGGCTGATCGTCAACCCGGCGAAGTGCCGGTTCGGGCTGACAGCCATTGATTTCCTCGGGCACCGCATCACTGGGGACGGGGCAGTCCCCCTGCCCTCAAAGGTGGAAGCAGTGGCGGCCTTTCCGTGCCCCCAAACAGCTCGTGCGCTCAGGGAGTTCATCGGGATGGTGACATTCTACCACCGCTTCATTCCTCGAGCCGCCTTTATCATCCGGCCACTGTACGAGGCGCTGAAAGGCATGTCCCCCAACCAGGCGGTCGACTGGACAGCAGAGCGGGACCGTGCGTTCACCGAGACTAAAGCTGCGCTCTCCCAGGCTACCCTGCTAGCGCATCCTTCACCTACAGCGCCTATTTCCATAACCACGGATGCATCGGACTATGCTGTTGGTGCGGTTCACGAACAGTGGGTGGGGGGGGGGCTTGGCAGCCTTTGGCCTTTTTCAGTCGCCAGCTTACACCCCGAGAGCGCAAGTATAGTACTTTTGACAGGGAACTCCTCGGTCTCTGGCTCGCCGTCCGGCATTTCCGTTTCCTGCTAGAGGGCCGCGAGTTTACTGCGTACGTGGACCACAAGCCCCTCACGTTTGCCATGTCCAAGACGGCCGAGCCATGGTCCGCTCGCCAGCAGCGACAACTCTCCTACATTTCGGAATTCACTACCGACATCCAGCACGTCGCTGGTAAGTCTAACCAGGTAGCTGACTGCCTCTCTAGGGCAGTGATTGGAACGGTCCACCTAGGCCATGACTATGCACAGATGGCTGCTGACCAGGCCACGGACCCGAGCATCCTCCGTCTCCGGGCCTCCGACACAGGGCTCCGCCTGCAGGACGTTCCTTTCAGCGACACAGGTGTCACCCTCCTGTGTGACGTCTCCACAGGACAGCCCGGGCCCATCGTCCCGCACAGCTGGAGACGCCTCGTATTTGAAGATGTGCACGGCCTCTCTCATCCAGGCGGTAAGCCATCCGTGCGCCTGACCTCTGTTAAGTTTGTGTGGGAGGGACTTAAGAGAGACGTGAAAGCGTGGGCCGACTCGTGTGTTGCCTGTCAGCGGGCTAAGATACACCGCCACATTAAGGCGCCCCTGGAACGCTTCGCAGTGCCGGAGAGACGATTTGACCATGTCCACGTCGACCTGGTTGGTCCCCTACCCCCCTCCCATGGGTTCACCTACCTCTTCACTGTGGTGGACAGGACTACACGCTGGCCTGAAGCTGTTCCCCTGGCATCCACGACGTCTGCTGATGTGGCCCGGGCTTTTATTGGGTCGTGGGTCTCACGTTTCGGTACGCCTTCCGACCTTTCATCTGACCGCGGGCCACAGTTTACCTCAGAGCTATGGAATGCTGTGGGTGAGGCTCTGGGCGTCAAGCTTCACCGCACTACCGCCTACCACCCTCAGGCGAACGGCCTATGTGAGCGCTTCCACTGGTCCATGAAGGCTGCGCTTCGGGCTACTCTCAAGGACTGCAACTGGGTCGACAAGCTCCCATGGGTCATGCTGGGCCTGCGGACCGCCCCGAAGGAAGACCTACAAGCCTCCTCTGCGGAGCTGGTGTACGGCACGCCGCTGCGAGTCCCAGGCGATTTCATGCCCAATGCAACGCGTCCCTGGTCAGCTGTGGACCAACGAGCCTCCTTGCTGGACGGGGTCAGAGCTTTCACACCCGTCCCTACCGCCCAACACGGCGCTCCGGTGTCCCAGGTGCCCCCAGGTCTGCAGTCAGCGGACTACGTGTTCATCCGTCACGACGCACACCGCCCCCCTCTGCAACCCCCTTATGACGGCCCTTCCGCGTCCTGGAACGGGGAACTAAGCACCTGGTGGTGGATTTTGGGGGCACGGCCGAGCATGTTTCAGTGGACCGAGTTAAACCCGCACACCTGGACTTGACGCAGCCGTTGGAGTTAGCCCAACCTCCTCGTCGCGGTCGTCCCCCGGCTCCGCCTCCTCCCCCCGTGGAGGCCCGAGCTGCCTCTTCTGCTCCTCAGGCCGACCTCCACAGGCCCGCGTCAATGCCTCCCAGAGACACTCCGGCCCCTGTTATCCGGAGCCGCCGCGGACGGCCTGTCGTCCCCCCGCGCCTGCCTGACTTCGATTACTAGGGCGAATTCCTGGGGGGGCTCATGTGGTGGACACGTATTGGGGACAGAATTCAACCCAGGAACTAAAGGTTAAGTCATGGTTGCCCTGGCAGGTTAACGCAGGGTTAAGTTATGGTTGTCCAGCCAGTTTTCTGGTTATTCTTGCCACCTCCGCTCAGTCGAGCTGTGGTTTGGTTGTCTCTCTGATTTACCGTGGATTAAAGAAAGTTGCCTACACGGCTAAAGTGTGAACCTACGGTCTTCTCCGTTCCTTCGGCTCTACAATAGACCCAATAGTGTAGTCTATCATACAACGTGTCGCCTGCAATGGGGTTGAAACACAAAGCTATCCACGCAATGCTTGCAAACCCTCACCTTGCACCGTTTGAATGGATTGACCGACTGTGCCAACAACAAGATTGGACTCTGATAGAACATCTCATGATTGATCTACAAAGTCAAGGAAACCGACTACACCGAGGGTGATTCGCAAGTGTCCATAGTTAACATGGCCAGAAGGCTGGCGCACGGGTACATCTCCGAGAGTGCAGGTAGCTGGTGTGTATTGCTCGTAAAAGACGGCGCGGGGGCTCAGAAGCCAGCCGTGAGGGCGATAAGACTAAACCGGTACCCCTGTACCTCACATTACAGTTCTGGTAAACATAATTTATGCGCCATGGAATACACAATGATGAAGCTGTTGGCCGATATGGGTATGAAAAACAAGTTGTTTCTAGTGACTGGTGCAAAGGGAGACTGTTCCAAGGATGAGCTCCATAGAGGGAACCTCGGTTGATAACATGGTGTCGTTCCACCAGAAGTATCGGGAGTGCCAGTACGACAGCGTATTCGTGAACACGCTCAAAGATCCGCAACCGCCTTAGGGTGAGCTGTCCGACGTGGATCCCAGTTACGCCAATGGCACAATAGACAGACCTGAAGGTCTCGTGGGCGTCTTTGTGGCGACGCGTGTCTACGGTGTACAAGCACAGAGGCCGACACGCTGCTCGTGGAGTTGGCTAATGTTCTGACAGGTAGTGTGACCGTGTGCACAGGAGACACCGACGTGGTGGCCGTGCTGACAGCTTGTGGTTCAGAGGGCATTACTATGAGGATAGACAACAAGAGCTACCACGAGGATCGAGACATGCACATGTCGACCTTTGGGGAGCTGCTGTTTACCATTCCCGACAACCGCCCTCCCACGCTGTTGTTTAGGGAGCTGGCTTCAAGTGAAGATAGGTTTCGTGTCCTGTGCGACATTGCTGCGGAGGACAAATACCTGCTGGCCATGACTCGAAAGCAGCACGATGCATTCGAGGTCATTCTGGACGAGCATGGCAAAGGCAACTTTGCCATGCTCGTCCCCACCTAGGTACAGGCTACGTTCAGGGGATCCCTATACAGCACCTTCCTGTCTAGGTTCTTCGAGTCAAACACCTGGAACGTATTGGCTGGGTTGGAACACGCTGTAGGCGAAGGCTGTGTCAGTACAAAGATGGTCTGTTACATCTTCGAGACGCTATGCCCCGGATCTGAGAAGAGTCCGATATCGGGCTCAGAGTACGATAACCCCTTGTCTACCGGTGAGAAGAGGAAGATATCATGTCTACATTCAGATGAGGACGCGGAGTATAAGATGGTTCTGGGCAAAGAACAGAAAATGGTCATGAATGACCTCAAGCGCCTGAGTACTGCATACATGAACGGTATGGTGCCGAGAGGCAATTACGGCCGTTTCTTGAGGTTGAACCGAGCGGGGCGACACTTTTTCGTTCGCATGAAAGGAGATGTAATCTGAGACGACACAGAGCGGACGGAAAAGCTGTTTTTTATGGCGCTGTGTGGGACAGATTATAACAATAGTTCCAGTGGGACTGGGGTCAAACGATTGATGATCGGAGTGGTAACCAATTTACAAGTCCTTTTCAGCGTGGTGCCAAGACATGAAGAGTCTATTCTGGGGCGTCTGCGGCACCTCCTATCAGAACCGCGACTATCACAACATGGGTATGAGGCTGGCAGATATCACAAAGGTCCCAGCAAAGATCAGGTCAAAGTACTGGACCGAGGTGAATTGCGGATTAATGGCCAACACCATGAAATATGTCTGGGAACTGTGGCCCTGAAGAGACCAACACCAGGACCTGAATGCGGGTTCTCTGTACGTGACGTTGTAGTCAGCTTTGACTGTGAACACTTGCCGCTTATCGACGTGGCGGTCGTAAATGCAATGACATGAAATCATGTTTATGAAAAATCATTGTGCCCTATAGTGAATATACCTGTAAATCGGTTACACGACCTTACCCGATACCACGGAGACACGTGGTGTAAAGAACAGAATGTCTGTCAAGCGGAGAGTGTCTAACATCTCCTGTGCCTTGTGTCATGTACTAATGGCATGTGCATCAAATAAACATACCTCATTGCATGTAATGAACAAGGGTCTCAATACGGGAACATGTGCCATTGCCCAATTGAGCTGTCAAGGGCCATGCACACCCTCGCTATGTGTCCTCAAGAGAATAACCATTTGAGAAAGTTTTCACTTCAAAGTACTTCATCACATTTGCAATACACAGATACACATCATAGCATTTGTATGGTACAGGCCGCAGGTGTACTGTACAAAGACAGAGACACACATAGACATTCCGAGCATGTCAAACACATGCAAGGTTGTTATTAGTGTGGGAAAGGTATTAAAGGTTAGCTGTCATATAGCTCCAAACACACACAAGATATCCAACCAATATCCATATTATGTGAGGACTATATGGCCTTGATAATAGAAATGTAAATCAAGGGATGTCCATTGACTCAACAAGGTCCTCGATTTCCATGGCTGTGTCATCTGTATCACCATGCTGCTCTCTCTGGAAGGTCTGCACATCCTCCTGGTGTGACTTCTGAAGGGTTCGCTGTGATGATAAGCCACCCTCATCAATTCACGGTTCAAATGTTGCATGGAAAAACATTGGTTGTTGTTTGGGCAATATTGGCGGATGACCAGAATCTGAGCCCTTGCTTGGGTTCAATGTGGCATCACCTTATAGGTATCACAAATGCCTAGGTGGGGCGGTTTGCAGATTGGTATGGTTAGTGGTTCAACAGTGGTAACGGTTATAAGGTAGTTCTACTGGCTGTACACTTTGCTGTATGGTCGGCCAAGAGAACCCCAATTGTAATCGGATCCTGACAGAGACTGCCCCTCTACGTACATACATACAATATCACATATAATGACACCACCGCTTGAAGCTTCCACAGTGTGCATTGACGCCACACCTATTGTATATTGACAGCAAATGCACAGATGCACACATCACATAGCAGTGCCCATACTGTCTATATGCGGTTGGACATGTGTATAGGTGTGAATAAAGGGGCCTGCGGTTGGGCAACCAAGGTAGGTGGTTTGCAGGAATGTGTACCACCTATATAAACACCATGTGTTGTATCAGCTTGTAAGCATCCTGAACTAGCTCCCATAACCATGTCTCCTTTTGCCATGAATCGCACTGGTCTCCGCTAAAGCTCGGGATCACACCCCACTCCACAATCACCAGGATCACCTGTCTATCTGATGGTTATCATCTACCATGATGCGGCGCGCCTTCAGGTACAGATTACATGTGGATCAGTCCATCAACACCACACAGTGCAGTTGCACAGACCTGGACACTATCAAGAGTGCGCTGGACAACTGTCCTTATTTTAGCATGCTGGACGAGAGGACTGTGTGTAACATTCGGATTTTAACATACAACCGTGTGTGGCTGCCCCACAACTTTCCCTTAACCTTATGCGTCACATGAAGGCACATGGAAACTTCATTGTTATAGAACCCACGTCTACCCCCCCAACCACAATACCCCGTGAGATGCATAGAGTCCCGAACTGACCACTTTCCTATACAGATATACGTACGGCATGGCGCTCCAGGGGTTCGTGTGCTCAATATCCGAAGGACGTGCCTAACCCCTAGGACATTGATGGTGGTGGTGGACCCCACAAAGACCATATGGGACGCTTTACGATGTGACGGTCGGTTTAGCGCAAACGTACTCAAGGGTCGCTACACGCACCTCGAATCCCAATCTGGGGTGGTCCCTGTGGATCAATTCGGTGTGGTTCTGGAATGTAATAGCGGGTATGATATATACACCAAAGCACCCAAAGGCCTTCGGCGTCACACACAAACCCCAGACGCTTCCACAGGGTCCTGCGCCTAGTCATCCCCGCATTTAGCAGGGTGATTAGCTGGTGACTACAGTTTGTACACACACATATTGGTGTGTAATACCTTTCTGTTTGGACACAACCTCAACCTGCCTGTGCACATGACCAATGTCTTTGCCAAAACTACACAACGTGTGTGACGTCTATGAAACACAATAAAGTACTCATGTCTTCCATTATAGAGTGCTGTGTGTTATGATGTTAGAGCACGTGAAATGGTTCCGTGAGAGAGCGACCTCGAGTACAAGACCTGTGAAAGGGAAAGGACATATGTAGCAGGAGATGAGGTTGGCCTTTGTGCCCCTACACAATTGGTACACACATCCCACAACGTCGGATTAACCACAACAATTACCTACCTGGTTACCAGCCCAACTGGTACACATTATAGGCTACGGCAAAGCCACATTACTGCTTCTGAGGCATATGCACAGTGTGCTGACTCCTGTCATTTCTGTTATTAGTATTTTGAAACTATAGTGCCACCTATTGGCGGAAGGGTTATTGCTTCTGCAAGGAAGTGATGCGGTGCCAGCCCATGTTGTCATAACGGCATTTCCTTTCAATATGAGTTCGCCTGAAAACAGAAAACTAACGTTAAGGGAGGAAGGCTAGCAATGTTGTTATACAGTCACTCGACGGGTAAACCAAGGTTACCCTCCCTGCGCTGTTAGAATGCAACAACTTACCTGATGACAGATCAGAGATACCAACACCTGAGTTTGCTCACTATTTCCCTCACCTGAACAGCTAAATGGGCCGCACAACGCTCCTTTTGCCCAACGCCTTCACCTTTGCTGGGTCATAGTTGGGGGGCTGTGTTTAGATGGTGCACACAAGACTGAGAGAGTCAACGTCTACAAAACACATATCCTTCAAAATGGACGCTCTTCCTTTCTTAAGCCGTGCACCAACATTATCCACGTCAAGGAGTTGTAGTTGCGCTTTGCGACTGGTGATACTGCTGCTGCTGAGGCAAAGTCAGTTGCTGATGCGGCAAACGCTGCTGCAAAAGCTTAATCAGAGTATCAATTTTGGGTCTGATTGACAGCCATTGTATCCTCCATCGGTTCGGGTGTAGATGTTACAGTGTCTCCCGTAGGGTCTGTTACGCCGACGTTAGTATCTTTTTCACTTGACCTAATACCAGCGCACAGTTTTAGTTCTCACCCCAGTACGTCTGGTGAAATCCTTTACACCTTGCACCGTGAACAGTGTGTCTGCATCGTACGGACATTTCAGTCGCTGAGTTAGTACGCTATTCTGAACCTTGATGGCCTCTAATACATCCTTGAGCACTTGCACCTCGGCAGCTTCGTCTAGCACAGCCTTCCTCAGGGATTCGACAGTTTCCTTGATACTCTGCCCCTCGGAACCCTCGTTTGACACATCACAGGAAGTTTCGGTCTGGGTATAGGCGACCTCGGCGCTCTCCTTCAGATTGATGCCTGCATCGAGGACCGCGTCCTTCAGGGTGGAAAGGCCCGTCCTGATCATTGTCTGAGCCAGATCCTTACCTGTTACCAGGGTGCAAAAGCAACCTGGTCTCATGGGCACAGAGACTAAACTACACTCTTCCGTCATGGGGCCGCTATTGTTATCTCCCACTGTGCCCAAGCTGAAGCCCATACCCATCTCCGGCGTCACGACGCTGTTGGTGTACTCGGAGCCATTGCACGCAACTCAGCAGTACAGGAAGGTTTTGTCGGCAGACCTGCTGTGGACGTGCCAGTAACACTTGACTCGACCGATGTCCTTCTTGACTTTGTGCAAGAACACAGCCTTGCCGGGTTGGGGGTGACATGCTCCGGAGTATGACATGTCGTTCCCTACAATGAACACCTTCCTCGACTCTGGGTACACCTCACCCTGTGCCACTCCGAACACGCTTAAACAGCCCTACGAGGAACTTGTCACCCCCGCACGAACCGACATTAGCTAGCGCCTCAGTGTAATCGTCTCTGTGCAGAAGATCGGAACAAATAAACACCGGTCTGAACACAGAGCCCCTTCGGAGCACTTATGTCTATCGGCGTAGTCAACTAGGGTCATGCTTGTCATGTTTACTACGGCTCTCTTCTTGTCGTCGTTCGACACTTTCACAAAGGCGTACTGGTCTTTCATGCAGAATACGGGTCCTATCCTGGATCCATGACTCACCAAGGGGGTTTCCTCTATCTGCCACAGAAGATACTATGACCTAGGGCTCTGTCACCTATCCTTTACTGCGGAACCCGGCTTGTTACGGTCCACGTTGGCGTTAAAGATCAGATGGTCGCCCCAGACAAATTCCTTGTCGAACTCGTTCAATTTCCGGAGCGCGACACTAGAGATGTGTATCACGTTCTCCACCGTGCAATAGGAAGGGGTGCTGGTAAACGGGGAGATGCGACTGTTAACTGTTCGGTTGGGTGTGTGTGAGCTCATATACTAGTTCGGATAGCTTCACAGCGTCCGACAATGTCACGGTGGAACATTCCTCGTAAGTATGCCCTAGTCCTGACTTCATCAAAGTCGCTCTCTTGCGCAGGTGTAGATGTAGCGCCTTTGCACCATTTACAATGTTCACTCTTTACTATAGCCAGTACGTACTTGGAACTTGTACGGAATATGCAGTGGTCACCCCAACGTGAGCCGCAGCACAACGGGATAAGTCCTCCGCATACCGTGAATGTGTCGGTTTCGATAACCCCAGCCAAAACCTTAGAAACGTGTCCACTCTCACCGGCGGCTGACAATGAGCGAACTCCACTCGTCTTCGACTTCTTGTTCTTCTTTGTTTCCTTCTGGGTCTTCTTCTCAACAGCTTTCATCATCACTTGAAGTTGTTCAAGCCAGCTTCGAGAGAGGACCAAGAATTAAGAGGTTAGGAGTGACAACCAAGACAGACGACACGAACGACCAACCGCCTAGTAAGAGCCAAACTGTTATCAGCAGCGGTTGCAATAGGGTTACACGGGGAGCATTACATTCAGCTGTTTCTATTAGTAATTCTATCGTACCCTGCAATGGATCTCCGGGGGCAGATGAGCAAACCCCGGACAGGCGAGCTGCACAGAATCGAGGAAATTCATCCGCCATGGCCGCGGACTCTATATTCCACATGTTCCCTGAGCCAGGGGAGCAACAGGAACCAGAGGTATAAAAGACCAGTGAGAATGATCGCTTCATACAAAAACAATACCCGATGCTGTACATGAATCTCAACGCCCGCGAGCACCCGTCCATAGCTGATGTGCAGTATGAGACCGAAGGCGATGGCTGTTGCGTGTGTGAATTAGACAGAAACATTTTGGACTCCATCAAAGTGCTTAAGCCTCACGAGGTGAAGGGCTATCTCGACTCTTAGAACCACAGATTCACAGAGGAGCAGGTCAACATTCATCTGGCCCACACCATGAAGGATGACGATGTCATTGTGGTGATACAGAACATGTCCGTGGACCTGATCGGCATGTCGTACACGCTTGCAAACGTTGCGTCTCGGCGCATCATGAACCGCATCGGATTGCACATGAGTACACCGTTCTTTGTCCCGGACCAGGATGTGGTCAAGGTGCGCAACGATGCCGTTAAACAGTTCATCGGTCTCGCGTCTACGTGTCAGGCGTTGTTGAAATACAAGCACAATGATAATGAAAGAGTTCCCCCGACTAATCCTCTTTTGTAACTGTTTCACCAATAAAAAGATACTATAGAATCCTGATGGATATTTCTACCAGAGAAAAGGTCGACGTCGCAATAATGAGGTGTGCAGACAAATGCTCACAAGACAAATGCTCACAAGACATGCGCACAAGACAAATGCTCACAATACTAATAGAAAAAGAGAAAAATGCTCACAAATTGTTTTACAATCTTTATTTTTCAAAAAGTCAACTGAACATTCTGTTGCATGTCACATAAGATATCACATAGGCTTAAGCATGTGAGAGGGATCACATCTCCCTGACAAATGAAATGGTGATCTTAAGGATAATCATGATAATGAGACTATCAATTACTGTTTGGTAATACATAATCTTAATTAACCTTTATTCATGGAAAAATATTCTATTGAACAGTCTGTTGCATGTCACAAGAAATATCACATAGGTCTAAGCATGTAATAGGGATCACAGTGACCTAATTAAGAGGTGTGAAATAAAACTACAAAGGAAATCGATTTCCTGTACATATTTTACTAGTGCATTGGGTTTTGAAAGTATTTGTACATATTTTCATAATTAAATCGATATATAAACATATTTCATATTTGTATATCTGTATACTATCATTTTTCGCTGTATATATAGATTATAAAACAATTTGTGAGCATTTGTCTTTTTCTTTTAGTGTTGTGAGCATTTGTCTTGTGAGCATTTGTCTTGTGAGCATTGGTCTTGTGAGCATTTGTCTTGTGAGCATTTGTCTTGTGAGCATTTGTCATGGAACCTCGCAATGACAGTAGTGCCGTTGTGCGCGTGGGACATAGTGATTGGCGCGCGAAGGTGTAGTTCCAATAACAACGTGTCCTCCCTTCGTTGTTCCCTTGGTCGCTCGATTCCTCCCTAAAGATACTGCTTGAAGGATCTATGTCCCATACATCTCGATGTGGAGCATTTTCTTGAGAGCAAAGGCGTCCCCCATAACCATACAGATTGGAGATTGTCTGACAATAAAACGCGCTTTATAAGTTACTTTTATTATTATTATTATTATTATTATTATTATTATTATTATTATTACAGTGCACGTTTTGTGTTGCCGTTCTAGAATGCAGTAGATGCGCGCACACAAGTCTATACGGTACCTTTTAACTACTATGTAAAATGTGGGCTACCTGCAATTCAACCTGTGTTGCCACATACATGGCTGCTATGTTAAGTTTGCCAAGGCAAATTAAATGAATAAGCAGTTTACAACATTAAGAATTCACATTATATCAATAATACACAGACCGCCCGGCTCGTCCCCACTATTCGCGAAATAACGTCATTCACGTACTGACGGCTACCATTAACCACCGTTTCTCCATAACGTTACTCAGTTGGACCAAATAAACGTGTTTTGCATGTTGTCATGAATGAAAAAATACAATCCATCCATCTATTTTATTTTATTTCCTCCAAATAAAACATGTTTTTTTTCCACCGGAAAACTATAGCCGGACAACGCAAACCGGGAACCAGGAACTAGACGCCCGTTATATAGATACGTTATTTTCGTATATAGTTAGGAAATGTTTTTGATTAAATTCGTATGTATTTAACGAAAACGTGTGAGACCCGGTTGTTGTACTGTCTCTGCATGTCCAGCCAAGGAGAATCACTATATTGCGTGCGCGGACATGTGTACACGACTGGGGCAGCTCTGAAGTATCTACAACTGGTTTCAATCAACGACAAACTTCTGTTTAATTTTTTTCACTACTCGTATATGCGGAAACCTCGAAACAAGGCAGTTCCTTAACTAACATCTCCACACACCTCAGTGTACTGGGCGAATCTGCCAACATGTACCACATACCACATACGGTTGACACACACAAATGTTTTCTCTGTAAGGTCACTGTTAACAACTTTGTGCAGGGCGATACTTTACTGGGCGAGCACATCTATCACGCGCACAACACAGGGAAAAGGCTGCCCCTACATTGCAGAGAGGTTCACAAATCGGCAGCATGACCTTAGCGCTCATACTCGGGAAAGAACGGTACAGGAAGAGTTATGTCTCATTCCCTAATACTTTTACCAAGGCCCGGTATGGGTACACCGTGATTGGAGGTTTGAACCGGTGCATTGTGTGCAGCGCCATGACTGTACATAACTCGGCACCTCACTATGAACCTCGATACCCATTTCGGATCCAACTGGGCACATACATCGCTGCGGCTGCCGAATACGTACGAGCTTTCTTCGTCCGTGAGCTGGAGCTTTCCAAATCTGAGGCAAGTGTACACGTAGAAAATGTATTTATCACACATGCGAAGGAGAGGTCCCGTGCTACACCTGTTGGACATCATAGCAAAGAGAGGTTTATATCCCTGACGAACGGACACATTTGTATCAAGGCGATGGTCGGCCTGAATGGCCCCCTTTCCCTCTGGAAGAGAGATGGAACCTCTGATCATTCTCTCCCGGTGAGGACCACCTTGACCATGGTGGTTACAGATATCTTCTCAAAATACGACAATGTCTTCACTGATGAGGAGATGTCTCTTGGGAAAGACTATGAATATGCGAGTGAGAGCAACCAGGGTATCCATGACACCAGTATGAGTTCCGAGGATTCCTTTGATGAGTTACCTACGAACCCGCTTAACATCATACGTTTTGAAAATAGTGACAGTGAAGAGAGTATGTCAATGCCATACTCTGACCCAGACTATAAAGACGATTACTATTATTACCACAGTGAGCACGAGGACAAGGGCAGTCCTATTGGACCTGCCCAGAGACGACTTCAGCCATGGGGAGTTACAAAGTGTTCCGCTGGAGACCTAGATAGAGAACAAACACCAGGAGGAGAGCGTGGGGGGCGATCGACACGCTCCAAGTTGAGATGTATGAGATGCGACGCCTACGACACACACTGTAAGGCCACGGCCGAGAACTTACAGACGGATCCTGACCAGCTACACCAAGACCGTTTCTGAGCTCATGATAGGCTCCCAGAAGGTCCTAGACAGGTACTCTGAGGGTCGACTCGAGCGACGATCATCTCCACTACATGGTGCAGGCTGCACTAGGGCGCAACAACCTCGTGCAGGAGATGGTTCGCCTGGCCGCAAAGAGGCAGGCGTTAGCGCCACGCACCGGATCCGTGCCCCTGTCATAAGAGGCCCATGCATGGCAAACATCCCTTCGACTGTGTGCATGAAGACACAGTGTAGGGTAGCCATGAGACAATGTCCAATCTCTCATTGTACACTCATAGAGGCACTGTGGGTTCTCTTTATGCACTCACATTCTATACCTGTAGCGTCACATGTGACTACCGTACCTGTGGAACCTTCCACACCTGAAGCTCTTGGCCGTTATGGTACATCTAGCGGTCAAACGTTTCAACCTTGAGACTTGGGCCCTCGCTTGGTGTCTGCAATGGCATAAAGGGTATGTACAATAATCCCTGCTGCAAAGAAGAACAATTTATACCCATTACAGCAATTGTAGGTGGCCTGTACGGGGTCAACATAGAGCTGCACGTCAATGGGTGCTGCTATTATATTGTCAATGAACATTACCATGGCCTTGTGGGCACCCGGTTCAATATCCTACAGTAGTGGTGTCTGGTATGTGATGGCAGAAAGTCTCAACGTACCCGTCCGCTTACCCCGGGAGACTTGTACAGTCAATTGTCATCACACAGGCACCATAGGCGCCTACGTCAGGCTGAATGAGCTGAAGGTGAGTAAAGTGCCAACTACCTGCGGTTTCCACACAGTAGCAGTGCTATTGGGTGTAAGTGGAGATGAAGGTGGTTGCAACTACAACCGTCGCCAGTTGTTGATCTCTGCAACAGCCGACTATATGATACAGAATGCCTCTAACACGGGGATCCGGGTGTACCCCCAATTGACAAAAACATACCCTCGAGGGACTGATGCAGCGTCTTCAGCGGCCCAATAGGGTGGTTGACGGTAGAAGAAATCACCTTCATGCTCAAGGCGCACAGTACGACCCCAGCAATGATCACAGAATACTCCTACCCTATCTATGACCAGGATTGTGCTCATTTCTTAATTAAAAGCCATCATTATGAACCTATAACACACGTTTAACATTGGTGTACCATCCACTTTACCCTGTGATTCCTATGTGATGTATGTACAATAAAAGACCCACAACAATACGTACATTGTCTACATATTTGTATAAACAGAACGTATATATCATGTGTACAGTGGATGTACAATGGTGAGTAGGCACATTGGTATGAAGCCAATCCAACATATATGTAAAGGAAATGGGTGCAGCACTACACGTCATAACACAAACTGTGGGCAGATACAGCTGGGTTGTGGGAAGTCCCCTGAGCAGGATGTACAGTATGTCTATCCCAAGCAGGCACACTTGCAACACAACCTGAAACATTGGACCATAAGGATGAAGGAGTGCCTCCATAGTGCACAACCGTGATGTCCTCGTACTGTCCGCCACCCAGTATAGTGTCCATATATAACGTTCGGTAGCTGTGTCTTGCTCTGTGAAACTGCACAGGTTGTACACATTGTGGAGTAAGTACTCGTCAGCCGTAGAACATATTTGATTTAGGTCGGGCCGGGCGTGTTTCCTCTCTTGCCGTCCCCTTACTGTTTGAAACACAGTTGTGTATGTCTCCACCAAAATACGTTCCACCTGGTCTGGCAAATAGTGAAGTAACCCCAGCTGGTCCATAGTAATATGAATGGTAGCTAAACCTTCCCGGCCACCCCAAACGGGATCCTCGTTTTGCCACACGTATAGAGTATCAGCTAGACGGATGATCTGCTGTGGCAACCCCTAACGGGAGCAGCCGAAAGTAGTAGTAGATAGAGTATCAGCCAGACAACCAATGTAGTCTAATCTGAATCCCGTACACCATCTCCATATCCGTGCCGGTTGTATACACTTCATAGTGAAAGCCCAACACCCTAAGAGACAGAATCTGTGCACGCAGTAGACATTGCAGGACCAGGGGCGGATCTACAGGATGGCAAGGGGTGGCAGCTGCCACCTCTGGGACACAGTCTTGCCACCCCTTTGCCACCCCAGGAAAAAATCTCTAGATCCACCACTGTGCAGGACATGGTAAGCTAAGATGAATTTCTCTGTCTCTGTGATCAATGTACATTCCATGCACGCAGCCTAGGTTCCAGTCACCGGCGGCCTCACCGACAAACACTCCTACCCCTGACGTACGTAAAAAAGGAGTCTTTACCAGATGAAGGGCAAATGTCCTGGGTACAAACGGGTGCACCTGCAGAGAAGTGTGAATGCGTAACATATGTTGTAGAACCTCCACATCATCAGCAAACATCTTATGCAATAATAACCCGGCCACGTTTTGTACAGAGCACACCGCCCCTAGGTACAAGGTCTCTGAGCTCGTAACGATCAGGAGATTAGGTGTATTCATCTTAGTCAGAATTGGAAACTCGCTGATTTCCAGCTCGACATGTTTGAAACCGTTACAAGGACGCTCTGCTAGATTCACTGTGTGGTATATCTGTGTTTGTGTCTTGCAGCTCAGCGTGGTGCAAGGGATGCTGTTGCTACAGACCAGACGCGCAGGGCTCCGCAGTACGCTATGGCGCTTAACAATGGAATCCATGCCTACCAACCAGTTTATCTTGTGGTCCTTGGGGTCTGCACGTATAACACCTACTACTGGAGGTACATTGATTGGTCTTACCCAGCCCTTACGCTGTTGTGGTTCGGCTAAACCTACACAATTTGATATGAATGGGTAGATGTTGTAGCACAGTATCCTTCAACCTTGAGTTAGTGATACGGTCACATGTGACATACACTATGTTTCGATATGGTGTGTACCCTATTCTCTCTAGGTCAGAGGTAGTAAACCCAATACATTTCCAACGCGTGTTACATCGTAAGAACTCTTCTACTTGCGGACGAGGCCTCTCTGTTGTCTATAGACAAAGCCTCTCTGTCTTCATGTACTTGCACAGACTCCTCTGCTGCGGGAGGTGTAACCTGATGTGTATCATCACAGCTGTCCATGTATAGCCGTACCGTAGGCGGTGTAACATCTTGGTCGGCCTGGATGTGGAGGCTGGGGTAGATGAGACTGAGACCGATCACTGAGATTGTCTACGATTTCATCAATTAAGTTTTCTGTTAGAATTCTATTCAGTGTATGAGGGTCATTCTTGTACTGTTCCTTGAAACAATCAAACAGCATCAAAGATATATCCAGGGACCTGGAACTATTATTCACCTGAGTATTGGTGTAAAAGTCGTTTGTGTAACTGTTGCCAAGACCCGTGGCCGACTGCACACCGGAGGAGGTTAATGTCTCCGTACTACCTGTGTGTCCATGCATGAAAAACACACTCATGTTGCCTGTTCCTGGTGTATTCTTACCATGGCTAACATCAGCGAAACAAGCCACACCAGTTGTGGTGGATGCTGTCAAATGTAGGTCCGTTGAAATATCCCCCTACTAATGAGGTCATTAGTAGCCAAAACACTGTATGCGCCTTTGTTGGTGTTGCCAGTATGATTCTGGGTATCCAAGTATATTTTTGCGGCTGTGGCAGTGGATGACGTACCTGAGGAAGTGGCGAGTTCCTCATCCAAAGCTCTGCTTAACTTTTGTATGTGGTGAAGAGCATTTGCAGTGGTATCCATGTGGTACATCTTATGTTCAACCTCAGGGACCACCCTGTTGTCAGCACGCTTACTTTTGTAGACATACCCCGTACCACTGTACGGGTTGTATAGGAACTGATCATGGTGGAATCACATGACACGGCACTCCAACTAGGTGCCCTTTTGTCAGCTGTCACAATGCTGAGCAATCCCGGGTGTGTTTCTGGTTTGGGGGTAGTGAAGCCATGCTGTAGCCCCCGTATGGCGGATGCTTCTTGCTCCTTCAGACATAAAATGACATTTACGCGTAGGGGGTTCGTGTAACCCTAATTCTAACAGCCTACTCTTCAGAAGGTCCGGCGTTCTTGTGCTTTCACCCAACCACACATGAGGCACGTCGATCCGGCTCACGTCTCTCATCCCAGCTTCTTTCGGGTTCCAGTGCATATGCCATGTATTGTCATCCAGCAGACCGGTTTTGCAAAACTTGCAGATGTTCACAATGACCAAGGCTCGGTCTCAGCATCCGTCACTCTCAACCTTAGTCGATCCCACGTAAGGTTCATCGTACCCTGGGTGTTTGGTGTTTACCATTTCCCACCAGGTCTTTAAGTTCTGCAGTTTGTCCATGTGGGGTACTTGGGATTTAGTAGCCCCCCATCTATTTTTTATTTTATATACTTACCTTCATTGACCACTCACTACTAGTAAAGAGGAGAATTGTCTGCTGTGTTGTTGTGATAGCCGGTTCTCGCCACAGGAGGGCACTGCAGGTTAATTGCTTCTAGCCTGTGTGACGTAGTGCTGGCTCCCGCGGTGCACTCTGGGGCATTCGGGTAGAGTCGTCAGATGAGTGTTGCCGTTCGTATAGTTAGCCATGCTCTGAAAACGTGTCCTCTGTAATGTCTATTTGACAGGTAAGCAGACTAGTTAGACATATGGAATTAGGATGGTGATTAAATATGATGTGTAGGTGGGATATGGATGCCTATTAGAAATACCCACGAAGGGACTTTCATATTTATTTTGATAACGTCATATCACTGGCTAACGTTAGCTAGATTGCTAGCGAGTTGCTAACGTTAGCATAGCCATAGCTCCCGCGGTCTGAACCCATTGTTCTGTAGCTTGGCTTTGACATTGTCTGTATGTGTGATTAGTCTGTCCCTTTACTATGTTTAGTGTCTCCACACTGTGTAAATATGAAGGTAGGCCTATGTGTGTTGCTATTTTGATCCCCCCATGTTCCGTAACGTTATATACTGTTTAGCTTTGCTAGCGGTAGGCTAGACTAATGTGAATTTATGGAAGAATATATTTGGTGCTCTTATTGTGTATAAATTGGAGATGAGTGTTGCCGTTCGTATAGTTAGCCATGCTCTGAAAACGTGTCCTCTGTAATGTCTATTTGACAGATGGAGTAAAACAACAAAAACACCAGCCCTTGTAAGTGTCATTCTTATCAAGTGTGCTACAAATATTGGTGCCGAAACCCGGGATCGGCGCCATTGCCACCATTGTCAGGAGAAGAAGTGGGGAGCGGAGTGAGAACACGTGACCAACAATGGAACTGGAGCTTGAGCAACTGCAAGACAGGCTGAGTGAGACCCTCCTGCAGTTAGGGCTGGACCAGTTAAAAGAGGTGTGTGTTATTGCTAAAGTCCCCACTGAAAACCAGACAAAGAGGCATGGGCTGATCAGACTTATTAGTGAAACTGTGGATGAAGCAATTGAGAAGGAGGATGAAGAGGTAGCACGTCAGTTTCTGTCCAGACTAGTGGACCTCTCTAGTGAAATGAAGCAGAGAGGGGCGGAGTCACATACTGGTGCAGGTGCAGACAGTACTAACAAGGATGCTGCCGAATTGGCAAGCTTACATGAACAATATCAGGCCTTACAGTCCAGCTTTACTGCATCCACAAAAGCGCTTGAGGAAGAGATATCACGCCTCAGTGAGAAACTAAGTCTTAAAGAACCCAGTAGACCTAGTCAACCTTCAAACCCAATCCCGTCAGTAATCCAACCCCCTGAAGTGACCATACGCAGAGACTTTAAGATAAATGGCCAAACAGGTCCTCTGTCAGTTGATTGAATTCCTCATCCAGCCACCAGTGTTGGGCTACCCAGACTTTGAACAGCCCTTTATCCTTCACTGCGACGCGTCACGAGAGGGCCTCGGGGCAGTATTGTATCAAAGACAGTCACAGGGTGGACTGGCAGTCATCGCGTACGGGTCTAGGACACTGACAACTCCTGAGAAGAACTACCATTTCCACTCAGGGAAGTTGGAGTTCCTCGCGATGAAATGGGCCATATGTGAGAGATTTAGAGATTACCTCTACCACGCTCCATCATTCACTGTCTACACAGACAATAATCCCCTCACCTATGTGCTCACGACAGCCAAACTGAATGCGACCACCCACAGGTGGGTAGCAGAGTTAGCCGATTTCCAGTTCTCTATCAAGTACCGGCCTGGACGAGCCAATGGGGACGCAGATGGCCTCTCACGCATGCCGATGGAGCAGTACATGCAGACCTGTTCACAAGAAGTACACCCCGAGGTCATGAACAGTGTGACCCAGGCGCTGTCAGTACAGCTGGAGAGAGCTGAGCCTTGGATGTGTCCGGTAACCATAGCCACAGCACTAGCCGAGTTTGAGAAGGAACATACATCACCTGTGGCAGAGATACCCAGTCAGACGGTGAGAGACGCCCAGAGGGAGGATGCTGTCATTGGTGAGGTGCTGAAGTACATAACCTCCAATCAGTGGCCTCGGGGAAAAACACAGTGTGCGAGCAGGGGTGTTGCGACACTCATGAGAGAGAAGCATCGGCTGTGCCTTGATGATGATGGCATCCTGCGCCGGAAAACAGCTACCCGAACTCAGCTAGTCCTGCCGAAAAAGTTCCATGAGCTGGTGTATAAAGAACTGCACAGAGACCTGGGCCATCTAGGCATGGAGAGGGTGTTGCACCTGTTGAGGGACCGTTTCTATTGGCCTCACATGCAGAAAGATGTGGAACATTACATCACACAGGTGTGTAGCTGCCTGAAGACCAAGCGCCCCCAACAAACCAACCAGAGCCCCTCTCACCAACATCGTGACCACACACCCATTTGAGATGGTCTCCATTGACTTCTTACACTTAGAGAAGTGTAAGGGAGGGTACGAGTATATACTGGTGGTTATGGACCACTTTACCCGTTTTGTTCAAGCCTATGCATGCAGAAACAAAGCTGCCAAGACCGCCGCAGAGAAGGTATTCAGGGACTTTGTGCTGAGATTTGGTTCCCCGGCGATGCTGCACCATGACCAAGGGAAGGAGTTTGACAATAAGCTCTTCGCCAAGCTGCAGGAGTACAGTGGAGTCAGGGGTTCTCACACAACACCGTATCACCCGCAAGGAAATGGTCAGGTCGAGCGTTTCAACAGAACGGTTCTGGCGATGCTGAGAAACCTGCCAGCGGTTGCGAAAACGGATTGGAAAGCGTCACTCCCAAAGGTGATACATGCATACAACTGCACCCGAAATGAAGCGACCGGATTTGCACCTTACTATCTGTTGTTCGGCAGAAATCCAAGACTTCCCATTGACCTGATGTTTGGCCTTAGAGCAAAGGACCAGGCACTATCCCATCAAGAATATGCAGAGAAGTGGAAGGCCCGCATGAATGACGCCTATCGCCTAGCATCAGAGACAGCACGGAAGGAGGGGGCCAGAAACAAAACACTATACGACAAAAAGGCCCACGGGACAGAGCTGTATCCCGGATGCAGGGTTCTCATCAGCAACCTGAACGAGAAAGGAGGACCGGGGAAATTAAGACCATTCTGGGAGGACCAGGTGCATGTAGTAACACAGAGGAAGCACGCCGACAGCCCTGTGTATGAGCTGAAGCCGGAGAATGGAAAAGGACGAACCAGAATCATGCATAGGAACCTTCTTCTGCCATGCGACTTCCTGCCGGTGGAACCAAGAGAAGAGGACTTACCTGTGAAACCTAGACGGGAGAGAAAGAAGACAGACAGACAAATGCAGTGGAACCAGGAACAGGACAGTGACTCAGATGATGAGGATAACTGGAGATGCATCGTGGGACGACCAACAGTCAGAGCCAGTGAGCGGATCCAGAGTCAGCTGAGCCCAGACGCCTTGGAGTTCTATCCGGAGGAAAGAGACGGTCAAGATGAAGAGGATTTTGCGGAGCAGCCTGCAACAATAGAGGACAATGGGACAGTGTCAGAGAATGGCGAGACATCTGGAGCTGAAGAAGAGGATGAGCCCGATGACGACAAGAGCCCGGAAGATGCCTTGCAGCCTCCACCAGAAGATGCCTTGCAGCCTTCTCCAGGGGAAGCTGTGCAGCCTGCCAGAGAAAAAGCATATCCTTTGAGAAATAGAAAACCTACACCAGTGTTTACTTATCACAGACTAGGGCAGCCTAGTGTGTCTGGTAGATAAGCAAATCAGACAAGTCAGTATAAATAAATAAATTTTAAATTTTTTTAAAAAAAACAAAAAACAAAAAAAAAACAAAAAAAACTTTTGACATGTTACAATTGTTATAGCTATGTGATTTTAGTTGTCCTGTGATCACCAGACATAGAGTTACTGTAGCATTGGTGTTTTAGAACACACCTGTTACCACCAGGGATATTACTATTACAAAGTTATTTGCTTTTAGTCAGATACTATAGCTCCCCGGCCTCAAGACGGACGAAGCAGTGGATTCAAGTGCACATTATTTACTGCAAACATATACCATTAATAGGAGATGTGTGTTATATGTTATGACTGATTACAGTACAGTATCCAGATTGACTCCTGCTTAGTAATAACCTATCTTTTCAATGAAAAGTTATGCAATGTGGACTGGTAGATTTGTTATGTCGGGACGCCATTATCTTTTTGAGGGGAGAGTGTGGGGTACTTGGGATTTAGTAGCCCCCCATCTATTTTTTATTTTATATACTTACCTTCATTGACCACTCACTACTAGTAAAGAGGAGAATTGTCTGCTGTGTTGTTGTGATAGCCGGTTCTCGCCACAGGAGGGCACTGCAGGTTAATTGCTTCTAGCCTGTGTGACGTAGTGCTGGCTCCCGCGGTGCACTCTGGGGCATTCGGGTAGAGTCGTCAGATGAGTGTTGCCGTTCGTATAGTTAGCCATGCTCTGAAAACGTGTCCTCTGTAATGTCTATTTGACAGGTAAGCAGACTAGTTAGACATATGGAATTAGGATGGTGATTAAATATGATGTGTAGGTGGGATATGGATGCCTATTAGAAATACCCACGAAGGGACTTTCATATTTATTTTGATAACGTCATATCACTGGCTAACGTTAGCTAGATTGCTAGCGAGTTGCTAACGTTAGCATAGCCATAGCTCCCGCGGTCTGAACCCATTGTTCTGTAGCTTGGCTTTGACATTGTCTGTATGTGTGATTAGTCTGTCCCTTTACTATGTTTAGTGTCTCCACACTGTGTAAATATGAAGGTAGGCCTATGTGTGTTGCTATTTTGATCCCCCCATGTTCCGTAACGTTATATACTGTTTAGCTTTGCTAGCGGTAGGCTAGACTAATGTGAATTTATGGAAGAATATATTTGGTGCTCTTATTGTGTATAAATTGGAGATGAGTGTTGCCGTTCGTATAGTTAGCCATGCTCTGAAAACGTGTCCTCTGTAATGTCTATTTGACAGATGGAGTAAAACAACAAAAACACCAGCCCTTGTAAGTGTCATTCTTATCAAGTGTGCTACACCCAGAACAACCTTTTCCCTCTCCACGTGTGCGTACAATATACACAACGTCAGAATAGCACACGCTACGCGGAAACAAGCTTCAATCCTTGGCGATGTTAGACGCTCTACACATTTTGGGTAACGATACGAATGGTAACAGTGACAACACGTCTCCGGTTGTGCTGTGAACAAGGAAGGCTGAGGTGAGGTTAGGTTTTCGGCACGCTGTCTTACAACTGTCTGTGAGGTCTCTTGTCCAGTAGGCACAATGTCTCTGAGAGAGCCCATTACCCCAAGGAATACCTTGTTGATATTGAATACAAGCCGCTCATTCAGAGCTTCACCTCGTGTGCATGACATCCAAGAGCTCAATGTTTGCCATTGAGCATCCAGAGTTGTCACAATGTGCATCATCACAGCTTTGGCGTGCCAACACCCCTCCAATACAATACAATCGAGCTTGGGTTCCACCACTCTGCTACATTCCACCTGGTTCGACGACAACACAGCTTGTCTGACATCGCACGTCCTTATAGTGGAATGTAAAACGTCTTCTACGTGTAGCCGGGGGTCAGTACATTCAAAGAGAACGTAGACACTTGTTCACAGTACAGTGTGCGCATCCCGGGTGACAGATCCACTGTATCAGAGTGCACAACCGCTTCCTGTGACCATATGTCGCAACATAGGCACTTCCGTATCAGGAAGTTGTAAAGAGGTTCGGGTTTTCTATTAGCAAAGGTGTCATTCCTGGGACTCCATATGTTCATCTCAGTGTGCAACTCGAAATGCGAAGGGATGGACACCTGTAATTCCCTGGCACTTCGCCCTGTCCTGAAACCTCCACCATAGCTTCAGATATCTAAATTAATCATCCCCCTGTCCGAATGTAATACTATCATCATCTTTGAGGTGGTCGAACACGTAGCTGGCAATACGCTGTCTACCATTGCTGGTGCCGCGGAAGCCGTCGCTCTTGTTCTGCACTAGCTCTATAAACAACATTACAAAGTACGGTGTGTGCATAACAGCCATATGCTCCAGGTGCCGCAGGTTCAACAGGACATCCGGAACCCCCCTGGGGGCTGCATTATCCCTGATTATGTTCTTATACCTAAACCTACCAGCTTCCCGTGTCACCTTTATGTACTTGCAAAGTATGCAACGATCCGATACTTTATTGCAGAAAAACCTACTGAGCCCCACGGGCCCTGGGAGGTCGTCAGGATGGTAGTAGAAATCGTGATGTTGATGTGGGATGGTTGCGGAGGTGCACGAAGCTTGCGTGTACCCCTTGTAACTGTACAGGTAGCATATAGCGTCCTCTGTAGCTCTGAATGTTCACAATGGTTGAGAGCCCCCCCGTGAACAGCTTGCGGCTATGGTCTTCCACTTGCCCACATCGTCCTGGTAATCCATTGCAGATCCTATTAAACAAATGTCAGATTGGGGTTAGGGGTAGGGTTATTGTTTACCAACAAGATAATAAACGTTGTTAACATGCAACTAATGACATCCAACTCTGGGAAGTCCTATGTGACGTGTAGCTCTGTAAATATCATATGAAACGAACAATGCTTGTTTCACTGCTGTGTCACGCCAGTGGCCTGTACATACATGGGAGATAGTAGTGCCTTCAAAGTTTGAAAATGTTCAGTGTGGTGTCATTGTCCGTGACCATGTGACACACCATCATCTTATATTTCATCTCCCCCGCATGATAGTATAGGGTATGTTGAACAGCAATTGCAAGACAACTGGTTCCGTCCTTCTGGAGGGTCCATTCTAACAGAGACCTCCTTAAGTCCTCAGTGATTGATGAGAAGGTGTGCTGTATGTGGATGTGCTCTAGGTGATCATCTGAACGCCAAATACAAGGCTCGTGTTCAAAGTGTTCTAAAAGCCTGGATAGCCGCCCCCGATGCGAGGCCCGTACGTTATGGTGCAGATCCATTTATTATTCCAGTGACACCGCAAGCA
Organism: Lampris incognitus; assembly: GCF_029633865.1. Taxonomy (NCBI): domain Eukaryota; kingdom Metazoa; phylum Chordata; class Actinopteri; order Lampriformes; family Lampridae; genus Lampris; species Lampris incognitus. Next base: position 93,437,126 of record NC_079211.1, on the reverse strand, counting down.
GCAGTAAAGTCCTGTGCACAGAGGACAAGATTGCAGATTACAGGGATCTGATGAAGGCGCGGGTGTTTAGCAAGGTGTCGCAGAGTAGACACTTGTCCTCCGCAGATATCAGAACTCTGTTTCATGAATGCTTTGCTCCTCAGTTGTGCACTTGCAAGTCCGACAGTGACCGAAACCCCATGTGTACCAGCTTGCACGCCTGTGCTGACCATTATGCAACTGCTTGCAAAAAACCCGCGTCCTCTGTTGGCTTCATTAGCCGAGCGCACTATACCAGGTAGGGCTCTGGCTCGCAATGTGTATGACAGAGCTTTGTTTGACTAGCATGCTCATCGATCAGGTCCTACCCTTGTGTGCTAACGGACGCTCGGGTAAGGGTTTTGCTTGCTGACTGTGCAGAACAACCCCAAGTCGTTACCCTCGTTACTCTCACCGGAATCCTATGTTCAGTTTGTGTCAAGCAGATTTACAACCGGAGAGGTTCAGCAGGTCTACAAGTGTTGTTGTATCCTCTGTCTCCTGTTCAACCAGTCCGCTGCCATTGCGCAGATGTTCAGCCTCACCAAACTACATGTATAGAGCCTCATCCCAGCGGACCCGTATATTATTTCAATATGAAACTGTCTCATGACGTCGGGATTCCGGAGGTGCGCATAGATGAGTATCAAAGCTATCTTGTCAACTTCCAAGGCTCGGTGGGTAGTTACAAGCCCACATTCTACTACAATTGGAGGGACATGCTTAAGGTGTTACACGGCGGAAAAATAACACTCTTACCTTGTCAATGATCAATCAAAAGGCTTGGCAATCCCGACTTGGTTGGATGTACTGTTGTGCTGCTTTACAACGTATTGGGAAACAGCAGCGAGAGCGCTACTTGCTTGGTGCGGTACCTCATCAACTATTACACTTCCAACCACGTGTGCGAACACATTAAGACCACCCTGAGGACCATGATCCGCTGGACTGTGTTTGGCGGGCTTTGTCCCTTGCATTTTTGTGCCTTGGAGTAAACTCAGAGCTCCTTGGCCTGGGGTTGTCAGGGAAAGCTACCGGTAACCAACCTAGTCTCATCCAACCCGGCCGTCCACACTGAGTTGTACAGGAATCCAAGGGATGATGATTATGATGAATGTAACCGAAGTAAAAAGAGGAAACCCGAAAGAGAGCAGCGTTTTTGTCAAGTAGCCCTAGACAAGCACGCCAACAGGGAAAGACCCAATCAACACGGATCGTGCTTCAGGATGGTGCGGGACGACCTCAGCCTCCCGGATGCCGCGGCCGAAGCCGTGCAGGAACGTGAGGCTCACGAGCGGGCTCTTGTCTGCGGTTTTGGACGTGCCGCTTGATCGACTTTGCGGACACGCTGAAACTACTGATGAGCAATTCTGTCCCCGAGACACAAGTCTCGGCGTGGTGTGTAAGATCATCCGCAACTGGGTCCAACGAGACATTGCAATCAAGCACGATTCAATCAAGGCGACAGAGTTAAGATGGCAACCGTAGCTTTATGGGGTGTGATGAAGACCTTCGAGCACGAGCGGTGCCCAGTCATACCCGAGTCCAGGGTGTCGACTTGTCTGGCCTTCTATGACACAGAGATAGACCTTGTTACGGCTGCCGTGGACGGGGTCCTCTATAGGCACATTTCCATGTGGGATAGTTGCTCGTCATGGGGTTCCACGCTGTCCTCGTTGGCAAAGAGATCTCACCAAATGGTCAAGGGCTGGGATACTCTCTTTCACAAGATCACACAGGGTCTGACCATGGCCTCGACCAGACACATATATGTGGGGTACTTGGGATTTAGTAGCCCCCCATCTATTTTTTATTTTATATACTTACCTTCATTGACCACTCACTAATAGTAAAGAGGAGAATTGTCTGCTGTGTTGTTGTGATAGCCGGTTCTCGCCACAGGAGGGCACTGCAGGTTAATTGCTTCTAGCCTGTGTGACGTAGTGCTGGCTCTCGCCGTGCACTCTGGGACATAGAGTCGTCAGATGAGTGTTGCCGTTCGTATAGTGAGCCATGCTCTGAAAACGTGTCCTCTGTAATGTCTATTTGACAGGTAAGCAGACTAGTTAGACATATGGAATTAGGATGGTGATTAAATATGATGTGGAGGTGGGATATGGATGCCTATTAGAAATACCCACGAAGGGACTTTCATATTTATTTTGATAACGTCATATCACTGGCTAACGTTAGCTAGATTGCTAGCGAGTTGCTAACGTTAGCATAGCCATAGCTCCCGCGGTCTGAACCCATTGTTCTGTAGCTTGGCTTTGACATTGTCTGTAGGTGTGATTAGTCTGTCCCTTTACTATGTTTAGTGTCTCCACACTGTGTAAATATGAAGGTAGGCCTATGTGTGTTGCTATTTTGATCCCCCCGTGTTCCGTAACGTTATATACTGTTTAGCTTTGCTCGCGGTAGGCTAGACTAATGTGAATTTATGGAAGAATATATTTGGTGCTCTTATTGTGTATAAATTGGAGATGAGTGTTGCCGTTCGTATAGTGAGCCATGCTCTGAAAACGTGTCCTCTGTAATGTCTATTTGACAGATGGAGTAAAACAACAAAAACACCAGCCCTTGTAAGTGTCATTCTTATCAAGTGTGCTACAAATATTGGTGCCGAAACCCGGGATCAGCGCCATTGCCACCATTGTCAGGAGAAGAAGTGGGGAGCGGAGTGAGAACACGTGACCAACAATGGAACTGGAGCTTGAGCAACTGCAAGACAGGCTGAGTGAGACCCTCCTGCAGTTAGGGCTGGACCAGTTAAAAGAGGTGTGTGTTATTGCTAAAGTCCCCACTGAAAACCAGACAAAGAGGCATGGGCTGATCAGACTTATTAGTGAAACTGTGGATGAAGCAATTGAGAAGGAGGATGAAGAGGTAGCACGTCAGTTTCTGTCCAGACTAGTGGACCTCTCTAGTGAAATGAAGCAGAGAGGGGCGGAGTCACATACTGGTGCAGGTGCAGACAGTACTAACAAGGATGCTGCTGAATTGGCAAGCTTACATGAACAATATCAGGCCTTACAGTCCAGCTTTACTGCATCCACAAAAGCGCTTGAGGAAGAGATATCACGCCTCAGTGAGAAACTAAGTCTTAAAGAACCCAGTAGACCTAGTCAACCTTCAAACCCAATCCCGTCAGTAATCCAACCCCCTGAAGTAACCATACGCAGAGACTTTAAGATAAATGGCCAAATAGGAGAACGGGGGCAGATAGACAAGTTGTCTTATATAAATCTTACGCATCAGATTGATATGGGGGTGAGAAAAGGCCACAGCGAGTTGGAGATAATAGAGGCTGTAATCCGAGCCATCAGCCCTGGGCTGACTCTCCGTGACTTGTTAGAGATCAAAACCGAACTCACCCTCCCTCAGCTGAGGACCATTCTGAAAGGCCATTTCAAAGAGGATAGCTCTGTGGACCTATATCACCGACTAATCAACATCACACAGGACAGTCAGGAGTCACCACAGAACTTCCTGTTCCGAGCCATAGCATGTAAAGAGAGACTCTTAGCAGCAGCGAGAGAGCCTGGCTCTGATGAACAATACAGCCCTGAACTGATACAGAAGAAGTTCCTAAGAGCTGTGGGAACTGGGCTAGTGAGTGACCAGGTAAAATATCAGCTCAAGAGCTATCTCGATGATCAAGCAACTACTGATGATGTTCTCATTGTTAAGATGATAGAGGCCGCAAGTTTCGAGTCAGAGAGACAGCGGAAATTCAAGAAGAGCTCCCACAGTAAGGAAACCAGAGTGCGGGAAGTGCGAGCTGAGGCACATCAGTATCTAGGAGCGGAAGCTGCAGTGGTCGGGGGTCAGGAGTCGTCACCATCAACATCCGCGAGTGTGAAAGCCCTTAAGACACAGACAGGGAACCAAAAGGAGTCTGCGTTCTACGAGATAATCCAACAGCTGAAAGGAGAAATGGAACAGATGAGAAAAGCCATGAACCACTCCTCTGGCCAAAGACCTTCTCGTCAGCAGCAGCCTGTGAGGAAGCGCGGATGCAAAGCCTGTCAAGACAGTGAAAGGGGCGACCAGTGCAACCACTGTTTCAAATGCGGACAGAGTGGCCATCTTTCAAGAGGGTGTAGAGCTCAGAGGCCTGAAAAATCGGAGCAGGTAGACACGTCTAGCTGTACTGTCACCAGCAAGCTCATCGACGACAGTATTCAGCTACTAGAAGCCAGAGTGTCTGCCCGACAGCGAGACGAGGCAGGGCGGGAACAGCAAGCACCCACAGTGAGTCATATCTCCTCAAAACGCCAGTCACAGCTGCTGAACCTAATTGGAAAGAAATACATGATAAACTGTTACATTGATGGTGTAGCCACACAGGCATTGTGGGATACCGGGTCGCAGGTCTGCCTAATCAGTGAAGAATGGAGGAGAAAACATCTCCCACACACCAAGGTGAGAAGCACAGAAGAGATCCTTGGCCCTGGCACCCTGACTGGTAAAGCAGCAAACCAGACAACCATTCCTTTCTCTGGATGGGTGGAAGTGACTGTCCAGTTAGCACCGAATAGCACCACTCAGACTCCACCAATGGAACTCACTGTGCCAATACTAGTAACCACACACCAGGGCACCGCAGAAGAACCGATCATCGGTTACAATGTAATTGAACACCTGTTAGAGTCTGGAGCTGGACAGCCATCAAGTGTAATCACAAAGGCACTAAGCATTGCGTTCGCGGTTGACTACAAGAAGGCTGAAGTCCTCGTGAAGCTGATAAACAGCCAAGATGATATGGAAGGTGAGGGGATGGTTAAAGTGGGCCGAGAAAGCATGACTATTCCGGCGGGCCAGACAAAGATTGTTAAGTGTGGTGTTAGAGCAGGGCCCCTCCAAGCAGACCAGAACGTCCTCTTTGAGCCTAATGTGAACCCAAAGTGGCCAGAGGGCCTGAAGGTGGATGAAAACATTGTATGTTTACAGAAGGGAACCTGGTCACGCATCGCTGTCCCAGTGACTAACGTCACAGCTCATGACATCACACTGCCGCCACGGACTCCCCTGGGGCAGACCCAAAGAACTAGAGCCATCTACCCTGCCGCCGTGAAGCCGTTGGATGTGGATGGGACTAGTACAGTGAACCCAGTCATCCCAGGGACCTCCACAACAGGTACAGAACGAAGACCTGTGATTAGAGACACAACAAAGCTGAAAGGGCCAGGTGATGTCAAGACGGAACACCAGGAGGAAGATCTATGGGACCCGCCTGTCCCTCTGAACCACCTGACACCTGAACAACAACTGCAGGTGAGAGAGCTACTGCGGGAGGAGAGTAGTGTGTTCGCACGCGATGACCATGATGTGGGGACTATTCCATCACTCCAGCTCAAGATCCGCCTGAGTGACACCACACCGGTGAAGCGGACATACACATCAGTCCCAAAGCCTCTTCATAAAGAAGTGAAGGAATACCTCGAGGATTTACTGAACAGAGGCTGGATAACTAAGTCAAAATCACCCTACTCAAGCCCAATCGTGTGTGTGCGGAAAAAGGATGGGAGCCTCCGCCTCTGCTGTGACTACCGTGAGTTGAACAAGAGGTCCATCCCAGACCGCCATCCAATACCACGCATCCAGGATATGCTCGACAGCCTGAAGGGGAGTGCCTGGTTTTCTGTCTTGGATCAGGGGAAGGCATATCACCAGGGGTTTCTTGAGGAGTCCAGCCGTCCACTGACTGCATTCATCACCCCGTGGGGATTATATGAATGGGTGAGAATTCCCTTCGGACTGTCCTCAGCACCAGCAGAGTTCCAGAGGTCCATGGAGGAATGTTTGATTGGGCTGAGGGACAACATTTGTCAGCCGTATTTAGATGACAACCTGGTCCACTCAACCACATTCGACGAACACCTCCAGCACCTGAGAAGAGTACTGCACCGCTACAGAAGCCATGGAATCAAGCTGACGGCAAGAAAATGTGAACTCTTCAAAAACCAAGTAAGGTTCCTGGGAAGGCTTGTGACCAAGGATGGATACACAATGGACCCCGCTGATGTGGCCCCGGTCCAGGCACTGAAGGAGAGAGAACCTACGACCATCGGAGAGCTCAGGAAGATGCTGGGATTCATCTCGTATTACCGGCCCTACATACCTAACTTCTCCCGAATCGCAAGGCCTCTCTATGACCTCCTCACCCCAGAGAAGACAGCAGCGGGGAAGCTCAAACAAAAGAGAAAGGACAAGGGGAGGAAGGGCTCCCGAGACCATCTGCCCTCCTCTCACCCAGTTAAGTGGACAGTTGAACACCAACAGGTCCTCTGTCAGTTGATTGAATTCCTCATCCAGCCACCAGTGTTGGGCTACCCAGACTTTGAACAGCCCTTTATCCTTCACTGCGACGCGTCACGAGAGGGCCTCGGGGCAGTATTGTATCAAAGACAGTCACAGGGTGGGCTGGCAGTCATCGCGTATGGGTCTAGGACACTGACAACTCCTGAGAAGAACTACCATCTCCACTCAGGGAAGTTGGAGTTCCTCGCGATGAAATGGGCCATATGTGAGAGATTTAGAGATTACCTCTACCACGCTCCATCATTCACTGTCTACACAGACAATAATCCCCTCACCTATGTGCTCACGACAGCCAAACTGAATGCGACCACCCACAGGTGGGTAGCAGAGTTAGCCGATTTCCAGTTCTCTATCAAGTACCGGCCTGGACGAGCCAATGGGGACGCAGATGGCCTCTCACGCATGCCGATGGAGCAGTACATGCAGACCTGTTCACAAGAAGTACACCCCGAGGTCATGAACAGTGTGACCCAGGCGCTGTCAGTACAGCTGGAGAGAGCTGAGCCTTGGATGTGTCCGGTAACCATAGCCACAGCACTAGCCGAGTTTGAGAAGGAACATACATCACCTGTGGCAGAGATACCCAGTCAGACGGTGAGAGACGCCCAGAGGGAGGATGCTGTCATTGGAGAGGTGCTGAAGTACATAACCTCCAATCAGTGGCCTCGGGGAAAAACACAGTGTGCGAGCAGGGGTGTTGCGACACTCATGAGAGAGAAGCATCGGCTGTGCCTTGATGATGATGGCATCCTGCGCCGGAAAACAGCTACCCGAACTCAGCTAGTCCTGCCGAAAAAGTTCCATGAGCTGGTATATAAAGAACTGCACAGAGACCTGGGCCATCTAGGCGTGGAGAGGGTGTTGCACCTGTTGAGGGACCGTTTCTATTGGCCTCACATGCAGAAAGATGTGGAACATTACATCACACAGGTGTGTAGCTGCCTGAAGACCAAGCGCCCCAACAAACCAACCAGAGCCCCTCTCACCAACATCGTGACCACACACCCATTTGAGATGGTCTCCATTGACTTCTTACACTTAGAGAAGTGTAAGGGAGGGTACGAGTATATACTGGTGGTTATGGACCACTTTACCCGTTTTGTTCAAGCCTATGCATGCAGAAACAAAGCTGCCAAGACCGCCGCAGAGAAGGTATTCGGGGACTTTGTGCTGAGATTTGGTTTCCCGGCGACGCTGCACCATGACCAAGGGAAGGAGTTTGACAATAAGCTCTTCGCCAAGCTGCAGGAGTACAGTGGAGTCAGGGGTTCTCACACAACACCGTATCACCCGCAAGGAAATGGTCAGGTCGAGCGTTTCAACAGAACGGTTCTGGCGATGCTGAGAAACCTGCCAGCGGTTGCGAAAACGGATTGGAAAGCGTCACTCCCAAAGGTGATACATGCATACAACTGCACCCGAAATGAAGCGACCGGATTTGCACCTTACTATCTGTTGTTCGGCAGAAATCCAAGACTTCCCATTGACCTGATGTTTGGCCTTAGAGCAAAGGACCAGGCACTATCCCCTCAAGAATATGCAGAGAAGTGGAAGGCCCGCATGAATGACGCCTATCGCCTAGCATCAGAGACAGCACGGAAGGAGGGGGCCAGAAACAAAACACTATACGACAAAAAGGCCCACGGGACAGAGCTGTATCCCGGATGCAGGGTTCTCATCCGCAACCTGAACGAGAAAGGAGGACCGGGGAAATTAAGACCATTCTGGGAGGACCAGGTGCATGTAGTAACACAGAGGAAGCACGCCGACAGCCCTGTGTATGAGCTGAAGCCGGAGAATGGAAAAGGACGAACCAGAATCATGCATAGGAACCTTCTTCTGCCATGCGACTTCCTGCCGGTGGAACCAAGAGAAGAGGACTTACCTGTGAAACCTAGACGGGAGAGAAAGAAGACAGACAGACAAATGCAGTGGAACCAGGAACAGGACAGTGACTCAGATGATGAGGATAACTGGAGATGCATCGTGGGACGACCAACAGTCAGAGCCAGTGAGCGGATCCAGAGTCAGCTGAGCCCAGATGCCTTGGAGTTCTATCCGGAGGAAAGAGACGGTCAAGATGAAGAGGATTTTGCGGAGCAGCCTGCAACAATAGAGGACAATGGGACAGTGTCAGAGAATGGCGAGACATCTGGAGCTGAAGAAGAGGATGAGCCCGATGACGACAAGAGCCCGGAAGATGCCTTGCAGCCTCCACCAGAAGATGCCTTGCAGCCTCCTCCAGGGGAAGCTGTGCAGCCTGCCAGAGAAAAAGCATATCCTTTGAGAAATAGAAAACCTACACCAGTGTTTACTTATCACAGACTAGGGCAGCCTAGTGTGTCTGGTAGATAAGCAAATCAGACAACTCAGTATAAATAAATAAATGAAAAAAAAAAAAAAAAAAAAAAAAAACTTTTGACATGTTACAATTGTTATAGCTATGTGATTTTAGTTGTCCTGTGATCACCAGACACAGAGTTACTGTAGCATTGGGGTTTTAGAACACACCTGTTACCACCAGGGATATTACTATTACAAAGTTATTTGCTTTTAGTCAGATACTATAGCTCCCCGGCCTCAAGACGGACGAAGCAGTGGATTCAAGTGCACATTATTTACTGCAAACATATACCATTAATAGGAGATGTGTGTTATATGTTATGACTGATTACAGTACAGTATCCAGATTGACTCCTGCTTAGTAATAACCTATCTTTTCAATGAAAAGTTATGCAATGTGGACTGGTAGATTTGTTATGTCGGGACGCCATTATCTTTTTGAGGGGAGAGTGTGGGGTACTTGGGATTTAGTAGCCCCCCATCTATTTTTTATTTTATATACTTACCTTCATTGACCACTCACTAATAGTAAAGAGGAGAATTGTCTGCTGTGTTGTTGTGATAGCCGGTTCTCGCCACAGGAGGGCACTGCAGGTTAATTGCTTCTAGCCTGTGTGACGTAGTGCTGGCTCTCGCCGTGCACTCTGGGACATAGAGTCGTCAGATGAGTGTTGCCGTTCGTATAGTGAGCCATGCTCTGAAAACGTGTCCTCTGTAATGTCTATTTGACAGGTAAGCAGACTAGTTAGACATATGGAATTAGGATGGTGATTAAATATGATGTGGAGGTGGGATATGGATGCCTATTAGAAATACCCACGAAGGGACTTTCATATTTATTTTGATAACGTCATATCACTGGCTAACGTTAGCTAGATTGCTAGCGAGTTGCTAACGTTAGCATAGCCATAGCTCCCGCGGTCTGAACCCATTGTTCTGTAGCTTGGCTTTGACATTGTCTGTAGGTGTGATTAGTCTGTCCCTTTACTATGTTTAGTGTCTCCACACTGTGTAAATATGAAGGTAGGCCTATGTGTGTTGCTATTTTGATCCCCCCGTGTTCCGTAACGTTATATACTGTTTAGCTTTGCTCGCGGTAGGCTAGACTAATGTGAATTTATGGAAGAATATATTTGGTGCTCTTATTGTGTATAAATTGGAGATGAGTGTTGCCGTTCGTATAGTGAGCCATGCTCTGAAAACGTGTCCTCTGTAATGTCTATTTGACAGATGGAGTAAAACAACAAAAACACCAGCCCTTGTAAGTGTCATTCTTATCAAGTGTGCTACATATACACCAGCACAAGAGTAGACTGCTCCTCTTTGACTCACTTGGCTGACGTAATAATACTTTCATCTCGTGGAGGACAGCAGCATGCAGGGCTTTCAGTCGAAGGTAACTCATTCGGGAAACCTTTACTTGACAACCTCACCGCCACCGTCTCACATAGCCTGAGTAAAATGATGGCTTCGAGGATATCCGAAGGTAAGGAGGTTCTGCTCGTCAGGCAGTTTCTCGGGGAGGTCACCAGACACCCTCGCCTGGCCTTGAAACGACTCAAGAATGATTGTAAGGATCGGGGGCTGCTGCAGATGGCTGAGAGCGTCACAAGGCAGCTGGAACAGGCCATCAGCGAGGGTGGCGACGCCAAACCCGAAGTACCCGTCACAGAGCTTGGATCCGACGTTAAACTTTTGTGCAACTACCCGTCTTCTGTCAACGTGGCCCATCTGGAGGAGATCTTGAGCATATGTGGACCAATTTCTGGAGAAGCGCCTTGTCCGGATTCAGCCAGTTCAACAGGAGACAATACCATCCAGTACAACAACAGGGATACGGTGAGAGAGCTAGAATCCGGTTCACCCGGTGCACGTTTTCCACTGCATGCTGGGGACACTATTGAACACGTCGGGGGTAACATTCGCAGACAGTCTCTCTGGGAGAAAATCAGATGCCTCGCTAACGGTCAACGACATTATGCTCAAAGCGGGACTCTTTGCATCCAACCGCGTACAGGTTACTATTGGCCAACAAACTGGGTTTCAAGCCTTCTGATGTGAAATGTGAAGATGAAAAGGAGCAGCAGCAGGAGCAGGGGACTATTGCGGCGGAGTATATGGGGGTGTTGTTCTCTACATCACTGAGCAACCCCGACTCCTTGGACCCTCGGTCGTCCGTTGCTGAGGGGCTGGGTTTAGTTGAGGCTCGTGGGATTGAGATCGCAAAGGAGATCTTCGGTGTACCATTGGCAAGATCTCCACAGAAGGGATCGCGGCAGACACGGAGTCAGGGTTACCGACACGCTCGACCTCAGCAGAGACATAAGGGCTCATCGACTCATCGAGGCTCCGTTGCGCAGTCCTATGGTGATCAGGAGAAGCGGCTGCCACTACAGAAGGGTCAACGTGGGACGTGATCTCCCGAGCTGTCAGTGCTTGCGGGGCCGGTGAAGGAGATGGATGGGAATGATCTCGGTCTTTGTGGTGCAAGGCGACATAGTTTGAATTGTTGTAGAGACGACTAGCTCTTGTAGGTTTATTACACATGGTCTTCATTCCTCTTTTGATGTGTTGATAATTTCTCGATTTCATCCTGGTTTGCATTCCACGATTAAAGTGTGTTTGTGCAACATGTGGTGTATTGCATCTATTTGTTTCTCCTTCGCTTTCTCCTTGCTTGTCGGGTGTAGAGCCTAGGCGCACATGAGACCCCCTGAGCTGGGTGGTACGCTTCTTATGTGGCACCGTAGCCTTGTCCACATTGACTGTACACATCTTGCGTTCTCTTGACAGAAGTGGAGCCTTTCCCGAGACTGGATTCTCTAGTGACGGACACCGTTTCTGGGACCAACTTCAATGTAGCCAAAAACACTGTTGTCTTCCATGTACAGAAAATGCCATCCCCTGCCAGGTCCGAGGACGACGTCTGTCGTGACGGACAGTTGTTCAGAGCACCAGTCTCTTGTTTCTGCAGTTCCGATATGTAAAATCCTCAACGGTCTTCAGCCTTCTGCTACAAGCTCCCATTATGTCTTGCAGATCCTTCACCTGAGACTTGTATGTTGATCTTGTGGTTGCTAGTAGTGATTCGAAGTGTCTGTTCAGTATACCCCACACCCTTAGGATAGATGCGCCACATGCCGCCGAAGGTGCTAACCAGGTAGCTTGTTCGCTGTGTCGTCGATTGACATGGATGCTGTTGCGTGAAGACTAGCTATACTCTTTTCCACTCCCACTCTTAAGTATGTAGTGGAAAAGAGTTATGCCTTGCGCACTTGTAGCCACCAAGGTGGCAATGCGTTTACTGCCGGTAGAGAGTGCTCGGCTTGTTGAAAAGCAGCGGGATTTGCTTAAGGCGAAGTCTAAGCGTATGTTTGCTGTATCCGATGTCTCTGAAATCAATGCCCATGAGACTGAGGAATCCTTGGGGTGGGTAGCAGTTTGGGTTTTGGTTGATGTGATTGTCAACCGTGGCAATCAGCTCTACTTTAGCGTGGAGGATCACATTGTTCTCCAACTCCACTATGCAGCTGCCCGTGGTCTTGAGTGTTTCATTTGTTCTGTCGTGACAGGGTGCGTAGCTGTAGTGTGGAAGCGAATCGGGTCCCCTGCTCGCGGTCGGACTATGCTCTGTGCGGTTCGGCTTTGTAAAGCCAGTGAAGGGCGCCCTTGTTACAGTCGACATCCAGGGTCCACAGGGCTCCAAACAGGCAAAAGCGGGACACTCGAGTCTCGTATAGTCGATTGGCAGCAGTGAGCCTGGATCTATCAATGGCCCATTTAGACCTGGGGTCTGACTCCAGTTGTCGAAGGGGAGACTCTCTTTGCGTACGACACCCGGTGTTTTCGACAACGTTTTTTGCGCTGATAGAATGGGTCATGTTTACCATGCACGACTAGCGCAGCCCTAAGCTCTCTTGGGCACAGGTTCAGGGAGTCTTGGGGTCTGGTGAAGAAGAGTTCCAGATTACACAGCAGGATCTTGCGATTACCAGCGTACACTAGTACCAAATGACACCAAAGGAGGTCAACGGCGATCTTGGTCATAGTCAAAACGTGAGATGACTGACACACCTCTCCACATTCAGAGGGGGGGTGTCACAGACAGGTTGTCTATCAAGTATTCCAGGGCTCTGATTTCAAATTCAGCAGCCTCGCTCAAAGCTTGGGCTGTAGCCTTGGCTTGGCCATGGCACTCGGACAATAAGCACAGCCTGCAGTATACGGGTAGTAACTTTCCCAGGAACTGAACCACTGTTGGACCGCTGGGCTTCAAACTTGCGAATTTTCCGTGGGCTCGAGCACTAGGAGACCAAATTGTAGGACCCGAAATTAACTCTCGGTGTTTCACCAGACACTCTATTAAGGTTTCACTGGAGAACTTGGTATTGGTCGCGGTAGTACACTCCATCTCGTCCATTAGGTACTCAAGAAAGATATCGTACCAAAAGGAGTGTCGACAGAGCCAACGTGAGATACTCGGTTGCAACACGGATGAACAAACAGTCCGCAAACACAGGTTTTGGGAGCTCTACCTCTCAGATTCGCAACACAGAGAAGACGAACGCAGTAGACAGTCCACTTCCATCGGATATTGGCAGCGATTCTCGTGCCATGTTCTTCAATATCATATCTTGACTCTTCCCTTTGGCTATCAAGGTGGAATGCTCAACATCTAGCACAGCGCCTGAGGTCTACACAGCCCAGAGCGCCTGCTCTCCTGCGCCGAGCTCCCTTGATGAGACCTTAGTGGCGGTCGAGGCGCTTGAGAATAATTTCGAAGACTTGGCTAAGTGGTTTGGATGGTTCGAGAGTACGAAAGCTCGGGACATCATAGGGTTTGATCTGGCTATGGAACTGTGTGGAAGTTACGATCTCATCATCCGTAGACTGGGGGTCGGTCTACGAGACACATTTGGAAAGTGCAGTTTTATAAAATGCGCACAACAGGTACAACACGCTGACATAGTGCTCAAAGTACCTGGACAGTATTATAATGGGAGATGTGAGTGATTGACAAAAGCACTAAAGGCTCTGGTGTACATGCTCGAGTTTGGCTGCATGAACACCCCGGTAAAGGATGAACCTTTCAACACCCTACACAACCTGATCGACAACGTGCCACGTTGTAAACTACCATTATCCGTGCTGGGCATCGAGGACTTCCTAAAGGAGCAACAGGGCTGCGTAAGCCCAGTTATTAAATGCTCTCATGCCACTGATCGAGAAACACATGTGCTGGCTTAGGTCTGAAGACCATAATCGCAAGTGTGTGGACACTGAGAAAGAGATCTCACGGTTGCACTGTGAGCTCAACAAGATTGGCAAACAAGCAGCCCAGCTCCACCGCGAGAATGATACCTTGACTTCTCAACTATTGCACACAACAGCCATGTACCAGGAAGAGACCACTCGTACTGAAACCAAGGTCAGTCAACGTGTTATGGAACTGTCTGACATGTATACCAAGTGACAAAGTGAATACGAGAACCTACAGAATATATGCTTCTGTAAAACGGTTGAGATGGAACACGCTGCAGAGAGAAGTGAGTGGGAGCGCGCACGTGACAAATTAATCAAGGCTGCAACAAGACACGTAGTAACACAATGGTAAAAGAACATGACAGTGCACTGAGCGCACTAGAGCATGTTGAGATATGACACCAGTGTATTTGTATGACTATGTGTTACTGTGTACTATTATTTTGTTTACGACTTTGTTTGTCCACAAGTGGGCGGTGTTGCGCTTGCATGCGCGGATTGATTACGTCACTGAGACGCTGTTCATTTTCTTCTTCTCCCAAAACGACCGAATAAACGGAGGCTGCATTTTTCCCTCCAGCAGAAGTTCGGTAGTCAGTACGATTCTTTATAACGGTTTAATAATCCAGCAGGATGGTCCAGAACTGGACTTTGAACTTGGGGAGTCAGATGATGAGAGAAACGAGCAGTTTGATGAATGACAGTGTGATGATTCTGATGGTATTACTGTGGTAGTAGTCTATTGATGCACAGGATGTTGATTCTGGACTTGGTTACCCAGAGCTTGATAACAATAATGTAACCATATTCACATATACCCATTACCCTACCCATTACCATTACATATACCCACTAATGATATGGGATTACATGTATCATTGACTAAGTATATGTAAATGTCAATGTTGTTTAAAATATTAAAATAGTTCATTACCTCACTATGGTATTCCTTTTTATCATGTATTTTGATTGTGTATTTAAACAAATGTATAGAGACCAGTTTGTGACCTAACTGGCTTTGGTCTAGTTCTCATTTAAGGCTCACAATCACCTCACACAATGAAATAGTATGGGTATATTATACATTTCCTGAATCTTTACAGTCCTGTGAGTATTCCAGTTTTTGCGTTTTGTGTCCCTGATATTCCTAGATGCCACAGGGCTAAAAGAAAGTATATAGTTTAGGCGAACATTGCAGAAAGATGTGTGTTATTGACGGGTTGAAGAGCTCAAGTGACCTCTATATTTGTGAGAAATATCCACAACAGGGCTTGAATGAAAGCTAAGAAGGTCCCCCTTAAAATGATACCAAAGACAATATTATAGAACATTGAAAAATGTCCTGACCATGAGGCTAAACCAGGATATGCACCAGCGTCTAAAATGCAATTTAGTTTAGCGGGTGGTTAACTTCATGAGCTGATAACTGTGATACAGCTGCCACTCAGGAATGGTTATCATACCAAAATATCATCTACAGACATGGATCCTTTCAAAAATTATAAGTAAGTTTTGCCACCTTGAGTGTACCGAAATAGGAAATTTTGGGCTCTGGCCCATGGACTATTGATGACATTGCCCAGCGTGGACATGCGATCATCGTAGTACAGGGCAACCGGTGTACATTCTACCTCTGTATCGGTGGGGTTTGTCCTCGGGATCCTCAACATTGGTAGAAGTGGTACGTCTACTGGACGGTGAGGCGTTGTGTATGGTTTATATCTCAGTGCGTTCCGCCGGGTTCGTATCTGAACATGTTTCATGTTGTGGTAGAAGGCGGATACATCGGGCTCCTTCCCAAAGGTATCATTGAAGGTGAGCCTGTTGACAGTAACTATCGTCATGTTGTGGTCACACAGTGCTGTACAAGGAGACCTCGTTGACAGTGCTATTGTAGAATCCCATACTATGGAACATGATGTCAGACCATGTTTCTGTAGCAAGGTTGTATAATCTCTGAGGCTCTTCGTATCGCACTGTTATCATCTTGGTTGTTGATCCGGACACCAACACTGTCACACTGTGAGGCTCCTGTGTATGTCATACACAAACATGTGTTGGAAAAGGAGGTGTCTATACACAGTTGTTGAGTATAATCTGAGTGTAGCCAGGTGGTAAATCTGTTAAATATGTTAAATGATTTCCACTTGAATTTAGTATAGTTTAACTGTTAATATATGTAATTGTTACACGGTCAAGCCATGTAAAATGTCATTTGATGTAGTTAAATTGTGAAGCAGATTGTGAGTGTATTTTTATAGTTTTGGTTGTCATTGCATGTTTTGACCAGTAAGTGACAGTGTTGCGGACTTTTATTGTAACTCCGTGCAAGTTATCCAAGTGCATCTTGGGTATTCTTTCTTTTTTTCTTGTGTGGAGCACCTGAAGATTGCGGTGTGACGGTGCTCTGACTCCGCAGTAAGTAAGGGTAAATATCTTGTGAAATATACCTGTAACATTATTCCAAACAATATTGTATGTCGGTAATTTGACAAGATGGTTTGATTTAGACGCTACTGGAGTTGATGTTCGGTGATTTTGGGCGCGAGCCGTCGACCACTGTTCGCCATTGCAGGCATGACAAGGTAATGTTGGCGTGAATAAAGCCACACCATGCCATTGTATTTGGGATGTAAAGGTTTTATATGCATTTTAATTCTGTTTAAAGGTAACTGACAGAGTGAGAAGCTGCGCGATCTTCAGGAAGTTCCACATGTCTTTGTTAAACCCTGTTTAACATATATAGTCCACTGCCGTATTTTGCACCGTATGTTGTATGTTGTATTTATTTTCCTTTTAAAATCTTTTCTGTTAAACTTGCCACATCTGTGAACATTTATGAGCTGTTTGCTCGAAAGACACAGGAATTTATGCACTCAGTAAAACGATCTGCATTCGAAGGTTCAAACAATAAAATTAAAGCTACAAGAACCCCGGAAGTAATTGTGTCCTGTGTGGTATCTAATTCCACGGGCTACATAATTTTGGTACCAGGAGTGGGGTGTAGCTAAAACATTTTTTTTTAAATTGGCAACAGAGTGGCTTATTTTTACTTAAAAAAAATACGGCAGTGGTGAAGATTGCTGGTGACGTCCGTTGGTGTTGAGTCTGAAGCCATCCTGCTGTGGAGGTGGTGACCAGCGAGAGACGACGTGAGGGGCTCTACGAGGTTCTGGTGCTTCCTGTGTCACACGACTCAGCCGTACCAGCGCAGAGGACTCCAGCGCTAACTTCAGCTACAAAGACCAAGATTCAGCAAGGCTCCAAGTTAAAGACTGTCCTTGTAGTATCCTTGAACCAGGTTTTGAACTAAATATCCTCATTTATACTGGACTGAGTAAAGATTAATATATCATTATGTCTAGTGATTCTGGTGATGAAGGGAGTTCACGTAATGATAATGGCCACACTTCAGGTGGCATAACGGGTATAGGTGAAGGTGCTACAAAAGAAATGCAGACCACCATGCAAGAGCTCGCCAGACTGCGAGATGAGCTCACCAGGTTAAATGGTGAAGCAAGGGCTCAGAGAGCAAGTGATAACAGTGCACCCACACGTTCATACATCTACGTTCCAAGAGAACGCCAGATCCAAGCATTTAGTGGGGAGTGTGGTACAGACAGGAGATCTGTCGAAGAGTTTATTGAAGAGGTTGAAAGGGTTTTAAGATACAGAGAGCAAACAACAGAAGAACAATGTGACTATATACTATCTCTATTGCGTGGCCCTGCATTGGAAGAGGTGCGACTATGCATGAGGGGTCAGTCAGTGGGGCCCAGTGATTTATACTCTTACCTGAGCAATGCATTTGGGGAAAAGCGCAGTTCCACACAGCTTTTGCAGACCTTTTACAACCGTAACCAAACTGATGGAGAAGACCTCCGTGACTACTCCCATGCACTATCCCAGATTTTGAGCTCTGTAGTGAAACAGTCCACAGATGTAATATCTAATGAGAAAACTGTGCTCAGAGACCGGTTTATTGAGGGTTTAAGAGAAGCAGCACTCAGGCGTGAACTCAGGAAAATGGTTAGGGACCAACCAGAGAGCAGTCTTCTAGATGTGAGGAACGAGGCCCTCCTGTGGGAGATGGAGGACAGCAGGTCTCATCGTCCCAGGGTCATAAAGAGCAACCAAGTTACATCAGAGGTTCCGGAAACCCAGTGCTCTATTATTAAAACAAACAATGACCAAGGTACTGCATTAAATGATGTTCGGAGAGCAGTAGCCCATCAGGAAAAACAGCTAGCAGAGTTAGGCAAAACACTTGCTGATCTAGCCTTTGCTGTAGGTGAACTGAGTAAGCGCAGCACTCAACAGACATTCCTAGAGCCCAAGCCACGACCTAGACCCCAGCCAAAGTTCACACCAGATGGTCAGCCTATCTGTTTCAAGTGTAGAGGCATAGGTCACATTGCAAGAAAATGCTCACAGGCCAGAGGGGGTCAAGGGGACGCAACACCTAGTTCTTATGTAGTGCAGGAAAACTCGCACCCTCAGTTGTCATGAGCCACACAACTCGAGGGGAGGAAGCTGGCTCACCAAAAGAGACTCCAGACAGAAGCAGGATCTTAGAGCGTGCAGTCGGAGAATGTAAAACTGTTGAGGTGAAACTACGAGGTGTTACAGTGTCCTGCTTACTTGACACTGGTAGCCAGGTCAGTACAATTTCTGAGAGTTTTTTCAGGGAACACCTGTCAGTGAAAGGCGAAGACATTCACCCGGCATTTGAGTGGTTAAAGATCACTGCAGCTAATGGATTAGACATACCCTATATGGGCTATGTGGAGCTTGATGTAGAAGCCATGGGTCTGACTATCCCAGAGCGAGGTTTTCTGATAGTTAAAGATTCTGAACACTCTTCCTCTGTTCCAGGTCTAATAGGGATGAACATTGTCAAAAAATGCAGAGAGCTAGTACACACTGAGTTTGACACCACACTGCAGGAGAGGTTTGACTCAAACTGGAGAGAGGCTTTTAATCATCTTCATGCAGTACATGCAACAGACAGACTCTCTTTCGCTAGGGTAGCTGGTAAGGATGTAGTCCATATACCTGCTTCATCTGCTGCTACAGTTATGGCTAGGGGACTCAGGACCGTGAGTGAGGATGGTTCTTTTTTGTTGCTGGAGTCTGTGGGTGTCCCCGTTCCTGGAGGTTTGGTTGTTGTGCCTACTTTGGTTTCATCGGGCAATCACATTTTTCCAGTCCGAGTCATGAACATGTCTGATGAAGATATCTGGCTAGGGCCACGGACTAGGCTAGGGGTTTTGACTCAGGTAGACTGTGTGAAAAGTGATGAGCTTTGTGAGGTACAGTTCCAGAGAATCTCAGCAGACACTGAACAAGTGAGTATCAGTGAACACCCCGAAACACCGACAGATGTGCAGGAAATTCTCGGCAAGCTCAATTTTTGTGGTAGCCCAGAACAGCAAGCACAGCTGACTTTGTTACTGGAGAACTACTCTTTTGTGTTTGCAACAGAAGATGAAGATCTAGGCCACACTGACAAAGTACAACATGAGATCCATCTGACAGATGACATACCTGTAACACAGCCATACAGACGAATCCCACCCACACAGTACAGTGAAGTCAGTGAACATATTGGCAAGCTGCTTAAAAAAGGGGTCATTCAAGAAAGCTCCAGTGCTGATGCTTCGCCCATAGTACTAGTGAGAAAGGCAGATGGTAGTCTGAGGCTATGTGTCGATTACAGGAAACTCAACTCAAAGACAAGACGTGATGCATTCCCGCTCCCGAGAATTGATGAGAGTTTTGATGCGCTGAGAGGGGCAAAGTTCTTTTCGACCATAGATCTGGCGAGCGGATACCACCAGGTAGCTATGCATGAGAGAGATCGGACTAAGACTGCATTTACTACACCGTTTGGTCTGTATGAGTACGTGAGAATGCCTTTTGGTGTTTGTAACGGTCCAGCTACATTTCAGAGACTTATGCAAGTTACTATGAGTGATCTCATTTTTCAGATACTCCTGGTCTACCTAGATGACATCTTGGTTTTTTCAGAGACATTTGAGCAGCATTTGCAGGGACTTGAGACTGTGTTTAAGAGACTGGCAGAGACGGGCCTTAAGGTGAAGTTGCAGAAGTGTGCTTTTCTACAACAGTCAGTAAAGTTTTTGGGTCATCAGGTGTCAGCAGAAGGTATAGGAACTGACCCCTCCAAGGTCTCTGCTGTTAAGAACTGGAAGGTCCCAACCACTGCCAAAGAGCTGCAGTCGTTCTTGGGTTTCTGTAGTTACTACAGGAGATTCATTCGAGGCTTCTCACAGATTGCCGGGCCACTGCATGACCTAGTCAACAAATGTTCAGATGTGAAAAAAACAGGGAAAGTAGGTCACCAGTTTTGTAATATGTGGACACCAGAGTGTGACTCTTCCTTTGAGCAGTTAAAGGAAAAACTTACCTCTGCTCCCATTTTGGGTTTTGCCGATTTCACACAACCATTTGTAGTTGAGACAGATGCTAGTCAGCATGGATTAGGCGCTGTATTGTGTCAGCAGCAAGGTGACACTAGACGTGTCCTAGCATATGCTAGCCGCAGACTACGCCAGGCTGAGAAGAATGACCGAAATTATAGTAGCATGAAGTTGGAGTTGCTTGCCTTAAAATGGGCAGTTGCTGAAAAATTCAGGGGTTACTTGCTTGGTTCAAAGTTTGTTGTCCTGACTGATAACAATCCCCTCTGCCACCTCAAGACAGCCAAGTTAGGTGCTATAGAGCAGAGGTGGGTAGCGCAACTGTCTGTTTTTGATTTCGAGGTTAAGTACCGTCCTGGTTGCAGTAATGCCACCGCAGATGCTCTCTCTAGGCAGGAGTTTGCAGGGGAGCCTGAAACAGACCCTGACTCGGATTTTGACGACTGTATCACTGTGTGTAACCTGATTGAGCGAGGAACAGTTCTGGATCCTGGTCTTGTCTCTAGAGGTCTGGAGTGTTACAAAGTGAGACAGATCCGTGCTGGGGAGTCGAGGTCTGGTGAGACAGGTACTAAACAGGGCAACACCCCCACACTGCCAGGTTATACCAGAGAGGAGCTGGTAGGTTTTCAGGCCGGTGACCCCACCCTAAAAGAGTTTAGGGCATTTTGGGATCGGGGGAGGAGGCCATGTCCCAGAGAGAGAGCAGCCCTGTCTAGTCAAGTGAAAAGATTGTTGAAACAATGGAGATGCATACAACAACGAGAAGGGTTGATGTACAGGGTTATCACAGACCCACGTCATGGAGAAGTGTGGCAGTTACTCGTGCCTAGTTGTTTGAGGGACCAAGTTCTAGAAAATGTACATAACAACATGGGACATCGGGGCATAGAGCGCACTGTAAACTTGCTAAGAGGGAGGTGTTTTTGGGTAGGGCTATGCGAGGATGTTGAAAGCTGGGTTAAAAACTGCGAGCGGTGCATTTTGACCAAGATGCCTCAGCCAAAAATCCATGCTCCAGGTCAGGCATTCCTGGCCTCCCGACCTCTAGAAGTGGTGGCTGTTGATTTTACAGTGTTGGAGGCAGCTTCAGATGGCCGTGAAAACGTCCTTGTTGTGACCGATGTGTTTACAAAGTTCACACAAGCGTATGCTACCAAAGACCAGAAGGCTGACACTACAGCTAAAGTTTTGCTCAGGGAGTGGTTCATGAAATATGGGGTCCCAGAGAGACTGCACTCAGACCAAGGTCGAAATTTCGAGAGTGAAATTATAGCAGAGCTGTGCAAACTCTATGGGGTTAAAAAGACACGGACAACTCCCTACAGGCCACATGGAAACGGTCAGTGTGAAAGATACAATCGCACACTCCATGACTTGTTAAGGACACTCCCACCAGAGAAAGAAAAGCATTGGCCAGAGCATCTGTCTGAAGTAGTATATGCCTATAATGTCACTCCTCATTCCACCACAGGGTACTCGCCTTATTATTTGCTTTTCGGGGTACAGCCACATCTCCCAGTAGATGCTTTATTAGGGCGTGAGTGTGTGTCAGACAGGAAACAGGATTGGTTGTCTGTTCATCAGGAGAGACTCCGACAGGCACACGAGAGAGCCAGAGAGTACTCAGAGCAGAAGGCAGCTGAGAGGATCTCACTGCAAATGAGAAGGTGTATTGTCCTCCTGTGGACATTGGTCAGTTGGTTTTCCTACGTCACAGACCCCCAGGTAGACATAAGATTCAGGACACATGGACCTCAACAGTCTACAAGGTAGTTGACATCCAGGGTACCACACACACTGTTGAACCTTTTGAGGGAGGTCCCATTAAAAGAGTTCATAGGTCAGAGTTGCGACCTTGTGCAAAACCAGTTCCCAAACCAAGAACTAGAACTAGGTTACAGACCACTACACAGCCTGTAGCTGAGGATGAGCCTGAGTCACCTGAGGCTGATTTTGTTATTGTTGAGGAAGTCATCCCTCGCCGGCTTGTGCAAGTACCTAACCTGCCTCTTGCAGCAGAAAGTGTTAGTTTACATGTGACAGCACCCACAGATGAGAGTGACGGTGAAGGACCTGAGGAAGGTTATTCAGATATGAGAAATTGTGGCACAGAAACAGAATGTGTTAATGATGTGCATCCAGACGTTAGCAACAGCGACTTGCCCATTATTGAAAACAGGGACAGGCCCGCACTAACAGATGATGCTGGTGGAGCAGGACGTAGAACCTATGCACCTACACCTGCCATTAGGAAAAGCAAGCGGGAAATGGCTGGATCTCATTCAAACCCATTTCATCTGCCAAAGTCAGCCTGTAATGCAGTCTCAGTCAGCACAGATATGGTCTCTAAGGTTTTGACAAGCCTGGGTGCTGCTCTCTTTGAAAAGGCCTTGCAGGGAGTATTTGAGTCAGTTCATGTTTCGTAGTCACCGAGGACGTTGACTATATTTGCAGGGTAGTATGTAGCCGGGTGGTAAATCTGTTAAATATGTTAAATGATTTTCCACTTAAATTTAGTATAGTTTAACTGTTAATATATGTAATTGTTACACTGTCAAGCCATGTAAAATGTCATTTGATGTAGTTAAATTGTGAAGCAGATTGTGAGTGTATTTTTATAGTTTTGGTTGTCATTGCATGTTTTGACCAGTGAGTGGCAGTGTTGCGGACTTTTACTGTAACTCCGTGCAAGTTATCCAAGTGCATCTTGGGTATTCTTTCTTTTTATCTTGTGTGGAGCACCTGAAGATTGCGGTGTGACGGTGCTCTGACTCCGCAGTAAGTAAGGGTAAATATCTTGTGAAATATACCTGTAACATTATTCCAAACAATATTGTATGTCGGTAATTTGACAAGATGGTTTGATTTAGACGCTACTGGAGTTGATGTTCGGTGATTTTGGGCGCGAGCCGTCGACCACTGTTCGCCATTGCAGGCATGACAAGGTAATGTTGGCGTGAATAAAGCCACACCATGCCATTGTATTTGGGATGTAAAGGTTTTATATGCATTTTAATTCTGTTTAAAGGTAACTGACAGAGTGAGAAGTTGCGCGATCTTCAGGAAGTTCCACATGTCTTTGTTAAACCCTGTTTAACATATATAGTCCACTGCCGTATTTTGCACCGTATGTTGTATGTTGTATTTATTTTCCTTTTAAAATCTTTTCTGTTAAACTTGCCACATCTGTGAACATTTATGAGCTGTTTGCTCGAAAGACACAGGAATTTATGCACTCAGTAAAACGATCTGCATTCGAAGGTTCAAACAATAAAATTAAAGCTACAAGAACCCCGGAAGTAATTGTGTCCTGTGTGGTATCTAATTCCACGGGCTACATGAGGGTGCAATGAGAACACACGTGTTTGCAGTGCAGCTTAAATGCCGTCCTATTGTCCTATTGGCAGCTCCTTACTGAACCCTTGTACCCTTTCGCTAGTGCTAACACGGTACTTACATGACCGTAAAAGCTGACTGTTGGTCTAATGGCTGTGTGCGTGACACTGTATTTGTTGATAAGTGCAGTGGACGCGTGTCTAGTGTCCAACACAGTATCAAAGGTTACCTTTGTCATGTGCTTATGTCCTAGGTCTACCCATAGACTTTGCATAATCCATAAAAGCCGTTGTATATACTTTGTACTATTTGTACAGGCTATACGAACACAGATAGTGTCAAATGTTGAATATCAGAGTTTTCATACGTATTGTCCGACCGATTCAGAGTCGTCCAACGGGGAGAGTTTTATCAGACTGTGACGTTTTGTCCGCCCGATTCGGATTCGTCCGACGGGGAGGGGTTTGTCTTTGTCCAACCAAGTCAGATTCTTCTCATGGGGAGGGTTTCGTTGGACAACCAGTCACGATTGGACACTCCAAGTGTTGCAACTTAGATCACAATCTCCGGTTCAACCAACCAATATCAAGCTGCTGAAAACAGTGTTGTGTCAAAGCCCATATAGGGACGACAGGGGCAGCACAGTCTGCAAGGCTTCAAGAGGTTCTGTTATCAGCTGTGACCTGTCACACAACGCTGTGCTATAGGGGGAACCTAAAGTGACATACATTGTGACAAAACACCCTCCGTGGTATTCGCTCTCTATCTGTAAGGATGTTTTCAGCTGTGCCACCACAGATGGCTTGTTTGATTAGGTGGTCCAGTTGATGATATCTAAGCAAGAGGAACTGTCAGACAGACAGAAAATGTACAAACCGAGAACCATCTACAAGACCATCCGAAGCATGGTGATTCAGGACACGGAGACTATACACCATCAACCTTCCCGTTCACTACTGGCTTGCACTGATGGACCTTGTGGACATTGAAGGTGGGAACGACTTGGAGTCGATGGCAAGTCTTGACAGGGCCGTTCTTAAACATGTGCTGCTGGCTTACGGTAACTACAATACCTCTACATACCGAATAAAGGGCTTATAAGCACTAATGGTAGGAATGTGATTCCGGTGGTCACGCAGTACTCTGAAAAAACAACTTTTTCTACTACGACACAGCAAGCAGGTCTATGATCGGAACATATACCGTTGGTATCCCAACAACCACGAAAAGTAACGTTAAGTCATACTTTGTGCAAGAGGTACTGTTTGTCCCGGGACTAGAGAGCCTCCAGTTGTTAAAGACCGTCACGGGTAACAAGTTCGAATTCTGGGACATGGCTCTAGAGGTGCCCACACACTGCACAGCTCTCACACCCTCCTTCCAACAAATTCAACCGTTCAAGCTGCTGCGCAATGACTATAACCTTCTGTCTACCACGAGCAACAACGACGCGCTGGTGTCACACATGGAAGAGGTAACCCCCATTTGCTGCGTGTTAGGAACGGCTTCAACTGACACGTTGAAGAAAAGCCGTGAGGCCAGCGTGGACTGGTTCACCGAAACCCAAGTGACATTGTGATCTGAAGCACTTCCACTACGATAATGGTGGCATACGCACCGTCTACTTTAGAAGGAGTGGAAAGTTCCTAGGTGGTAAGAAGGTGAACCTGGTACCGGTCGTTGCTTTACGCAAAGGTCAGGCTCAAGCTCATGAGATGTACGTGTCCACCACAGTGCCGTTTTGCAGGGCCGTGAAGCAATGCTGTGTCAAGGGTAATGGTGAGCTAGTGAGCTGTTGGAATGACACGCTAAAAGACTTGGAAAGAGACACGTTCATCACCGGACCCGACATGTATCAGGAGATACACTATCCCGCCCTTACGGCGTTCATCAAGCGTGTAACTCCGAACAGTTGGTGTAACTACACACCCAAGCACGTGAAGAGTATGATTATGAACCCTATCATGGCAGAGGTTGTGGACCTGGCCATCACATTCATGGACAGTAAGATCCCCAGTGCTTTTGCGGTAGCTGAGTTGTTACATTGTCCAATTGACAATGTCCGACGGTATCTGAAAATGTGGAACAAGTACACCTCCAACACTGTCATCCAGACAACCGTACACTGGTCTACATTAGCTCAAACTGCCTCTCAGTACTGCCGAAAGAGACATGGTGTTAATGGTAGGTGCAGTCAGGACGACAAGAGCCTGTGGGTGGACAGCGAACAAGATGATTGTACTAATGAAGATCATGATATCCAAGGCGAGGATTTGGAGGCTACAATGGACTATGATTACAGAGAGAGCCCTGACGAATACGATTACAATGACGACTTTATAGACAATCAAAGGGCCAATCAAAGGGAAATTTATCGACAAAGACGATGAGGTGATTAAAAGGAAGCGACGGAGATCTAAGAGTATTGGAAGCATGTTGCGCAAGGGTAAAGCGTGTGTCACACGTCGAGCCCGGTGAAGAGTGCCCTCCTGAGCATGTTTGTAGTGGTAAGACAGAGGGGGATGTTTATAAACGTGTACTACAGTCCGACTCTGAGGATGACAGCAAACCCGCTCTTAAGCGCGCCAAAAGTACAAAAGGTAATCGTCGATCTGACAAGAGTAGAGCAAAGCTTGGTAGGAGTGCCAAGGCAGTCAAAGGGATGTCTCCCCAGTGCTTGGACAAAGAAGAGAGGACCAATCCTAGAATAAGCCAGGGTAGGTCTGGTAAAAGGCGCGAAAGAGTGAAACCTGCTAAGAACACAAAGCCTCAATCTGGGTTCACCTTGGTACAAAAGTAAATAGTCCGACTCAGACCCGGACTAAAAAAGAGGAGGACTACAAAGAGGAGGAGCCAGGACAGGGGTGTGTAAAAGACAGCACTCTTTCCAAGATCAAAAGCGCCTGGTCTCCCATTGGTGACTCCAAACGGGATAAGAAGAGACCACCACATAAGACACGATAAAGTAGGTGTGACAATACGCCCAGAGAGAGAAATGCAGAGTCCGATGAGTCCAGTTATAAGCAAAAGGTTGTAAGAGAAAAATACCCTCGCACCCCATCCAGTACATCATCACGTCACAGCCTTAACCTTCATCAGTCCCAGGGAAGGACGTTAAAGTGGAGAGGTTGACACACCGAAGTTGATTGAACAACCTGCGTGGGTTACCGATACCCTTCAACAACAGTTAGATTGTGACGCTGTAGGGGATTGGTGTCCTCCAAGACCTGCTAAGTCTATATATTTGATCCAGAGCTCTTCTTCTATGACCATTCTGATGAGTCAGACCTTGATTACAGCCTGAACAATAATAGACCTGGGAGACCAGAGTGTGCTGGCCCTGATTCAGATACCGAGACCCCCGTACATATTTTCTATGTCAGAGCATTGACATGTCTTCTTATATGGTGAAAGAGAAGCAAAATGCACCTGGGCCCCACAGTGCTGGTATGGTGAAAGAGAAGCAACCTGCACCTGGGCCCCACAGTGCGTGTATGGTGAAAAAGAAGCAACCTACACCTGGACCCACAAGTGCTTGTATGGTGAAAAAGAAGCAACCTGCACCTGGGCCCCACCGTGCTTGTACGGTGAAAAAGAAGAAACCCACACCCGGGCCCCAAAGTGCTGGTATGATAAGATATTTAGAGGGGTTGGTTGACAGTGTATGTGTATGTGTATCAGCTAGATCAGTGTTTCTCAATCGGGGGTCCGCGGACCCCTAGTGGTCCGTGAAAATAAAATATCTTTAAAAAAAAGATCCTATGACATTTATAGAAATAGGATTATTTTACTCAAATGTGACTGAGACCTTTATCTACCTAAACTATAAAGGGTAACAGGACATTTTTCTCTAATTACATCTGTTTCACAAGTGTAATTTATTGTATTTTAATAAGAGATCTCGCTCCCGTTTGCATTGTTAAAAGTTACTCCATAAAAATTCTGTTGTTACATATATCTGAAAGTTACTGAATACATATTCTGTTTTGTTACATATATCTGAAAGTTACTGCATAAGAATTCTGTTTTGTTATATCTAAGTTACAACTGAAAGCTCTTATTTTTGCCCCAAAGAGTGAATAAATGCTATAATGCAATTTAAAATGCAGTTTCTACTGTTTCTATCAAATTGCAACCCCCTCCCCCAAGATCAGGTGGAGGGGTCCTCAGGGTAGATAAAAAATACGCAGGGGGTCCAGGACCCGAAAAAAGGTTGAGAACCACTGAGCTAGATCAACCTCATTCGAATCCATCTTATAACACAGAGGAACCACCTTTGGTTCCTAATACTCTGGATGGGTAATTTGTAAAGAGATACACAGATTGCTTGGAGTTTAGTGCAATGTCTACCTTGGTAACCCATGTAACTGCATTGTAATCATCTTTGTATGTGATAATAAAATGATGGCAGGCTGTCTTTATAGATTGTATGTGTCTCCTTCCTCTATAACCGCCTGTACACATCACCCACATATGATACAACAATGGTAAATGTATCACCTTTATTACAAGCACAATGGTACACCACCACTAACATCACATTTGTAAGACGTCTTGTTACAAGAGGTTCATTGAGAGCTGTTTGCTATACATGAGCATGTAGGCTACTCCATCGTGTATAGAACTCGCTTCGTAGGTCGTCTTAACATCCTCCCATGAGCACAACCTGATGTCAGGTATCGTCTTGCAAGATTACCACCTGTCATTGTCCCGCACATAGGCTGTGTAGTGTCCACAGAAGTGAGTACCACTGTGGGCTACTTTCATGATGTATTTTCAGATCCAAAGTCTCGGGGAACACCAGCCTGTTACCCATCTTGACTATGTGCACGGTGTCACTGCCAACGTTTTGAACTCGACCAAGCTGTAAACACACTACTGGGGGTAATGACACTGCATTGTATGTGATTTCGATTTGGGTATTTGTATGACAGTGTGTGTATCGGTAGTTACACGTTGCCAGGGTATTGGCAGAATACTGCTCGATGTATCTTTGCAGGTCATTGGGGAGTGTGTCGTTGATGTACACGGTAATTGTGTTGATTGTAGTTTGTATAGCCTGGACTTTCTTGCAACTGAGGCAGCGTATACATTCCTCCATGTCGATGTCCCACAACCTTCCTATTGCTGTATCGGATCCACAACCATTCCCGAGAGCGTTGAGTATGCACTTAAAGACAAAGTCAGAGTCCTCCTGAACAGTGAACGTCACTCCGCTGTACACGCTTAATGCCTTGATGAGAGGCCTCGGGTCACACGGTACATTGCTATTATCTATGTTCAACTCATATATAAGACGCTTCAGCAACGTGGCCACAGCATTAGGTGCCTGGTACTCCTGCTCATCAACATGTTGGATGAGATGTCGCACCTCGCGCGTTCCGTTCACACACTGAAGAATGCTGTTGATACTGCAAATCGACCCGTGATTTATCAAACCACACATGGTATACTGTGGTTGTCAACACAAGGAATGTATTGGTTCCGTAAATCCGTTGGTACGGTTGTACATTATAAGGGATTACATTTAGTAGTCTGTTACACTGAAGGTACCTACGTTCTGAAATAGCTCTCTGAGAGTTCTGACCGGGCCTTGCGGGCTCAGTTGGAACCATGAGGATCGTAATCCTGTAATAATCTACGGTGAACTGCTGTATAGCTCAGAGTCTTGTAAACCTGGTGAACATTATCACAGGGGTCCACCTGGACTCAGTGTGCGAAATCGAGTCGTGTGTCAAACAGTCGTCACCAACGGAGAGTAAGTTTGATTGGTCCAGTTGATCAACACTGGTAATCCCAGATAGCGCCGAGTTATTGAGAGTCACCTTCGTCAAAACCCTTCGTACAGTCCATTGTCGTCACTTCGAGTTTCATAGCTCCGAATATCTTGACTCTTCATCCTCAGCACTATGTTCCTAACCAGTGTACTCAGTTTAGTGGTACCCACACTACCTGCTGTCTGGTCACCTCTGAATGGTTTCGGGTCTCCATATACCAGCTGTTTTGCACAGCTTCTGTTACGGGAGTTGTAATGTCCGTAGACGCCTTGTCTTACTGACATAAGAATAATTCAAGAACGAGCCGACTTCGTAGGTTCTTAACTGTGTAGCTTTTACTAGCGTTCATCCGACATACAACCTTCATAACATGCGCTTCTCACTTCCTGTATACGTCACACGCACTGCACGTACACCCGTGAGTAGGTCAAGTTAAACACGTGACCTTTCATTCATTACATCTCCCCCTCTAAGATGATTTTCTAACCTGTATATCACCCCCCTTTTCACAAAAAAAATAAAAAAAACCCCACAGTACACAAGTCCATACGCCTCACAAATCCAGCCGGATTGCAGGCTTACTCACCCTGCCAGAGCGAGTAACATATGGTGTGGAAGTTGGCATTTCTGCTGCTCGGGACTCATCCATGTTTCCACTCTCCCCTGGAGTGACATGGTCAGGATCCCTGCTGACAAAGGTGAGTGTTTTGGGTGTGGCCAACAGGTGGCGCCTGTTCCTTCTGTAATGTTCACCTTGAGCTGTCTCCACTATGTAGGATCTGGGAGTGGAGCTCTGACTGTGAACAACTGCTGGCATTGTCCATGTTTTCTGTCCATCAGGTTTGGTGAGTACTGCGTCACCCGAGTTCAGTGGGCGCAGTGTCCGCACGCCGTTTCTGCGGTTGTAGTAGAAAGCCTGCCTCGATTTGGCTGCGGCGTCAGCGGTTTTGATCAGTTCCTCTTTAGGCCAGGCCGGTTTCAGGTTATGCTGCAATGTGGGTAAGGTGGTTCTGAGTCTCCTACCCATGAGCAATTCCGCTGGACTGGCTCCAGTGGAAGAAGAGGGTGTAGCTCTGTATGTCAACAGGGCGAGGAGAGGGTCTTCCTGCCTTAATATGCTTTTGGCTATCTGAACAGCCCTCTCTGCCTGTCCATTACTCTGGGGGTAGTGTGGGCTTGAAGTCACATGGATGAAATCATAATCCTCACTGAACCTCCTCATCTCTTCTGAAACTAGCTGTGGCCCATTATCACTAACTACAATTTCAGGGATACCAAAACGTGCAAATGTAGCCTTCAGCCTAGCTACAACCTGACTGCTAGTAGTTGTTGGTAGATTTAGGATCTCCAAAAACCTGGAATAATAGTCAGACACTATCAAGTAGTTTTGCTTTTTGTACTCACACAGGTCTATGCCAACTTTCTGCCATGGTCTGGATGGGAGCTCACTTGACATTAAAGGCTCTTTTCTCTGTGTGTTCTTGTGTTCTCTGCAGAATTGACATTGCTGTATCTTTGTTGTAATGTGCTCTGTCATTTTGGGCCACCACACTGACTGGCTAGCTCTCTCTCTGCACTTAACTATCCCCTGGTGCCCGTTGTGTATTCTGTCTAAGATCACCTCCCTCATCTCTGTGGGAATGACGATACGACTGCCTCTGATGACTAAACCATCTACCGCAGATAACTCCCCTCTCACCTGATAAAAGTCTCTGACTGTCTCCGGCACTTTATCGACATACTCAGGCCAGCTGTGTCTGATGAAGCCCAACACTGTCTGGAGCTGCAGATCCCCATCCGTGCTCTGTTTTATCTCCTGCATCCTTTGAGGCGTGGCAGGCACCTGGCACACGATGGCATCAATGTGCGCTGCAACATCATCATGAGAAGCACCATCTCCGTAGCACTGCTCTGGGCCTCTGGAGAGTGCATCAGCCACAGCTAAAGTTTTGCCTGGTGCGTATTCAGCCACTGCATTGAAACGCATCAGCCTCATTAACAGTCTCTGGCACCTAATGGGCACATTATCCAAGTCTTTGCTGTTCATGAGAGGCACTAGTGGTTTATGATCGGTGACAAGTCTGAAATTGTCAAGCCCAAACAGGTACTTCTCGAACCTTTCACATGCCCAGACGCTGGCTAAGCACTCTTTCTCGATCTGTGCGTACCTTGTCTCTGCGTCACTCAGCCGTCGGGAGCAGTAGGCCACGGGCTTCCAGTGTTCCCCGTGCTGCTGGAGCAGAACGCCTCCCAGCCCGTAGCTGCTGGCATCTGCTGACACCACCGTAGCCTTAGTGACGTCGTAAAAGGTGAGTACCGGGGCGGTGGCGAGTGCTGCTTTAAGGTCTTGGAATGCTGTGTTCTGTGCAGGTCCCCACAGCCACTCTGTCGTTGCTTTAAGCAGTCCATAAAGCGGCTGACCTACAGTGGACAGCTCTGGGACGTATTTTGCCAAATAGTTCACCATCCCGAGGAACCTCTTGAGTTCCGTCACGTTCTGGGGCTGAGGAAAGTTCTCTATTCCGGCCACTTTGTCCGGGTCAGGTCTGATGCCTGCCTCGTTGATGATATGACCAAGGAAGCGGACTTGTTTCTGTTTGAACTTGCATTTCGCTTGGTTCAGTTTGAGACCTGCTGTTTCAATGACCCCCAGCGCCTCTGCTAGGCGCCGGTCATGGATTTCCTCAGTCTCTCCATGTATAAGGATGTCATCCATGTACACCTCTGTGCCCTCTAGCCCGGTCAAAGTTTCCGCCATCTTTCTCTGGAAAATCTCTGGAGCACTCGTTATACCAAATGGAAGGCGGCAGAAAGCATACCTCCCAAATGGGGTGATGAAAGTGGTGAGCCCCCTGCTGTCTTCATGCAAGGGGATCTGGTAAAACCCACTTGCTGCATCCAACGTTGTGAAGAACTTTGACCCTGCGAGCCTTGGCATTATTTCCTCCATAGTGGGCAGCACGTATTTCTCACGTTTCACCGCTCGATTCAGCCTCCTGAGGTCAGCGCAGCAGCGAACCTCTTTCTTGTTCGGTTTCAGCACCGGCACCATAGCGGCGCACCATTCTGTGGGCTGAGTCACTTTTTCAATAATGCCCTCATTTTCCATGCGCTGCAGTTCTTTCTTAACCAGTGGTACAAGTGGCAGCGGTATCCGTCTGGCTGTATGCACCGCGTATGGCTGGGCACCCTCCACCAGAGCTATTTTCACTGGGTCTGTTTTCAGCAGTCCACTTGAACCAAAAACTCCACTGACCTCATTCATCCGCTTCACTAGACCCATCTCCACTGCCTCTGGACGACTCAGCAGACAGCTGCCTCTCCCCTTGATCACATACACTGGAAAGGAGTATTGTTTCCCCTTGTAGTTGGTTGTGGCTTGAAACTGTCCTATGCAGCTGATGTTTCCACCTGGGCTTATGAAGCATGTGTCAGGAGGTCCCAGTTTAATGTTTGGCTTCAGCTTTTTAAATGTCCCTTGGTTGATAACAGTAGCGTCAGCCCCCGTGTCAATTTTAAAGGTTATTGGTACATCACTTATTGTTAAACTAACAGTCCAATCTTCCTGACTGCTCTCTTTGCCAACTTCTCCCAGAAAGTACAGCTGTTTAACCTCTTCAGTGACTTCTCTCACCGCTTTAGAGTGACATACACGCTCCCAATGTCCCTTTTTATGACACTTGTTGCACTTACTGTTCGTTGCAGGACACTTCCGCTCATCGGTGTGCTGCGTCTTGCCGCACCTCCCGCATTCATCTACTTTGTTGGTTGCAGGACTGCTGCCACCATGACGCTGTCCGCCCTTTTTGTTTTGGCGTCCGTCCCGCCGTCGGACAACATTGACGTTAGCCAGCTGGGCCTCTGGTTGGTTAGCTTGGAGGCTGAGCTGCTTTGTTATTGCCTCCGCCTGGCGCACTTGTTCAATGACTTTCACCAGAGTAAGGTCCGCTGTGAGCTGGAACTGACGGGAGAGCACCTTGTCTTTTGTGCCCACTACCAGACGATCTCTGATATGTTCATCCCTCTTGTCCCCAAACTCACAGTGTTCAGACAGCTCATACAATGTCCGGATGTACATCTCCGCTGTCTCTCCTGGCTGCTGGCTACGTTGATAGAAGCACGCCCTCTCATGTATGATGTTACGGCGGGGAATAAAGTAGCCGTCGAACTTTTTCAGTACGATATCAAAGTCCACTTTATCTCCCTCCGCCGCGAAGTCAAACGAGCTGAATATCTTTTCAGCCTCGCTGCCCATTGCATAAATCAGCGAACTCACTTGAATCTCCCCGTCGTCTTTATCCAGCTTTGTCGCGAGCCTGAAGCGCGAAAACCGTTGTCTCCACTCCGGCCATTCAACGGAGCAGTCAAACTTGAATTCACTCGGCGGATTAAACTTCGGCATGACCGCTCGTGTTCAGATACACAGACTATTCTGACACCATGTAATGTCCGTAGACGCCTTGTCTTACTGACATAAGAATAATTCAAGAACGAGCCGACTTCGTAGGTTCTTAAATGTGTAGCTTTTACTAGCGTTCATCCGACATACAACCTTCATAACATGCGCTTCTCACTTCCTGTATACGTCACACGCACTGCACGTACACCCGTGAGTAGGTCAAGTTAAACACGTGACCTTTCATTCATTACAGGAGTCTTCCTCTTCACCCATGCATGTCAGCCAGTTGGGAATGTCGGACGAATAATCCCTGAACGTGAAATAGTTACCATGTAAGGGCAACAAGTAAGGTGTTATCCTTTTGCTTTGGTCAAAGCTTGTCAACCATTCTATTGACTTTGTCAGCACTTGTGAGGCACACGTCCCGGTGCCTAGCTTGCAAAGCCATTTGCACAGATTAGAGTTGGGTAGATGTTGTGCTACCAGTGTAGTACAAAGATTGACTAAATTCTCACATTTTACACCGAACATCATGGAGGAGGATTTTGTTGAAGTTCCTGCTGAGATAAGGGACAATATCAATCATTACGGCCCCTTTATCTATCAGTACATCCCTCCATTCGGTCATGTGCGTGGGTAACAGCTTTCACATCTAAGACGGCCTTTGAGTGTGAGAAAGACTTGTAGCAAGAAAGCGTGAACCGAGTTCGGTAAGTCCGACGTATTCCAGTTTGCACACCTGCTTGCACCCTTCGAAGCACTGCGCATACTGGAAGATGACCATGCCATTGCGCCTAGAGCACTTACACAATCTGTCTCGAGGACCAGCAAATATAAAGGGGTGCATTCGAGTCATGTCCTGTGACAAGAAGATCCCCTTAGCTTTGAACCGCGATATCTCCTTCTCGTTGTAGCTCTTTAGAATGACCATGGTCGTGTCTATTTCCCCCTCTATATCTTCTTGCCTCGCAAAAGCACCGTTACCCCTGCGGCTTATCGACAAGCCTCCGAGACTGCCTCATCTGTCGGTGCGTTGGGTTGAATGTGGTGCGTCTTCGACACTCATGTCAATAAAGTTCCGACTCCTAGTGTGGTGTCGGTCGTGCCCACAGTCGTTTTTACGTTATCACTCACTGCCAACATATTTGAATCGCTACTACACACTGTGGCATTGCCCACATTGCTACAACTCGACATGTCGACAGCATTGACATTCCATTCAAGGTTACCGGAATCACAGAGGGGTACATCCGCCGTTGTTACTGACCCAGCATCCTTGGTAATAGCGTCAGTGGGCTGAACAGGCAGGGGGCCATCATCCCATGTGGGCTTTATGTGTCATGCCGCTGATAGTAGGTTGAGAAGGAAGCTGATATACCTGATCCTTTGTCGTACCCTTGTCAGGATTGCTCATGTTGGTTCCGGAAGTAGTTTTCGTACGCCTGACGTCAAGCGGGTTGCCGGTGTCGCAGGTTTTGCGTTTCTTATACTTGCTTTTGTATACACTTTCGAGCTCCTTCACCTTATTCGATTACCACCCATAAGGCTGGATGAGATCAGGAGCTAACCTGGTAAAATCTATGCCATAGTACACTTTGGGGTCAGATTTAATTACTGTAACAGGCGACCCAGTCAGGGACTTCTCTGTCACCAGTGTAAGTGAGTCCCTCAGGGATGCAGTCGTCCCCAACTATGATGTCCATTGGCCTATACTCCCCTACCTGTACAGATAATGGTATTTTTGCAGAAGGCAACTGTACACCGCTGATATCCCCACTCAGACACTGGTATCGAGTGAGGTTCAGCAAGGTGGAAGGACACCACCTTTCTTGAGGGAACAGCGTAAATACACAACACTCCCATAGAAACAAAATGCTTGTCTGATATGTTGCAGCCCCTGCGATGAAGGTTGTCCAGTATCATTTTAACGGTAGGCCTTCCGTCTCTGTGTTTGGCATAAAGGGCATGTGCGTTAATCGCTTTCATGTAGCCGAGCTCCAACGTGTCATCACTCTCTGGGTTGTACACCCCGACCAAGTTGGATAGATTCTCAGCGTATGTTTTTTTACAATAACCCTGCTGGGACCTGTAATATTTGCTAGTAATATTTGATTTGCTAATGTCCCTTACGGCTTTCCGTAGCGCCACAACAAAGTCACGTGATGTACGTAACAAAGTCAGTGGGAATCCGGTCGGTGAATAAACACCCAGCACGAGAGAAGTCGTCCTTGCTTTATTAATGTTATAAGTTAACATAGCCAGAGGGCACAGATCATTACATGGTGTCAGAGTAGCGGAGTTTAAATACCCAATATGGATTCGTACGGCGTTCCAGCTCCACGGATGGACTGGGAATCGGCGAACTTACCTGAAGCATGGAGACGATTTCGACAAACAACGGAGCTAATGTTCACGGGCCCCCTGCGCGGGAAGAATGAAGAGGAGAAATGCAGCTACCTCCTGCTCTGGATAGGGGAAAAAGGGCGCGATGTGCACAACACTTGGACACTCAGCGGAGAACAAGCCAAGAAGCTAGAAACGTACTACGATAAGTACACTGAGTACATCACCCCCAAAGCAAACCCGATTTATGCCAGATATAAATTTCATGAAAAGATGCAGGGAGAGAGTGAATCCTTCGAACGATTTGTAACTGAGCTAAAGCTCCTAGTCAAAGACTGTGGCTACCCAAATGCCGACGAGATGGTCAGGGACCGCATCGTGTTTGCCACCAACTCACCCAGAGTGAGAGAAAAGCTACTTAGCCAGGGAGCTGAGCTAACGCTAGAAAAGGCCATAGATGTAGCCCGCTCACACGAGCTAGCAAAGCAACAGCTAAAGTCTATGGGCCAGGGCAGCACACATGAAACGGTGCACGCAATAGGCAGAAAGACTTACAAACCGAACGCACCCAAAGCAGCTAACGCTAACTTCAGACAAAGGGAGGGTAACGTTAGCACCGCCGCTAGGGCGTGTAGCTATTGTGGAGGGCTACACGGCGCTAAAGCCACTTGCCCAGCTAAGGGTAAACAATGCATTAAATGCAAGAAGCTCAATCATTTTGCTAAAGTATGCAAGTCTAGCTCCCAGGGACAGACAAAGTACTACCGCGGCACAGTACATGCCGTCGGAGAGAACCCAGAAGAGTGCACCACTGACAGAGAACAGGAAGAACTGTACTTCGACAACATTACAGTGGAGAGCACCGCTGTGGGAGAACAGACAGAGCTGTACATAGACTGCATCTCAATAGAGAACAACGGAAAAAGCAACGAGCAGGCTTACGTAGAGGTTGGAATTGGCACACCTCCACAGAAGGTAAAGTTTAAACTAGACACTGGGGCACAGGCCAATACTATTCCCACCAACCTGTTCCAGGCGCTGTTCAAAAATGTGACACTGAAACCAGCAATACACAGACTCACTGAATATGGAGGAGGCGCGCTGAGCGTGAAAGGCACATGCAAACTCAAATGTAAGTACAGAGACAATGCAATTATGCTGGACTTTTACGTCATTGACACAAACGCCCCACCAGTCATGGCAATGAAAACATGCCGTGACCTAAACTTGGTAAAAATAGTGATGGCTGTGAGCGAGGAAAACAATGTCACATCACAGAGCATAATGGATGAGTATGCAGATGTTTTCCAAGGAATAGGAGAGTTCCCAGGCGAGTGCACCTTCCGCGTCACACCAGATGCAACGCCGGTCGTCTGCCCGCCACGCAGAATCCCCATCGCCCTACGCAGCAAACTGAGGGACGAGCTTGACAGCATGGAGAAAGGCGGCATAATCTGTAAGGTAACAGAACCCACAGAATGGGTGAACGCACTCGTCATTGTTGAGAAGCCAAAGACAGGCAAACTTAGAGTGTGTTTAGACCCCAGAGCTCTTAACAAAGTGATACAACGACCTCACTACCCCCTCCCCACGCTGGAGGACGCCACCACAAAGCTTGCTGGAGCTGAGTACTTTAGCGTGTTAGACGCGCGGTCAGGCTATTGGGCCATCAAACTGAGCACTGAATCCTCAATGTTGACGACATTTAACACAGTGTTTGGCAGGTATCGTTTCCTCAGACTGCCATTCGGAATCGTGTCCGCTCAAGACGAGTTCCAGAGACGCGTGGATGAAACATATGAAGGATTGGACGGTGTGACGGCCATAGTGGACGACATACTAGTGTTCGGCAAGACTAAAGAG
Organism: Lampris incognitus; assembly: GCF_029633865.1. Taxonomy (NCBI): domain Eukaryota; kingdom Metazoa; phylum Chordata; class Actinopteri; order Lampriformes; family Lampridae; genus Lampris; species Lampris incognitus. The sequence goes on along the minus strand of NC_079211.1, from coordinate 93,399,015 downwards.
GAACATGACCAGCGTCTCAGAGCGATGCTGAAGCGCACAAGGGAGCGAGGGGTGCGGCTCAACCCCGACAAGTGTCACATATGCGTGTCCGAGGTAAGCTACTTCGGCCACACGCTCTCACACGAAGGCATCAAACCAGACCCACACAAGGTGAAGGCGGTCAAGGACATGCAACCCCCACAGAACAAAGCAGAGCTGGAGACAGTCCTCGGCATGATCAACTACCTCGCCAGATTTGCTCCACACCTCTCACAGATAAACTCACCCCTCAGACAGCTTCTGAAACAGGACAGTGAGTTTGTGTGGGATGCAGTCCACGACAAGGCGTTCCAAGAGATGAAGAATCTCATTACACAGCACCCAGGTCCAGTACTCTCATATTTCGACCCGCAGAAAGAGCTGCGACTCCAAGTGGATGCATCCAAAAGTGGCCTTGGGGCTGTCATGCTCCAAGATGGCAAACCAATTGCCTATGCGTCCAAGTCACTCAACAGCACTGAAGAAAACTACGCACAGATAGAGAAGGAGCTCTACGCTGTGGTCTTCGGCTGCAAGAGGTTCCACGAGTACATGTATGGACGAAAAGTGATTGTGGAGTCAGACCACAAGCCTCTGGAGGCAATACTAAAAAAGCCACTGACAGCAGCACCACCCCGGCTGCAACGGATGATCCTGGCGCTCCAAAAATACGACATCCAAATCATCCACCGCCCCGGTAAGGACATACCGGTGGCCGACACACTGTCACGCAAGTCAATAGAACACCACGACAGTGACCTACAGGAAGGGATGGAGGCCCAAGTGCACACAGTCCTCAGCAACATCCCTGTGAGCGACACAAGACTCACAGAAATCAAGCAGGAAACAGCGCAAGATCCACAGCTCACCGCACTCAGACGAGCCACACTCACTGGCTGGCCAGACACAAAGAAAAAGTGCCCGCCCAGCATCCAGGAATACTGGAACCACAGAGCAGAAATCTCAGAAATGGACGGTATCCTGTTCAAAGGTGAGAGAATCATTGTCCCCCAAAAGCTTCGCAAGGACATGATACAGCGCATCCATGCCAGCCACCTTGGCGTGGAAAAAAGCAAATGCCGAGCAAGAGACTTACTGTTCTGGCCTGGCATGGGGAAACAGATCGAGGATGCGGTAGCAGACTGCAGCATATGCCAAGAACGGCGCAGCGCAAATACAAAGGAACCAATGATGTCACACGCCATACCCGAGCGGCCGTGGCAAGTGATAGGCACAGACCTATTCACATGGAACTCACAGGACTTCATAGTCACTGTGGACTACTACTCCAGATTCTTCGAGCTAGAGAGACTTTACAGCTGCACCTCATCTGCCGTCATCATGAAGCTGAAAGCAGCAATGGCTCGACACGGAATCCCCGAGACTATCATCAGCGACAACGGTCCGTGCTACAGCTCTGGTGAGTTCCGCAACTTCTCACAGACATGGGGTTTCTCACACACCACCACAAGCCCCCACTACCCACAGAGCAACGGCCTCTCCGAGAAGACTGTCCAGACGGCCAAACGCATCCTGGACAAAGCCAAAGCTGAGAACAAAGACCCCTACATGAGCTTACTGGAGTATCGCAACACACCGGTGGACAACCTGAAATCACCGGCACAGCTACTGATGAGTCGGAGGCTGCGGTCCATTCTCCCATCAACAGCAAAACACCTGCAGCCACAGATCGCCAGTCAGGAGGATGTTCACAAAAGGAGAGAGGTATGTCAACAGCGCCAGCAGGCATACTACAACCGAACAGCCAAACCTCTGCCCCACCTGCCCGCAGGCACACCAATCCGCTTCCGGCAGGAGGATGGATCCTGGAGACCTGCAACTGTGGAAAGACCAGCGAACACAGACAGGAGCTACCACATCCAAACCAAAGAAGGTCAGATCTACCAACGCAACCGTCAACACCTGCGACAAAGCAGAGTGAACACTCACACTACGCACACACACACTTCACAGCAGACTGTTACCAGCGCTAACAACAACACACAAGCCCATCAGCAAGAGCATGCTGAACCTCCAGACACGAACAATCAGCGACAACCAGACACACAGCCTGGTTACACCACGAGGTCAGGTCGCACGATCAAACCAAGACAAATCCTTGACTTATGAATGTTAAAAAAAAGAGAATTTTACACCAACCTGCACTATACCTGCTATGTTTTGAAAAGAAATATTTACAGCGTTCACTTACCTTGTGTACCTACCTGCTGTTTGCAGTTACCAGTAATGAAATGAAAAAAAAGATGAAATGTTATTACGGTGTCACATTTAGACAGTGAAGGAAATGTTTTACACTACTTTGTTGCAGTCCAGTTATATAAGAATTCCACTTTCATATTCTTTCTTATTAAGATTGTATTCGCTTATAAACGTGCTCAACGTGGTCTGTATCTCTGCAGAGAAAGCAGCACTTTTCAGAAAAAGGGAGATGTAATATTTGCTAGTAATATTTGATTTGCTAATGTCCCTTACGGCTTTCCGTAGCGCCACAACAAAGTCACGTGATGTACGTAACAAAGTCAGTGGGAATCCGGTCGGTGAATAAACACCCAGCACGAGAGAAGTCGTCCTTGCTTTATTAATGTTATAAGTTAACATAGCCAGAGGGCACAGATCATTACAGGACCCTTTGTATTGTACCAAGGGCGAGCCGCTGTGTAGCTCCCACATCACGCAGTACCAGCTAAATATAGCACTTCGGGAGCCATGTTAGTGCGGTGGCCCCGCGGCTGATCTGGGGTAGAGAAGTTGCACGACGTACCGAAGTCACTGATCTTGAATGCAAAGGGTATGGGGTTTCTATCCGGCTGCTAACAGACCAATAATATGTTCCTGTATGTAAAGTCCCTGTGTTGGATGGTTCTTGTTCTCAGGTATTCAAGCCCTCGGAGGGTGTCTAATTCAACAGCGGGTGTGTAGCCGGGTGGTAAATCTGTTAAATATGTTAAATGATTTTCCACTTAAATTTAGTATAGTTTAACTGTTGATATATGTAATTGTTACACTGTCAAGCCATGTAAAATGTCATTTGATGTATTTAAATTGTGAGGCAGATTGTGAGTGTATTTTTATAGTTTTGGTTGTCATTGCATGTTTTGACCAGTAAGTGGCAGTGGCGGACTTTTATTGTAACTCCGTGCAAGTTATCCAAGTGCATCTTGGGTATTCTTTCTTTTTTTCTTGTGTGGAGCGCCTGAAGATTGCGGTGTGACGAGGCTCTGACTCCGTAGTAAGTAAGGGTAAATATCTTGTGAAATATACCTGTAACATTATTCCAAACAATATTGTATGTCGGTAATTTGACAAGATGGTTTGATTTAGACGCTACTGGAGTTGATGTTCGGTGATTTTGGGCGCGAGCCGTCGACCGCTGTTCGCCATTGCAGGCATGACAAGGTAATGTTGGCGTGAATAAAGCCACACCATGCCATTGTATTTGGGATGTAAAGGTTTTATATGCATTTTAATTCTGTTTAAAGGTAACTGACAGAGTGAGAAGTTGCGCGATCTTCAGGAAGTTCCACATGTCTTTGTTAAACCCTGTTTAACGTACATAGTCCACTGCCGTATTTTGCACCGTATTTTGTATTTATTATTTCCCTTTTTAAAATCTTTTCTGTTAAACTTGCCACATCTGTGAACATTTATGAGCTGTTTGCTCGAAAGACACAGGAATGTATGCACTCAGTAAAACGATCTGCATTCGAAGGTTCAAACAATAAAATTAAAGCTACAAGAACCCCGGAAGTAATTGTGTCCTGTGTGGTATCTAATTCCACGGGCTACATAATTTTGGTACCAGGAGTGGGGTGTAGCTAAAACATTTTTTTTAAAATTGGCAACAGAGTGGCTTATTTTTACTTAAAAAAAAAAAAAAAATACGGCAGTGGTGAAGATTGCTGGTGACGTCCGTTGGTGTTGAGTCTGAAGCCATCCTGCTGTGGAGGTGGTGACCAGCGAGAGACGACGTGAGGGCATCTAAGAGGTTCTGGTGCTTCCTGTTTCACACGACTCAGCCGTACCAGCGCAGAGGACTCCAGCGCTAACTTCAGCTACAAAGACCAAGATCCAGCAAGGCTCCAAGTTAAAGACTGTCCTTGTAGTATCCTTGAACCAGGTTTTGAACTAAATATCCTCATTTATACTGGACTGAGTAAAGATTAATATATCATTATGTCTAGTGATTCTGGTGATGAAGGGAGTTCACGTAATGATAATGGCCACACCTCAGGTGGCATAATGGGTATAGGTGAAGGTGCTACAAAAGAAATGCAGACCACCATGCAAGAGCTTGCCAGACTGCGAGATGAGCTCACCAGGTTAAATGGTGAAGCAAGGGCTCAGAGAGCAAGTGATAACAGTGCACCCACACGTTCATACATCTACGTTCCAAGAGAACGCCAGATCCAAGCATTTAGTGGGGAGTGTGGTACAGACAGGAGATCTGTCGAAGAGTTTATTGAAGAGGTTGAAAGGGTTTTAAGATACAGAGAGCAAACAACAGAGGAACAATGTGACTATATACTATCTCTATTGCATGGCCCTGCATTGGAAGAGGTGCGACTATGCATGAGGGGTCAGTCAGTGGGGCCCAGTGATTTATACTCTTACCTGAGCAATGCATTTGGGGAAAAGCGCAGTTCCACACAGCTTTTGCAGACCTTTTACAACCGTAACCAAACTGATGGAGAAGACCTCCGTGACTACTCCCATGCACTATCCCAGATTTTGAGCTCTGTAGTGAAACAGTCCACAGATGTAATACCTAATGAGAAAACTGTGCTCAGAGACCGGTTTATTGAGGGTTTAAGAGAAGCAGCACTCAGGCGTGAACTCAGGAAAATGGTTAGGGACAAACCAGAGAGCAGTCTTCTAGATGTGAGGAACGAGGCCCTCCTGTGGGAGATGGAGGACAGCAGGTCTCATCGTCCCAGGGTCATAAAGAGCAACCAAGTTACATTAGAGGTTCCGGAAACCCAGTGCTCTATTATTAAAACAAACAATGACCAAGGTATTGCATTAAATGATGTTCGGAGAGCAGTAGCCCATCAAGAAAAACAGCTAGCAGAGTTAGGCAAAACACTCACTGATCTAGCCTTTGCTGTAGGTGAACTGAGTAAGCGCAGCACTCAACAGACATTCCTAGAGCCCAAGCCACGACCTAGACCCCAGCCAAAGTTCACACCAGATGGTCAGCCTATCTGTTTCAAGTGTAGAGGCATAGGTCACATTGCAAGAAAATGCTCACAGGCCAGAGGGGGTCAAGGGGACGCAACACCTAGTTCTTATGTAGTGCAGGAAAACTCGCACCCTCAGTTGTCATGAGCCACACAACTCGAGGGGAGGAAGCTGGCTCACCAAAAGAGACTCCAGACAGAAGCAGGATCTTAGAGCGTGCAGTCGGAGAATGTAAAACTGTTGAGGTGAAACTACGAGGTGTTACAGTGTCCTGCTTACTTGACACTGGTAGCCAGGTCAGTACAATTTCTGAGAGTTTTTTCAGGGAACACCTGTCAGTGAAAGGTGAAGACATTCACCCGGCATTTGAGTGGTTAAAGATCACTGCAGCTAATGGATTAGACATACCCTATATGGGCTATGTGGAGCTTGATGTAGAAGCCATGGGTCTGACTATCCCAGAGCGAGGTTTTCTGATAGTTAAAGATTCTGAACACTCTTCCTCTGTTCCAGGTCTAATAGGGATGAACATTGTCAAAAAATGCAGAGAGCTAGTACACACTGAGTTTGACACCACACTGCAGGAGAGGTTTGACTCAAACTGGAGAGAGGCTTTTAATCATCTTCATGCAGTACATGCAACAGACAGACTCTCTTTCGCTAGGGTAGCTGGTAAGGATGTAGTCCATGTACCTGCTTCATCTGCTGCTACAGTTATGGCCAGGGGACTCAGGACCGTGAGTGAGGATGGTTCTTTTTTGTTGCTGGAGTCTGTGGGTGTCCCCGTTCCTGGAGGTTTGGTTGTTGTGCCTACTTTGGTTTCATCGGGCAATCACATTTTTCCAGTCCGAGTCATGAACATGTCTGATGAAGATATCTGGCTAGGGCCACGGACTAGGCTAGGGGTTTTGACTCAGGTAGACTGTGTGAAAAGTGATGAGCTTTGTGAGGTACAGTTTCAGAGAATCTCAGCGGACACTGAACAAGTGAGTATCAGTGAACACCCCGAAACACCGACAGATGTGCAGGAAATTCTCGGCAAGCTCAATTTTTGTGGTAGCCCAGAACAGCAAGCACAGCTGACTTTGTTACTGGAGAAGTACTCTTTTGTGTTTGCAACAGAAGATGAAGATCTAGGCCACACTGACAAAGTACAACATGAGATCCATCTGACAGATGACATACCTGTAACACAGCCATACAGACGAATCCCACCCACACAGTACAGTGAAGTCAGGGAACATATTGGCAAGCTGCTTAAAAAAGGGGTCATTCAAGAAAGCTCTAGTGCTTATGCTTCGCCCATAGTACTAGTGAGAAAGGCAGATGGTAGTCTGAGGCTATGTGTTGATTACAGGAAACTCAACTCAAAGACAAGACGTGATGCATTCCCGCTCCCGAGAATTGATGAGAGTTTTGATGCGCTGAGAGGGGCAAAGTTCTTTTCGACCATAGATCTGGCGAGCGGATACCACCAGGTAGCTATGCATGAGAGGGATCGGACTAAGACTGCATTTACTACACCGTTTGTTCTGTATGAGTACGTGAGAATGCCTTTTGGTGTTTGTAACGGTCCAGCTACATTTCAGAGACTTATGCAAGTTACTATGAATGATCTCATTTTTCAGATACTCCTGGTCTACCTAGATGACATCTTGGTTTTTTCAGAGACATTTGAGCAGCATTTGGAGAGACTTGAGACTGTGTTTAAGAGACTGGCAGAGACGGGCCTTAAGGTGAAGTTGCAGAAGTGTGCTTTTCTACAACAGTCAGTAAAGTTTTTGGGTCATCAGGTGTCAGCAGAAGGTATAGGAACTGACCCCTCCAAGGTCTCTGCTGTTAAGAACTGGAAGGTCCCAACCACTGCCAAAGAGCTGCAGTCGTTCTTGGGTTTCTGTAGTTACTACAGGAGATTCATTCGAGGCTTCTCACAGATTGCCGGGCCACTGCATGACCTAGTCAACAAATGTTCAGGTGTGAAAAAAACAGGGAAAGTAGGTCACCAGTTTTGTAATATGTGGACACCAGAGTGTGACTCTTCCTTTGAGCAGTTAAAGGAAAAACTTACCTCTGCTCCCATTTTGGGTTTTGCCGATTTCACACAACCATTTGTAGTTGAGACAGATGCTAGTCAGCATGGATTAGGCGCTGTATTGTGTCAGCAGCAAGGTGACACCAGACGTGTCCTAGCATATGCTAGCCGCAGACTACGCCAGGCTGAGAAGAATGACCGAAATTATAGTAGCATGAAGTTGGAGTTGCTTGCCTTAAAATGGGCAGTTGCTGAAAAATGCAGGGGTTACTTGCTTGGTTCAAAGTTTGTTGTCCTGACTGATAACAATCCCCTCTGCCACCTCAAGACAGCCAAGTTAGGTGCTATAGAGCAGAGGTGGGTAGCGCAACTGTCTGTTTTTGATTTCGAGGTTAAGTACCGTCCTGGTTGCAGTAATGCCGCCGCAGATGCTCTCTCTAGGCAGGAGTTTGCAGGGGAGCCTGAAACAGACCCTGACTCGGATTTTGACGACTGTATCACTGTGTGTAACCTGATTGAGCGAGGAACAGTTCTGGATCCTGGTCTTGTCTCTAGAGGTCTGGAGTGTTACAAAGTGAGACAGATCCGTGCTGGGGAGTCGAGGTCTGGTGAGACAGGTACTAAACAGGGCAACACCCCCACACTGCCAGGTTATACCAGAGAGGAGCTGGTAGGTTTTCAGGCCGGTGACCCCACCCTAAAAGAGTTTAGGGCATTTTGGGATCGGGGGAGGAGGCCATGTCCCAGAGAGAGAGCAGCCCTGTCTAGTCAAGTGAAAAGATTGTTGAAACAATGGAGATGCATACAACAACGAGAAGGGTTGTTGTACAGGGTTATCACAGACCCACGTCATGGAGAAGTGTGGCAGTTACTTGTGCCTAGTTGTTTGAGGGACCAAGTTCTAGAAAATGTACATAACAACATGGGACATCAGGGCATAGAGCGCACTGTAAACTTGCTAAGAGGGAGGTGTTTTTGGGTAGGGCTATGCGAGGATGTTGAAAGCTGGGTTAAAAACTGCGAGCGGTGCATTTTGACCAAGATGCCTCAGCCAAAAATCCATGCTCCAGTTCAGGCATTCCTGGCCTCCCGACCTCTAGAAGTGGTGGCTGTTGATTTTACAGTGTTGGAGGCAGCTTCAGATGGCCGTGAAAATGTCCTTGTTGTGACCGATGTGTTTACAAAGTTCACACAAGCGTATGCTACCAAAGACCAGAAGGCTGACACTACAGCTAAAGTTTTGCTCAGGGAGTGGTTCATGAAATATGGGGTCCCAGAGAGACTGCACTCAGACCAAGGTCGAAATTTCGAGAGTGAAATTATAGCAGAGCTGTGCAAACTCTATGGGGTTAAAAAGACACGGACAACTCCCTACAGGCCACAGGGAAACGGTCAGTGTGAAAGATACAATCGCACACTCCATGACTTGTTAAGGACACTCCCACCAGAGAAAAAAAAGCGTTGGCCAGAGCATCTGTCTGAAGTAGTATATGCCTATAATGTCACTCCTCATTCCACCACAGGGTACTCGCCTTATTATTTGCTTTTCGGGGTACAGCCACATCTCCCAGTAGATGCTTTATTAGGGCGTGAGTGTGTGTCAGACAGGAAACAGGATTGGTTGTCTGTTCATCAGGAGAGACTCCGACAGGCACATGAGAGAGCCAGAGAGTACTCAGAGCAGAAGGCAGCTGAGAGGATCTCACTGCAAAATGAGAAGGTGTATTGTCCTCCTGTGGACATTGGTCAGTTGGTTTTCCTACGTCACAGACCCCCAGGTAGACATAAGATTCAGGACACATGGACCTCAACAGTCTACAAGGTAGTTGACATCCAGGGTACCACACACACTGTTGAACCTTTTGAGGGAGGTCCCATTAAAAGAGTTCATAGGTCAGAGTTGCGACCTTGTGCGAAACCAGTTCCCAAACCAAGAACTAGAACTAGGTTACAGACCACTACACAGCCTGTAGCTGAGGATGAGCCTGAGTCACCTGAGGCTGATTTTGTTATTGTTGAGGAAGTCATCCCTCGCCGGCTTGTGCAAGTACCTAACCTGCCTCTTGCAGCAGAAAGTGTTAGTTTACCTGTGACAGCACCCACAGATGAGAGTGACGGTGAAGGACCTGAGGAAGGTTATTCAGATATGAGAAATTGTGGCACAGAAACAGAATGTGTTAATGATGTGCATCCAAACGTTAGCGACAGTGACTTGCCCAATATTGAAAACAGGGACAGGCCCGCACTAACAGAGGATGCTGGTGGAGCAGGACGTAGAACCTATGCACCTAAACCTGCCATTAGGAAAAGCAAGCGGGAAATGGCTGGATCTCATTCAAACCCATTTCATCTGCCAAAGTCAGCCTGTAATGCAGTCTCAGTCAGCACAGACATGGTCTCTACGGTTTTGACAAGCTTGGGTGCTGCTCTCTTTGAAAAGGCCTTGCAGGGAGTATTTGAGTCAGTTCATGTTTCGTAGTCACCGAGGACGTTGACTATATTTGCAGGGGAGTATGTAGCCGGGTGGTAAATCTGTTAAATATGTTAAATGATTTTCCACTTAAATTTAGTATAGTTTAACTGTTGATATATGTAATTGTTACACTGTCAAGCCATGTAAAATGTCATTTGATGTATTTAAATTGTGAGGCAGATTGTGAGTGTATTTTTATAGTTTTGGTTGTCATTGCATGTTTTGACCAGTAAGTGGCAGTGGCGGACTTTTATTGTAACTCCGTGCAAGTTATCCAAGTGCATCTTGGGTATTCTTTCTTTTTTTCTTGTGTGGAGCGCCTGAAGATTGCGGTGTGACGAGGCTCTGACTCCGTAGTAAGTAAGGGTAAATATCTTGTGAAATATACCTGTAACATTATTCCAAACAATATTGTATGTCGGTAATTTGACAAGATGGTTTGATTTAGACGCTACTGGAGTTGATGTTCGGTGATTTTGGGCGCGAGCCGTCGACCGCTGTTCGCCATTGCAGGCATGACAAGGTAATGTTGGCGTGAATAAAGCCACACCATGCCATTGTATTTGGGATGTAAAGGTTTTATATGCATTTTAATTCTGTTTAAAGGTAACTGACAGAGTGAGAAGTTGCGCGATCTTCAGGAAGTTCCACATGTCTTTGTTAAACCCTGTTTAACGTACATAGTCCACTGCCGTATTTTGCACCGTATTTTGTATTTATTATTTCCCTTTTTAAAATCTTTTCTGTTAAACTTGCCACATCTGTGAACATTTATGAGCTGTTTGCTCGAAAGACACAGGAATGTATGCACTCAGTAAAACGATCTGCATTCGAAGGTTCAAACAATAAAATTAAAGCTACAAGAACCCCGGAAGTAATTGTGTCCTGTGTGGTATCTAATTCCACGGGCTACAGGTGTAATGAATGAAAGGTCACGTGTTTAACTTGACCTACTCACGGGTGTACGTGCAGTGCGTGTGACGTATACAGGAAGTGAGACGCGCATGTTATGAAGGTTGTATGTCGGATGAACGCTAGTAAAAGCTACACAGTTAAGAACCTACGAAGTCGGCTCGTTCTTGAATTATTCTTATGTCAGTAAGACAAGGCGTCTACGGACATTACATGGTGTCAGAATAGTCTGTGTATCTGAACACGAGCGGTCATGCCGAAGTTTAATCCGCCGAGTGAATTCAAGTTTGACTGCCCCGTTGACCGGCCGGAGTGGAAACAACGGTTTTCGCGCTTCAGGCTCGCGACAAAGCTGGATAAAGACGACGGGGAGATTCAAGTGAGTTCGCTGATTTATGCAATGGGCAGCGAGGCTGAAAAGATATTCAGCTCGTTTGACTTCGCGGCGGAGGGTGATAAAGTGGACTATGATATCGTACTGAAAAAGTTTGACGACTACTTTATTCCCCGCCGTAACATCATACATGAGAGGGCGTGCTTCTATCAACGTAGCCAGCAGCCAGGAGAGACAGCGGAGATGTACATCCGGACATTGTATGAGCTGTCTGAACACTGTGAGTTTGGGGACAAGAGGGATGAACATATCAGAGATCGTCTGGTAGTGGGCATAAAAGATAAGGTGCTCTCCCGTCAGTTCCAGCTCACAGCGGACCTTACTCTGGTGAAAGTCATTGAACAAGTGCGCCAGGCGGAGGCAATAACAAAGCAGCTCAGCCTCCAAGCTAACCAACCAGAGGCCCAGCTGGCTAACGTCAATGTTGTCCGATGGCGGGACGGACGCCAAAACAAAAAGGGCGGACAGCGTCATGGTGGCAGCAGACCTGCAACCAACAAAGTAGATGAATGCGGGAGGTGCGGCAAGACGCAGCACACCGATGAGCGGAAGTGTCCTGCAACGAACAGTAAGTGGAACAAGTGTCATAAAAAGGGACATTGGGAGCGTGTATGTCACTCTAAAGCGGTGAGAGAAGTCACTGAAGAGGTTAAACAGCTGTACTTTCTGGGAGAAGTTGGCAAAGAGAGCAGTCAGGAAGATTGGACTGTTAGTTTAACAATAAGCGATGTACCAATAACCTTCAAAATTGACACGGGGGCTGACGCTACTGTTATCAACCAAGGGACGTTTAAAAAGATGAAGCCAAACATAAAACTGGGACCTCCTGACACATGCTTCATAAGCCCAGGTGGAAACATCAGCTGCATAGGACAGTTTCAAGCCACAACCAACTACAAGGAGAAACAATACTCCTTTCCAGTGTATGTGATCAAGGGGAGAGGCAGCTGTCTGCTGAGTCGTCCAGAGGCAGTGGAGATGGGTCTAGTGAAGCGGATGAATGAGGTCAGTGGAGTTTTCGGTTCAAGTGGACTGCTGAAAACAGACCCAGTGAAAATAGCTCTGGTGGAGGGTGCCCAGCCATACGCGGTGCATACAGCCAGACGGATACCGCTGCCACTTGTACCACTGGTTAAGAAAGAACTGCAGCGCATGGAAAATGAGGGCATTATTGAAAAAGTGACTCAGCCCACAGAATGGTGCGCCGCTATGGTGCCGGTGCTGAGACCGAACAAGAAAGAGGTTCGCTGCTGCGCTGACCTCAGGAGGCTGAATCGAGCGGTGAAACGTGAGAAATACGTGCTGCCCACTATGGAGGAAATAATGCCAAGGCTCGCAGGGTCAAAGTTCTTCACAACGTTGGATGCAGCAAGTGGGTTTTACCAGATCCCCTTGCATGAAGACAGCAGGGGGCTCACCACTTTCATCACCCCATTTGGGAGGTATGCTTTCTGCCGCCTTCCATTTGGTATAACGAGTGCTCCAGAGATTTTCCAGAGAAAGATGGCGGAAACTCTGACCGGGCTAGAGGGCACAGAGGTGTACATGGATGACATCCTTATACATGGAGAGACTGAGGAAATCCATGACCGGCGCCTAGCAGAGGCGCTGGGGGTCATTGAAACAGCAGGTCTCAAACTGAACCAAGCGAAATGCAAGTTCAAACAGAAACAAGTCCGCTTCCTTGGTCATATCATCAACGAGGCAGGCATCAGACCTGACCCGGACAAAGTGGCCGGAATAGAGAACTTTCCTCAGCTCCAGAACGTGACGGAACTCAAGAGGTTCCTCGGGATGGTGAACTATTTGGCAAAATACGTCCCAGAGCTGTCCACTGTAGGTCAGCCGCTTTATGGACTGCTTAAAGCAACGACAGAGTGGCTGTGGGGACCTGCACAGAACACAGCATTCCAAGACCTTAAAGCAGCACTCGCCACCGCCCCGGTACTCACCTTTTACGACGTCACTAAGGCTACGGTGGTGTCAGCAGATGCCAGCAGCTACGGGCTGGGAGGCGTTCTGCTCCAGCAGCACGGGGAACACTGGAAGCCCGTGGCCTACTGCTCCCGACGGCTGAGTGACGCAGAGACAAGGTACGCACAGATCGAGAAAGAGTGCTTAGCCAGCGTCTGGGCATGTGAAAGGTTCGAGGAGTACTTGTTTGGGCTTGACAATTTCAGACTTGTCACCGATCATAAACCACTAGTGCCTCTCATGAACAGCAAAGACTTGGATAATGTGCCCATTAGGTGCCAGAGACTGTTAATGAGGCTGATGCGTTTCAATGCAGTGGCTGAATACGCACCAGGCAAAACTTTAGCTGTGGCTGATGCACTCTCCAGAGGCCCAGAGCAGTGCTACGGAGATGGTGCTTCTCATGATGATGTTGCAGCGCACATTGATGCCATCATGTGCCAGGTGCCTGCCACACCTCAAAGGATGCAGGAGATAAAACAGAGCACGGATGGGGATCTGCAGCTCCAGACAGTGTTGGGCTTCATCAGACACGGCTGGCCTGAGTATGTTGATAAAGTGCCGGAGACAGTCAGAGACTTTTATCAGGTGAGAGGGGAGTTATCTGCGGTAGATGGTTTAGTCATCAGAGGCAGTCGTATTGTCATTCCCACAGAGATGAGGGAGGTGATCTTAGACAGAATACACGACGGGCACCAGGGGATAGTTAAGTGCAGAGAGAGAGCTAGCCAGTCAGTGTGGTGGCCCAAAATGACAGAGCACATTACAACAAAGATACAGCAATGTCAATTCTGCAGAGAACACAAGAACACACAGAGAAAAGAGCCTTTAATGTCAAGTGAGCTCCCATCCAGACCATGGCAGAAAGTTGGCATAGACCTGTGTGAGTACAAAAAGCAAAACTACGTGATAGTGTCTGACTATTATTCCAGGTTTTTGGAGATCCTAAATCTACCAACAACTACTAGCAGTCAGGTTATAGCTAGGCTGAAGGCTACATTTGCACGTTTTGGTATCCCTGAAATTGTAGTTAGCGATAATGGGCCACAGCTAGTTTCAGAAGAGATGAAGAGGTTCAGTGAGGATTATGATTTCATCCATGTGACTTCAAGCCCACACTACCCCCAGAGTAATGGACAGGCAGAGAGGGCTGTTCAGATAGCCAAAAGCATATTAAGGCAGGAAGACCCTCTCCTCGCCCTGTTGACATACAGAGCTACACCCTCTTCTTCCACTGGAGCCAGTCCAGCGGAATTGCTCATGGGTAGGAGACTCAGAATCACCTTACCCACATTGCAGCATAACCTGAAACCGGCCTGGCCTAAAGAGGAACTGATCAAAACCGCTGACGCCGCAGCCAAATCGAGGCATGCTTTCTACTACGACCGCAGGAACGGCGTGCGGACACTGCGCCCACTGAACTCGGGTGACGCAGTACTCACCAAACTTGATGGACAGAAAACATGGACAATGCCAGCAGTTGTTCACAGTCAGAGCTCCACTCCCAGATCCTACATAGTGGAGACAGCTCAAGGTGAACATTACAGAAGGAACAGGCGCCACCTGTTGGCCACACCTAAAACACTCACCTTTGTCAGCAGGGATCCTGACCATGTCACTCCAGGGGAGAGTGGAAACACGGATGAGTCCCGAGCAGCAGAAATGCCAACTTCCACACCATATGTTACTCGCTCTGGCAGGGTGAGCAAGCCTGCAATCCGGCTGGATTTGTGAGGCGTATGGACTTGTGTACTGTGGGGGATTTTTTTATTTTTTTTGTGAAAAGGGGGGTGATATACAGGTTAGAAAATCATCTTAGAGGGGGAGATGTAATGAATGAAAGGTCACGTGTTTAACTTGACCTACTCACGGGTGTACGTGCAGTGCGTGTGACGTATACAGGAAGTGAGACGCGCATGTTATGAAGGTTGTATGTCGGATGAACGCTAGTAAAAGCTACACAGTTAAGAACCTACGAAGTCGGCTCGTTCTTGAATTATTCTTATGTCAGTAAGACAAGGCGTCTACGGACATTACAGCGGGTACGATAGATCTGTCATTCAGGCGTCACATGAACTCCTGTAACGAACAGAGAGCTCATTCCATGACAAGCACGGCTCTACCCCCCAACTGATGGCCGGGAATGTCACACCACCAAGCCACGGAATGTTCGTAAGATGTTGGGGTGTTTCATCGGAACTCCAATCATAACCTCTTCCTCCTGAGAGGCGATGTGCGCGTAGCGATTGAATTCATCGTCTATGAAGGGGACGCTCCAGTTCAACCATTTCCGGAAACAGGTTGGTTTTGGCAAGGAGGTGGTTGTTGAGTGGAACGGTCACCCCGAAGGCCCCTCGACCCAGCACCGTGTTCGGGGTGGTTTATCAATGTCTCTATAGCGAAGTCACATTTCATATCCCGGCGTATTGCTACATCAGCATAGATGCTCCATGGATTGGCCTTCGCCGTACACTTTAGAGGCGTGTGATTCCACCCAAAGTTATCTACAGTCACGATGGACGTCCTGGGTTCGGTCGTGTTGTAGCTTGAGGGTCTATTATCGGCTGCATCTGCTGGGTGATGGCTTCGACGCACTGCGGAGGACATCTTTTGCAAACGTGGGGAATATAGGAGTGTGGGGATTTTCCGACTATTGTCTGTGTGACTTTGATCAACCTGCTCAGCTCCGGAGAGTACGGGGCTCTCGTATTGCATTGGATCACCAGGAACAGTACGATGGAGTCATTTTTACAGCTTCCGCCTGCTGGATCGTATTGACGTATGTGTACCAGAAGACGATCCTTCCCCTCAATCTGAAGTTTGTCGTAGATACCCATCATTCCGACATTTCCGAACTTGTGCAGTTTGAGAACCCTATTGAGTACTGCTACGGTTGTTGTAGGGTAATGTTATGCAGCCAACAGCTCCCCCTGGGGGCACTGATTGATGTATACTTGCCTTGTGTAACGCCTCAGTTCTGTTATGGGCACAGCCGGTGAATACATGTTACTAAGCGACACAGCCCGACTCTGTCTGTTATTCATATGCACCTACACTTGCAACATGGTGTCAGAAGCTGTATTGGAACCCAACGTGAGTCTTACGTTGCCTGTTGCTTGAACAGCGTGCGTTTATTTTTTTACTAAGCGTAGCTAGAAGTTTCAGTTAGCCTGCTAGCATTAGCATCGAGCCAAGACGATTGCTTCCAATATTCCGCCGCCGGAGCCCATGAAGATGACTGGGGATCTTCACAGCAACTGGGCTAGCTTTCGATCAGAGTTTGAGGATTATGTGCTTGCGACCGGGATCGACAAGGCAGAGAAGCCGGTGCAGGCAGCGACGCTCCGGAGGCTAATGGGGAAGGAATGCCTCCATGTTTGTGTGCACAACCTGGGACTCACAGCGGAAGAGCAGAAAGACGCCGGAGCGATACTCGACAAACTGGGGGAATACTTCACACCTACCAAAAACGTCATCTTTGAGAGGTATGTTTTTGGCAACCTTAAACAAGAGGAAGGAGAACCTGTGGATGCTTTTGTCACGAGACTGAGAGAAAAGGCTGCCACATGTGAATATGGAGCTATAAGAGACGAGCTTATAAGGGACAGGCTTGTTCTTGGAACAACTGATGAGGGCGCCAGACGACGCATGCTAAGAGAAAAGAAGCTTAAGTTGGAGGGAGCTATTGACATTTGCCGTGCAGCGGCAGTGCGTGTGACGTATACAGGAAGTGAGACGCGCATGTTATGAAGGTTGTATGTCGGATGAACGCTAGTAAAAGCTACACAGTTAAGAACCTACGAAGTCGGCTCGTTCTTGAATTATTCTTATGTCAGTAAGACAAGGCGTCTACGGACATTACAGCGGGTACGATAGATCTGTCATTCAGGCGTCACATGAACTCCTGTAACGAACAGAGAGCTCATTCCATGACAAGCACGGCTCTACCCCCCAACTGATGGCCGGGAATGTCACACCACCAAGCCACGGAATGTTCGTAAGATGTTGGGGTGTTTCATCGGAACTCCAATCATAACCTCTTCCTCCTGAGAGGCGATGTGCGCGTAGCGATTGAATTCATCGTCTATGAAGGGGACGCTCCAGTTCAACCATTTCCGGAAACAGGTTGGTTTTGGCAAGGAGGTGGTTGTTGAGTGGAACGGTCACCCCGAAGGCCCCTCGACCCAGCACCGTGTTCGGGGTGGTTTATCAATGTCTCTATAGCGAAGTCACATTTCATATCCCGGCGTATTGCTACATCAGCATAGATGCTCCATGGATTGGCCTTCGCCGTACACTTTAGAGGCGTGTGATTCCACCCAAAGTTATCTACAGTCACGATGGACGTCCTGGGTTCGGTCGTGTTGTAGCTTGAGGGTCTATTATCGGCTGCATCTGCTGGGTGATGGCTTCGACGCACTGCGGAGGACATCTTTTGCAAACGTGGGGAATATAGGAGTGTGGGGATTTTCCGACTATTGTCTGTGTGACTTTGATCAACCTGCTCAGCTCCGGAGAGTACGGGGCTCTCGTATTGCATTGGATCACCAGGAACAGTACGATGGAGTCATTTTTACAGCTTCCGCCTGCTGGATCGTATTGACGTATGTGTACCAGAAGACGATCCTTCCCCTCAATCTGAAGTTTGTCGTAGATACCCATCATTCCGACATTTCCGAACTTGTGCAGTTTGAGAACCCTATTGAGTACTGCTACGGTTGTTGTAGGGTAATGTTATGCAGCCAACAGCTCCCCCTGGGGGCACTGATTGATGTATACTTGCCTTGTGTAACGCCTCAGTTCTGTTATGGGCACAGCCGGTGAATACATGTTACTAAGCGACACAGCCCGACTCTGTCTGTTATTCATATGCACCTACACTTGCAACATGGTGTCAGAAGCTGTATTGGAACCCAACGTGAGTCTTACGTTGCCTGTTGCTTGAACAGCGTGCGTTTATTTTTTTACTAAGCGTAGCTAGAAGTTTCAGTTAGCCTGCTAGCATTAGCATCGAGCCAAGACGATTGCTTCCAATATTCCGCCGCCGGAGCCCATGAAGATGACTGGGGATCTTCACAGCAACTGGGCTAGCTTTCGATCAGAGTTTGAGGATTATGTGCTTGCGACCGGGATCGACAAGGCAGAGAAGCCGGTGCAGGCAGCGACGCTCCGGAGGCTAATGGGGAAGGAATGCCTCCATGTTTGTGTGCACAACCTGGGACTCACAGCGGAAGAGCAGAAAGACGCCGGAGCGATACTCGACAAACTGGGGGAATACTTCACACCTACCAAAAACGTCATCTTTGAGAGGTATGTTTTTGGCAACCTTAAACAAGAGGAAGGAGAACCTGTGGATGCTTTTGTCACGAGACTGAGAGAAAAGGCTGCCACATGTGAATATGGAGCTATAAGAGACGAGCTTATAAGGGACAGGCTTGTTCTTGGAACAACTGATGAGGGCGCCAGACGACGCATGCTAAGAGAAAACAAGCTTAAGTTGGAGGGAGCTATTGACATTTGCCGTGCAGCGGAGGTGTTGGACAATAAGTGAAAATCCATGTCACTTAGCAGCTCTGTGACTACGGAGAGCATCAATGTAGCACATGGACAGCGACCAGGACGGAGACCTACCAGCAGGCCATCTGAGCCCACCAACACATCTGCACAGCCACAGAGAGGGACAGGTGAATGCAAGTACTGTGGCACACCGCACAGACGGGGGCGAGACCTGTGCCCCGCATTTGGAAAGTCATGTCGCTTGTGTGGCACTGCTAATCACTTTGCCAAAGTATGCATGAAAAGAAGCCAGCAAGCACGTCAGTTGAACGCTGTGGATGACCCGCCGCTAGGGGACCCGGAGGACAGCGACCGCGATGAGAGGGATGTGTATACGGCTGAGAGCGTGGGGGTTGTGAACACTCAAAGGAAAAAGTGGTTTGTAAACCTGCCACTGCACAGAGGGGTCCAGAGGTGCCAGCTTGACTCTGGAGCCACCTGCAACGTGATGAGCTTGAAAGACAAGATGAGACTGGCGCCTAGAGTGCCTCTTCAGAAAAGTCTCACCAGGCTGAGACTCTACAACAGTGAGTGGATGAGCTCAATGGGCGTGTACAGCACACAGTGTGTCATCAGGGGCAAGACGCACAGACTGGACTTTGAGATCGTGCGCACCAGCCAGAAGCCCTTGCTTTCAGGGGAGACATGCGAGAGACTTGGCTTGATACGCTTCACCATTCCCGAAGAGCTGAATAAAGTGGAGCATTGCAAGACAGGTGAGCTAACCAAAGGCTGTCTCATTAACACTTACAATAACGTGTTCACCAGCCCAGTCGAGTCACTGCCGGGTGATGTTCACTTCGAGTTGGATAGCACTGTGGCCCCTGTCCAGTGCGCACCAAGAAATGTCCCGGTGGCCCTCAAGGCAGCTGTTAAGGCGCAGCTGGACCAATATGAAAAGGATGGACACTTAACCACAGTCACTCAGCCCACAGACTGGATTAGCAATCTGGTCATAGTGAAGAAGCCAGACAAATTGTGGCTTTGCATCGACCCCAAGCCACTTACCCGAGCCCTGAAAAGGTCCCATTACCCCATGCCCACTTTATATGACGTGCTGTACAAGCTGCCTAAGGCACGTATCTTCACCCTGGTGGATGCGCGCGATGCATTCTTGCAGTGTCGCCTTGATGAGGAGAGCAGCCTGATGACAACGTTCTGGACGCCATGGGGTAGAAAGCGATGGCTGAAGCTCCCTTTTGGCGTGTCAGTCGCACCAGAGCTGTACCAGAGGAAACAACATGAGCTGCTGGCCGGTTTGAAAGGAATTGAGCCCATAGCCGATGACATCCTCATAGTCGGCTGTGGGGACACGGAGGAGGAGGCCGTTCGCAACCACGACGCAAACCTCATTGCTCTGATGGACAGATGCAGGGAAGTGAAGCTGAGGCTGAGCATAAAAAAGCTACAGTTTCGTGTGAGGGAGGTCCGCTTCCACGGCCACATACTGTTGGTGGAGGGCCTCAAAGCTGATCCCGAGAAGGTCAGGGCAGTCCTGCACATGCCAAACCCCACGGATGCAAAAGGCGTTCAGCGGTGTGTCGGCTTCGTTAACTATTTATCGAGGTTTATGCCCCGCTTGTCAGAGGTGTGTGAACCGCTGAGAAGGTTGCTGGACAAAGGTGTGCTGTGGCACTGGTTGCCCAAACATGATGCTGCTATGAAAGAAATCAAGACGCTGGTCACGGCGGTGCCAGTACTACGTTACTATGATGTCACCATACAGAGCGACTCCAGTCAGACCGGTTTGGGCTGCTGCCTGCTTCAGGGGGGACAGCCGGTCGCGTTCGCCTCCCGCGCGCTGAACCAGACGGAGCAAAACTATGCACAGATTGAGAAGGAGTGCCTGAGCATCGTATTCGCTTGTCAACGCTTCCACTACTACCTATATGGGAGGGGTGATGTGACTGCAGAGACCGACCACCGCCCGCTGGTGTCAATCTTCACTAAGCCCCTTCTCAGTGCACCAAAGCGCCTTCAAAGCATGCTCCTCACACTTCAGAACTACTGCCTCACGGTGATGTACAAGCCAGGCCCTGAAATGTACATCAGTGACACGCTCAGCAGAGCCTCCACCCCGCCACAGAGAACGGACACTCAGTACAGACGTGAAATGGTCTGCAGCATGCAACAGGTGCAGTACGACACGGCAGCCATTCAGCAGGCAGACTATCTAAACGTCACCAGCCAACGCCTCGCACAGATTCGAAAACACACAGAGGAGGATGTGTGTCTTCAAACACTCAAGTCGGTCGTGCTGGAGGGATGGCCAGAACACAAAGAGGAGAGCCCCATAGCCATCAGAGAATACTGGGCCATCAGAGATGAAATAAGCGCACAGGACGGTGTGCTTTTTAGGAGCCAGCGTGTCATCATTCCGAAAGCTATGCGTCCTGAGATGTTGAAACGGATCCACTACAACCACGTGGGGGGTGAGGCTTGTTATAGACAGGCCCGGGATACTCTCTACTGGCCAAATATGCAGGGGGAAATCAAAGACTATGTGCAGCAGTGCTCAGTGTGTAACGAGTATGCACACGAGCAACAAAAAGAGACTATGATGTCACACCCGCTCCCCACATGTCCCTGGCAGCTGGTGAGCATGGACTTGTTCAGTTACGCAAGGCAGGACTTCCTGCTCATGGTGGATCACTATTCAGACTTCTGGGAGATTGATCTACTCCCAGACCTGTCGGCAGAAACGACCATCCGAAGGTGCAAGGCGCAGTTTGCACGGTACGGTATCTGTAGCACACTTGATAAGAATGACACTTACAAGGGCTGGTGTTTTTGTTGTTTTACTCCATCTGTTAAATAGACATTACAGAGGACACGTTTTCAGAGCATGGCTCACTATACGAACGGCAACACTCATCTGCAATTTATACACAATAAGAGCACCAAATAATATTCATCCATAAATTCACATTAGTCTAGCCTACCGCTAGCAAAGCTAAACAGTATATAACGTTACGGAACATGGGGGGATCAAAATAGCAACACACATAGGCCTACCTTCATATTTACACAGTGTGGAGACACTAAACATAGTAAAGGGACAGACTAATCACACATACAGACAATGTCAAAGCCAAGCTACAGAACAATGGGTTCAGACCGCGGGAGCTATGGCTATGCTAACGTTAGCAACTCGCTAGCAATCTAGCTAACGTTAGCCAGTGATATGACGTTATCAAAATAAATATGAAAGTCCCTTCGTGGGTATTTCTAATAGGCATCCATATCCCTACACATCATATTTAATCACCATCCTAATTCTATATGTCTAACTAGTCTGCTTACCTGTCAAATAGACATTACAGAGGACACGTTTTCAGAGCATGGCTCACTATACGAACGGCAACACTCATCTGATGATTCTACCCGAATGCCCCAGAGTGCACCGCGAGAGCCAGCACTGCGTCACACAGGCTAGAAGCAATTAACCTGCAGTGCCTTCCTGTGGCGAGAACCGGCTATCACAACAACACAGCAGACAATTCTCCTCTTTACTAGTAGTGAGTGGTCAATGAAGGTAAGTATATGAAATAGAACGTAAGTATATAAAATAAAAAATAGATGGGGGGCTACTAAATCCCAAGTACCCCACATATCCCTGACCGGGTCATTTCCGACTGCGGAGGTCAGTTTGATTGTGGAGAGTTTCGGGCGTTTGCGAGGGAGTGGGGCTTCGAACATGTCATGTCCTCCCTGAGACACCCAAAAGCTAACGGTAAAGCAGAGTCTGCAGTGAAGATTGTGAAAGGCCTATGCAGAAAAGCAGACCGGGCCGACGAGGACCCCTGGAAGGCTTTTCTACACTGGAGAAACACACCCACTGAGGACATGCGCTGCAGCCCAGCACAACGCCTGATGTCACGGAGGCTGAGAACTCTTCTCCCTGTGGCCGACCAGCTGCTAGCACCTCAGATCATCACTGGGGTCACAGACAAGCTGAGGGTGAAGCATCAGGCAGCGAAGTTGACATATGACAGAACTGCGAGGGATCTGCCAGAGCTAAACGTCGGCCAGCCTGTCAGGATGAAACCAATCCCGGGTGACAGGACGGGCCGATGGAGGAGAGGAGTATGCCTGCAGCAGGTGGGACCGCGGTCCTATCTCGTCAACGTGGAGGGAACCACGTACCGTCGCAACAGGGTTGCCCCTCCACAGCCGTCGGCCCACACAGAACGGCCACCGGAGCAGCCTGTGGGCGCGTGTGCAGCTGAAGGGGGGGCAGCATGGAGGAAGTCGTCAGCAGCCCTGTAATGTCTCCAAGGTCGTCAGCCCCGAGGTCGCCGCCATCTCCCCCACAGGCTGTGACCACACCATGCCGTGAGTTACAGGGCCGGGCCTTCTCCCGGAGCGGGAGGCAGATTAAGCCTCCAGAAAGACTTGACCTCTAGGTCATACACTGTACTGAGATTGACACACACACGCTCACACGCACACACACACACACACACACTGGACTTTGGACATTAAAAAAAAAAAAAAACGAAACAAAAACTGTGATGTTCACTTCTAATGTTCTTATTCAGTGGTCTTGTGGATGTTCGGATGCTACCATTTTGTCGTTATTGTTCTGCAGAGGTTTTGGTTGATATTGACTTGCTGTTCCTTCTTGATGCACTATTTCCAATGCACTACTTTAATATTGGGATATGAGCACTAATGTTCTAATGGCTAATACTATCCATTATATTACTTAGTATTGTATTCTACGAAAGGAAGGGAGATGTTGTAGAGTAATGTTATGCAGCCAACAGCTCCCCCTGGGGGCACTGATTGATGTATACTTGCCTTGTGTAACATGCCTCAGTTCTGTTATGGGCACAGCCGGTGAATACATGTTACTAAGTGACACAGCCCGACTCTGTCTGTTATTCATATGCACCTACACTTGCAACAACGGTGTCTTCGTCGTCCTGGAATGTGAAGTCGCCTCGGTGTAGCCCAAGCCATGCCATCACGCCTTGCACGTCGTTGTAACGCAAGGTCTTAACGTGATACAGATTGTGACGCTCTACCATTTCCAGCAACCATTCGCCGCTACTCCTGGTTTGATTTCTCACGTGCGCCATTGATATTCCAACATCAACGCTTCGCACGGTACAACCTACTCTGTTATGCATCTGGGGTAGTAAATAGAAAGATGAACAGTATACGGTTCGGAGAGAGATCGTGTTCTCCGAACACGCTACCGTGTCATTGTTCGAGTGCTTGATAGTGGCGGGCTCGCCAGCAACGGGGTTGTTGCATGACACAGCATTCAAAGACTGTGGCACGCTCCAGATGACCTTGCAGCTCTTGCGAGATATGTGGCGGTGAGCAGACTCGTTGTACATTCCCAAGGCGGACCTTGAGTCTCTCCACCTTATGGAATGTAACAGCGCAATATGTACCGTGACGTCTATCCCAGACCTGATTGCTGTGGATGTTCGCAAACTCTCCAGATACTACATATATCTGTTGTTTCGGTATAGCATGAGCGCCGCAGGGCCTACGACATACAACCAGTCAGGTTTCATATCCAGCCGTGTGATCAGTGTATCTCAGTGTGAACCTAAGAGGAAAGCAGCTACCTTAGTGGATATACCCGGGAGCTGGCTTGGTACTACTATTTGTAGCAATTACCCTTCGGCTCCACCTATTGCGGACAGTAACTTCATGAGTAGAACCCCCCACTATCCTCCCACCAGCTGCAGCATCAACCTGCACAGCATCAACGGTATCTACCACAGCAGCAGCTGTCGCCTCAACAGCTACCTCAACCTGTACAGTATCATCGGTATGCACTGTATCAGCCACAGCAGCATGTTCAAGAGCGTCACCAACAAATGGACTACACTAAGCAGCAGGACCCGCGGCCCGTGTTGCAACGCAACTCCAAACACATATATCCCAACCTGTCAGATCACCAAGGCAGCGGTCCGTCGCACAACAGACAGCTGGTATCTACTGTATCTAGACCAAAGTCGACATCTAGCAAAGGGTGTTACGACTCCACCGAGAGTGAGGATGAGTACTAAAGGGGGGTGAGTAGAACATGTACCTTGTGTATATGTGTGGCTCAGACCACTGTAGGCGGTTTACATTGCAATAGCCCACAATGTTCAACATCAGTAGATAGTGTACCGCGGTTGGACAAACGACCTGTGGGCGGGCCTGCCTCTTTTGCTGTACCACTAACAGTGATGCTGTATACACAATTCAGATTGACCATCACAGATGGCAATGTTAGCAGCAGGCCTGATGTGATGGACCGGGTACAGGGCGTTGAGTCCGTACCAGGCTATCCTTACTATAACAGGAATGGGGTTACAAATGTGGGGGGATCCCTCTTGCCATTCAGCGCAGTAGAGACAATGGTGTGTAGTGTGTGCTTGGAGGTGGTGTTTAACAAGGACAATCCGAAGGAGCGTCGATTTGGCATTCTACCCAACTGTAACCACTGTTTTTGTCTGGAGTGCATCCGCACGTGGAGAAGTGTCAACTGTCTAGATGCAGCCAACGTGAAATCATGCCCAGTGTGTCGAATAACATCACGCTTTTACGTTTCAAGTGATTATTGGGTTGAAGAAAAGGATGACAAGCGACACCTGATCCAGACATACAAGACCCGCATGGCGAGGAAACCTTTTCGATACTTTGAAAATCGTGGAATGTGCCACTTCGGCTCGACATGCTTCTTCAAACATGAGCAAAGACAATGTTCAGCACAGTAGAGACATGGTGTGTATGTGCTCGGAGGTGTTGGTTAAAAAGAACAATCGAAATAAGCGTCAATGTGGCAGGAGTGCATCCACATGTGCATCCACGTGTCAGCTGTCTAGATACAGCCACCTTGAAACCATGCCCGGTGTGTTGAATAACATCGCATACCATCACGCGGTTACGTTCTACGTGAGTATTGGGATGGTAGAAGAAAAGGATGACAAGCTTTCATCATGTACTTTGGTCTCATAACTGTTTACGTCCGTGTAACACACATCATTAGATTTTACAGTATTGCTTGTAGAATATAGTATGGTGTCACATGTACCGTGGCTCATGCTTATATTGCAACTATTGCCACCGTCAATATGATGGAAAGGGGTGTGAAGATACTGAGCGTCTGGAGAGTAGACCCAGCAGAATCCCATGTGTTATCAAAGTCGTCTATCATCTTCTTTAAGTCATGTAAACCTGCAGGGATAGACAGTGTTAGCTGAGTGGCAAGACTATTACTGTGCTTGTGAACACAGTAACACAAACGCAATGCACTGTCGCTGATGTTGAGCAGTTCCACTGGCGTGTCGACATCCTCCAACACCTTTAGGTCTGGCATCACCATCATTGCAGTCCTAGTGGTTGTAACAGTGGACGTGTTATCCAGCTGTCCATGTCTCTGATAAATGTAAGTAATGTATTGTTTATCACCATATCCACCGACCGCTTTGCAGATTATAAACCCAGCAATACATCAGGCTTAGCTGCAGATGAGAAACCAAGCAATAAAGCAGGCTCAGCTGGCTGGTCCCACATGCACATAATAGTCTTTATAGGAAGGTTGTGTGGGACACTCCAAATACCGTGGCAACAATGACAGTCCTTGCAATTATACTTACAATGCATACTTACAATGCATGCAGCCGTAGAACGATTTGCCCGTCCTACCACACAACAGTCGACTGTCATCACTGCCATGTACAGTATAGTCATTGTGATAGCATAGCTGATAGTTGTTTACAAATGTGAAAAGCTTGGAGTCCCTAATGTGCACACAGGGAGCACAGTGTGGAAGTGCTGCCTGGAGGAGCAGCAAGCCCTTTTATACATGCTGGAGCCTGAACACTGTTGCATCAGCTGCCCATTTGTCCAGTCATTGTGCATCTGTCATAACCAATAGTGTGCCGCATCAGCTGCCCATTTGTCCAGCCATTGTACATCTGTCATACCCAATAGTACTCCTGTGGGTTATGATTGGGCTACATGAAATGTACAAAGCTATGTACATGGTTTCAAGAGATCCTCACCGTAGCTCAGTCACTGATAGAATGACAGGATTATAGGAGTGGGCGGGGTTACACAATTTACCCGACCATGGCTGTTTGTCCAACCACTGTATGGACTCGCAGGGTCATGTCAGGTTCCAGGGTCTGGATATATGTTGAACCTTAATAAATACTTGCGTCTGAACAGAATACAAAAACCTTTAATAGGCAGTTGATAATGTTTCTGAAACAGCACTTTACAGAGTGTAACAGATAACATATAGGATCAAACTATATGGGCTAACAGCGCCCTTAGTTTGTTCAATGTAAAGCCGCTTTTCAGAGAGTGGTATTCCCGGATAAAAACGATGTCGCCGCATGGCTGTATCACGTACTCACAATTAGGCTTTCTCTCGACCCCCCCCCCAGCTTGAGATCTCCACTTTAAACTAAGACGCGTGACACAATGAGACATTGTGATGTACGTGATATGATCCTCGGTCTACACGAAATACCAATCCAATTGAATATTCTCCTGCCGCTCGCCTGAGAACAGAGCTAACTGCTTTGCATTGCTCAGCCTCACCGGTATGTAACTATCCAGAGCAGCGTCAGCGACCTGCAGATGTCGTGGTAGCGACCTGCCCACACTCCACTTGCCCACAAACTCCGGGTTGCAGAACGATCCCCCATTCACCACGTACACTTTGCCGAAACAGTTGAGGAAGCAGGATATCATCTCCGTTCTAGTCCCCGTGATCCCAATCAATGGTCCGGTAAGTAGCTGGACGACACGAACAGTACGCGACGTTGCTCGTGTGGTGACGATCTTTGAAGACGCCTCAGTCTATTGGTTATGTACCGTGTATATGTATAGGGAAGTTGAGCCTGGTCCAGAGAAGTTACGTACTCTCCCAATACAGGAGGAGTCCAGGTCTAATACGAACGTCGTAGTTAAAGTGTTTATCCAGCACAGTGACATTCATGAACAGACCATATGCGTCAAGCTCCTGTTTACCCCCTCTAATGACTACTTAATCTACAGAGACATTGCCATAAACTCCTCTTGAGGTTGCCATAGTGGAAAGTGTACTGATGGGTAGAGATGTTTGGGTTGGGACTCAACTGAATCATATGTAAGGCTGCTTAATGGTTGGATAGATGGTTCGTTTTATTGGTAAGGGGTCATTATTATAAGAGTGACCAGTCCGGTTTGTCAAGTCTGTCTGTAGTACATCAGTAACATGGGTGTCACCTTACACTCATGTCTGTGCCACATGCTGCTCTGAACAACATGTACGCTCACCTATCCAGCACTCCAACATACTCCCCTCAGCACCGACATAGGTCTCAATGGGAGCGCTGTCCACCTAGACTCACTAGAGCCCTTGTACCAGAACTTACAATGTCCTTTCTCACGGTTCTTCCCCTGTCGCTTCGGGATCAACTGCGCTTATCTGACTCAACGCCGCCCCCCTGACGAGCTCAACTGCGCTTATCTGACTCAACGCCGACGGCCAACGAGCCCCGCTTGTGCTCCATCTGCTTCGATGGAGTACCGTCCCGATCTCTCCCCTGTAATATTTGCTAGTAATATTTGATTTGCTAATGTCCCTTACGGCTTTCCGTAGCGCCACAACAAAGTCACGTGATGTACGTAACAACGTCAGTCGAAATCCGGTCGGTGAATAAACACCCAGCACGAGAGAAGTCGTCCTTGCTTTATTAATGTTATAAGTTAACATAGCCAGAGGGCACAGATCAATACATGGTGTCAGAAGTGGGATGCAGTCCACGACAAGGCGTTCCAAGAGATGAAGAATCTCATTACACAGCACCCAGGTCCAGTACTCTCATATTTCGACCCGCAGAAAGAGCTGCGACTCCAAGTGGATGCATCCAAAAGTGGCCTTGGGGCTGTCATGCTCCAAGATGGCAAACCAATTGCCTATGCGTCCAAGTCACTCAACAGCACTGAAGAAAACTACGCACAGATAGAGAAGGAGCTCTACGCTGTGGTCTTCGGCTGCAAGAGGTTCCACGAGTACATGTACGGACGAAAAGTGATTGTGGAGTCAGACCACAAGCCTCTGGAGGCAATACTAAAAAAGCCACTGGCAGCAGCACCACCCCGGCTGCAACGGATGATCCTGGCGCTCCAAAAATACGACATCCAAATCATCCAACGCCCCGGTAAGGACATACCGGTGGCCGACACACTGTCACGCAAGTCAATAGAACACCACGACAGTAACCTACAGGAAGGGATGGAGGCCCAAGTGCACACAGTCCTCAGCAACATCCCTGTGAGCGACACAAGACTCACAGAAATCAAGCAGGAAACAGCGCAAGATCCACAGCTCACCGCACTCAGACGAGCCACACTCACTGGCTGGCCAGACACAAAGAAAAAGTGCCCGCCCAGCATCCAGGAATACTGGAACCACAGAGCAGAAATCTCAGAAATGGACGGTATCCTGTTCAAAGGTGAGAGAATCATTGTCCCCCAAAAGCTTCGCAAGGACATGATACAGCGCATCCATGCCAGCCACCTTGGCGTGGAAAAAAGCAAATGCCGAGCAAGAGTGTTATGTATGCACACATCGACAGTGCTGCATTTGATTTGGTGCTGTTCTGTTGTGATGGGATCGATTGGTGATGCCTGCGGGCTCTGGGTTGTTTGATCGGGTCTGCCTTTGATGCTGTGTCAGTCTAAATAAAGAATGCCACGGAGAGGTTGTGTCGAGCGACAGCGCTGTGTCCTGACGTGATTTAAAAATACAATATTGGCAACGAGGATGGCTGATATCTCCCTCCCACCACCTGCCCCCTTCCTGGCATTACCTGGCGAGCCTCCGGTACCATGGACTCGCTGGCTACATAGTTTTGAAAATTACATCATCGCCTCAGGGCTCGACGACGTGAGCCAGGCTAGGAAGACGGCTCTGTTGCTACACTGCTTGGGAGCAGAGGGTCATCCTGTGCTCGGGTCTCTGGGGAACGTCACAAGCTTTGCCGAAGCTGTGGGACTTATGAGCACCCATTTCGCTGCTCCACAGAGTGCCCTCCTTCGGCGATTTATATTCCGTCAGCGACACCAACTGCCTGGTGAGTCTGTGCGGCAGTACGTAGCTAATTTGCGAGGGCTAGCTAGCTCATGCAAGTTTGGCGCGCTTCAGGACGAGATGGTTCGCGACCAGCTAATCGAACACACCAACAACGCAAAGGTGCGTGAGACTCTCCTGCTGGAAAAAGACGATCTGCTGCTGTCCAGAGCGATTACCATCGCACTACAGGTTGAGGGAGCAGCTGAGTGTGCTGCTATGCTAAATACACAGCAAGTGGCCACCTCCAGTCAAGCTGCCAACGACTCCTCCCTCTACTCACGGCTGCCCCTCGGGACGCAACCCAACCAGAGCGAGGCGGGCGCCGACTCCACTGGGGACGTCTTGCAACTGCAACGACGGCGTTCTCGGCCCCGCCCTCAACAGTCCTGTGGTAACTGTGGGTCTCGGTCTCATGTTTCAAGGGCTCAGAACTGCCCTGCCCGTGGCCAGACATGCCGTAGCTGCGGTAAGCACAATCACTTTGCCAACGTCTGTCGATCTTCCCCGGCTGGGTCAGAGGGCCACACCCCCCAGTCTTCAACCGCCGTCATTCATAAGGTGAGCTCTGCGCCAGTGTCATTCAAATCATGCACAGTCAACATTAATGATGTGTGCATCCCCCTGCTGTTGGACACCGGTGCAAGTGTGTCTCTCCTGAATGTTGATACCTACAGTCAATTTTTCGGTTCACTGCCACTGTCCGCACCCTCAGCTGTCCTTTGTGGGTATGGTGACTCCAAAATCGATCTGGTTGGCTCTCTCCAAGTGACTGTCCGCTATGGAACCAAGCTGGTGCCCAATGCAGTTTTTCATGTGGCACGCCGTGGGGCCAACCTGATGGGCCTGGACCTGTTCTCCGCTCTGGGGTTCTCCCTCTTAGACACAAGGGGGGCAGCAATCCTGACTGTCGCCACACCTTGGCAGCAGAAGTGGCCATCGCTGTTTATGGGGCTGGGCTGCCTCTCCGCCTTCACCCATCAACCTCTCCTCAACCCTACTGTGAAATCTGTCATCCAACCACTGCGCCGCATCCCGTTGGCTCTCCGTGATGGGGTCTCCGCCGAGCTGCAACAACTGCTGGAAGCTGGCATCATTGAACCGGTGGACGCGTCACCTTGGGTCTCAAACCTCGTGGTGGCTAAGAAGAAGTCGGGGGGCCTGCGTGTCTGCGTCGATCTACGTGCAGTAAATAAGGCAGTGGTCCCTGATAAGTATCCACTGCCCACCTCAGAAGAACTCACTGCTCAGTTCTATGGCTCTGAGGTGTTCTCCAAGCTCGACCTCAGACAGGGGTACTTACAGGTGCCCCTCCACCCCAGCAGCCGAAACCTCACAGCCTTTGTGACACATGCAGGAGTGTTTCGCTACACCAGGATGCCTTTCGGTCTCAGCTCCGCCCCTAGCTGCTTCCAGAAAATCATGGTCTCCGTGCTGGCTGGCATACTGGGCGTGGCCATTTATCTGGACGATATAGTGGTACACGGGCCCACCAGTGAAATCCACGACAAGCGCCTTAACATGGTCTTCGCAGCCCTGTCCAAGCACAAGCTAACTCTCAATGCTGAGAAATGTGTCCTCTCTGTGCCAGCCATCGACTTCTTGGGGTTCCGGCTGTCAGCGAGCGGTGTAACTCCACTACAATCCAACGTGGACGCCATTCAGGCCATCCCTGAGCCCAGCTCGGCCGCCCAGGTCGCCTCCTTCCTGGGTATGACAAATTACTACCTGAGGTTTCTTCCCCAGTACTCTGCGACCACAGCCCCCCTGCACCAGCTGCTGTGTAAGGACGAGCCATGGGTGTGGTCAAAGGCATGCAGTGACGCTGTGCGTGATCTCAAGACTCAACTGACTTCACCACCAGTGTTGGCTCACTTCGACATCTCCAGCTCCACCTTTGTGACCTGTGACGCATCAGCCACAGCGATAGGGGCCGTGCTGTCTCAAACCCAGAACGGTGTGGAGAAGCCCATTGCCTTCGCCTCCCGTGCCCTCAACCTGACCGAGGAGCGGTACTCCGTGGGTGAGCGTGAGGCGTTAGCCTGTATCTGGGCTTGTGAAAGGTGGCACCTCTACCTCTATGGCCGCTCCTTCACCCTCAGGACAGATCACCAGGCCCTAACAGCGCTGCTGTCCACATCTGGGACAGGCCACAAACCCCTGAGGCTGCACCGCTGGTCTGACCACCTCCGCCAGTACAACTTCAGCCTGCAGTTCACCCCAGGCAGAGACAATGTTGTCGCCGACCTGCTCTCTCGCTCTGTCTCCACCCCAGCTCCACAGACGGACACTGACTGTGTGGAAAAGGACATTGTCCAAATGCTACACACACCCCTCCAGGCCACTGTCTCTCTGCAGGAGCTGAGGGCAGCCTCCGAACAGGACCCTGTCCTCTCCCAGCTCCGCACCTACATCCAGAACGGCTGGCCTCACAAGGTCCCAGAGGAGCTGGCTGTGTTCGCCCGAGTCAGACAGGAGCTCTCCTGCTGGAACGACACCTGCGTGGCACGTGGGTTTTGCACAGTGGTCCCAGCTGCTCTCCGTGCACGTGTTTTGAATACGGCGCATGAAGGCCACCTGGGCATTGTGAAACTGAAACAGCGCTGCCGAGACCTGGTGTGGTGGCCGGGGATAGACAGAGATATTGAGGCTCTGGTGAAGGACTGTTCTGCCTGCCTTGTGAGTGGCAAGACTGGCCACCAGGCTCCCCCACCCCTGCAACCTCTCGCCTGGCCCTCTCAGCCCTGGGAACACCTGCAGTTGGACATTTGTGGTGAGATCCATGGAGTTCCCCACCACCAACGCTTCATGGTGGTCGCCTACGATCTACACTCAAAATGGCCTGAACTCACCACTTCCGGCACTGTGACCTCACAGATCATCATCGACTTCCTGGACTCTCTTTTCTCTCGCTGGGGCCTCCCAAAGGCCATCACCACTGACAACGGCCCTCAGCTGGTCTCTGCTGAGTTCACTGCTTATCTCGAAAGCAAGGGCATCCGTCATATACGCACTGCGTACTACCACCCCCAGGCCAATGGCGGCGTTGAACGTTTTCACCAGTCACTGAAGAACGGCCTCAGAGCACACATGGCCCAAGGGTGCTCTTTCACGCAGGCCATCCGTCACACTCTGCTGCACTATCGGGCCACACAGCACTCGACCACAGGCGTCTCCCCAGCCTCTCTCATGCTAGGCCGGGAACTGTGCATGCCCCTTGACAGGCTCCGCCCCTCCACACCTCAGGCACCTCCCTCTGGGGTCAGAGCCTCAGTCACTCGTCAGCAGACGCGGATGAAGCAACGGTTTGACCAGTCAAAACGAACCAGGGTGCCAGACATAAATGTGTCAGACTGGGTCAGGGTCCGCAGGCCCCACAGGGACAATAAAATGGCTTCATACTGGTCCTCTCCTCTCCAAGTCACCCGTCAGCTGGGCCCAGCCACTTACCTCCTCAGCGATGGCACTCGGTGGCACTCCAGTCGTCTACGGAAGGTGTCAGCTCCGCCACACACAGCTGGTGACACAACCATAGCCATTCCCTCAGCATGGCGAGACGCCCCGGGGCTTCATGCAGCTCCTACACGGGCCCCAGACATTTCTGGGCCTCAGCTTCCCCTGCCATCTCCCTCCCCACCTCGGCCTGCCCAGCCTCAGGCTGCCCCGCGACCTGTTCGCACACGTTTACGCCCTGGCCACCTAGAGGACTTTGTGTCAACCTTTCATGTTTGAAATCCTGCCGGGGGGGGGGAATGTTATGTATGCACACGTCGACAGTGCTGCATTTGATTTGGTGCTGTTCTATTGTGCTGGGATCGATTGGTGATGCCTGCGGGCTCTGGGTTGTTTGATCGGGTCTGCCTTTGATGCTGTGTCAGTCTAAATAAAGATTGCCACGGAGAGGTTGTGTCGAGCGACAGCGCTGTGTCCTGACGTGATTTAAAAATACAATAAAGAGACTTACTGTTCTGGCCTGGCATGGGGAAACAGATCGAGGATGCGGTAGCAGACTGCAGCATATGCCAAGAACGGCGCAGCGCAAATGCAAAGGAACCAATGATGTCACACGCCATACCCGAGCGGCCGTGGCAAGTGATAGGCACAGACCTATTCACATGGAACTCACAGGACTTCATAGTCACTGTGGACTACTGCTCCAGATTCTTCGAGCTAGAGAGACTTTACAGCTGCACCTTGTTGTAGGGTAATGTTGTGCAGCCAACAGCTCCCCCTGGGGGCACTGATGGATGTATACTTGCCCTGTGTAACATGCCTCAGTTCTGTTATGGGCACAGCCGGTGAATACATGTTACTAAGCGACACAGCCCGACTCCGTCTGTTATTCATATGCACCTACACCTGCAACATGGTGTCAGAAGCTGTATTGGAACCCAACATGAGTCTTACGTTGCCTGTTGCTTGAACAGCGAGCGTTTATTTTTTTACTAAGCGTAGCTAGACGTTTCAGTTAGCCTGCTGGCATTAGCATCGAGCCAAGACGATGGCTTCCAATATTCCGCCGCCGGAGCCCATGAAGATGACTGGGGATCTTCACAGCAACTGGGCTAGCTTTCGATCAGAGTTTGAGGATTATGTGCTTGCGACCGGGATCGACAAGGCAGAGAAGCCGGTGCAGGCAGCGATGCTCCGGAGGCTAATGGGGAAGGAATGCCTCCATGTTTACGTGCATAACCTGGGACTCACAGCGGAAGAGCAGAAAGACGCCGGAGCGATACTCGACAAACTGGGGGAATACTTCACACCTACCAAAAACGTCATCTTTGAGAGGTATGTTTTTGGCAACCTTAAACAAGAGGAAGGAGAACCTGTGGATGCTTTTGTCACGAGACTGAGAGAAAAGGCTGCCACATGTGAATATGGAGCTATAAGAGACGAGCTTATAAGGGACAGGCTTGTTCTGGGAACAACTGATGAGGGCGCCAGACGACGCATGGTAAGAGAAAAGGAGCTTAAGTTGGAGGGAGCTATTGACATTTGCCGTGCAGCGGAGGTGTTGGACAATAAGTTAAAATCCATGTCACTTAGCAGCTCTGTGACTGCGGAGAGCATCAATGTAGCACATGGACAGCGACCAGGACGGAGACCTACCAGCAGGCCATCCGAGCCCACCAACACATCTGCACAGCCACAGAGAGGCACAGGTGAATGCAAGTACTGTGGCACACCGCACAGACGGGGGCGAGACCTGTGCCCCGCATTTGGAAAGTCATGTCGCTTGTGTGGCACTGCTAATCACTTTGCCAAAGTATGCATGAAAAGAGGCCAGCAAGCACGTCAGTTGAACGCTGTGGATGACCCGCCGCTAGGGGACCCGGAGGACAGCGACCGCGATGAGAGGGGTGTGTACACGGCTGAGAGCGTGGGGGCTGTGAACACTCAAAGGAAAAAGTGGTTTGTAAACCTGCCACTGCACAGAGGGGTCCAGAGGTGCCAGCTTGACTCTGGAGCCACCTGCAACGTGATGAGCTTGAAAGACAAGATGAGACTGGCGCCTAGAGTGCCTCTTCAGAAAAGTCTCACCAGGCTGAGACTCTACAACAGTGAGTGGATGAGCTCAATGGGCGTGTACAGCACACAGTGTGTCATCAGGGGCAAGACTTACAGACTGGACTTTGAGGTCGTGCGCACCAGCCAGAAGCCCTTGCTTTCAGGGGAGACATGCGAGAGACTTGGCTTGATACGCTTCACCATTCCCGAAGAGCTGAATAAAGTGGAGCACTGCAAGACAGGTGAGCTAACCAAAGGCTGTCTCATTAACACTTACAATGACGTGTTCACCAGCCCAGTCGAGTCACTGCCGGGTGATGTTCACTTCGAGTTGGATAGCACTGTGGCCCCTGTCCAGTGCGCACCAAGAAATGT
The DNA here is from genome assembly GCF_029633865.1 of Lampris incognitus. Taxonomy (NCBI): domain Eukaryota; kingdom Metazoa; phylum Chordata; class Actinopteri; order Lampriformes; family Lampridae; genus Lampris; species Lampris incognitus. The sequence goes on along the minus strand of NC_079211.1, from coordinate 93,363,494 downwards.
CCCGGTGGCCCTCAAGGCAGCTGTTAAGGCGCAGCTGGACCAATATGAAAAGGATGGACACTTAACCACAGTCACTCAGCCCACAGACTGGATTAGCAATCTGGTCATAGTGAAGAAGCCAGACAAATTGAGGCTTTGCATCGACCCCAAGCCACTTAACCGAGCCCTGAAAAGGTCCCATTACCTCATGCCCACTTTAGATGACGTGCTGTACAAGCTGCCTAAGGCACGTATCTTCACCCTAGTGGATGCGCGCGACGCATTCTTGCAGTGTCGCCTTGATGAGGAGAGCAGCCTGATGACAACGTTCTGGACGCCGTGGGGTAGAAAGCGATGGCTGAAGCTCCCTTTTGGCGTGTCAGTCGCACCAGAGCTGTACCAGAGGAAACAACATGAGCTGCTGGCCGGTTTGAAAGGAATTGAGCCCATAGCCGATGACATCCTCATAGTCGGCTGTGGGGACACGGAGGAGGAGGCCGTTCGCAACCACGACGCAAACCTCATTGCTCTGATGGACAGATGCAGGGATGTGAAGCTGAGGCTGAGCATAAAAAAGCTACAGTTTCGTGTGAGGGAGGTCCGCTTCCACGGCCACATACTGTCGGTGGAGGGCCTCAAAGCTGATCCCGAGAAGGTCAGGGCAGTCCTGGACATGCCAAACCCCACGGATGCAAAAGGCATTCAGCGGTGTGTCGGCTTCGTTAACTATTTATCAAGGTTTATGCCCCGCTTGTCAGAGGTGTGTGAACCGCTGAGAAGGTTGCTGGACAAAGGTGTGCTGTGGCACTGGTTGCCCAAACATGATGCTGCTATGAAAGAAATCAAGACGCTGGTCACGGCGGTGCCAGTACTACGTTACTATGATGTCAGCAAGCCAGTCACCATACAGAGCGACTCCAGTCAGACCGGTTTGGGCTGCTGCCTGCTTCAGGGGGGACAGCCGGTCGCGTTCGCCTCCCGCGCGCTGAACCAGACGGAGCAAAACTATGCACAGATTGAGAAGGAGTGCCTGAGCATCGTATTCGCTTGTCAACGCTTCCACTACTACCTATATGGGAGGGGTGATGTGACTGCAGAGACCGACCACCGCCCGCTGGTGTCAATCTTCACTAAGCCCCTTCTCAGTGCACCAAAGCGCCTTCAAAGCATGCTCCTCACACTTCAGAACTACTGCCTCACGGTGATGTACAAGCCAGGCCCTGAAATGTACATCAGTGACACGCTCAGCAGAGCCACCACCCCGCCACAGAGAACGGACACTCAGTACAGACGTGAAATGGTCTGCAGCATGCAACAGGTGCAGTACGACACGGCAGCCATTCAGCAGGCAGACTATCTAAACGTCACCAGCCAACGCCTCGCACAGATTCGAAAACACACAGAGGAGGATGTGTGTCTTCAAACACTCAAGTCGGTCGTGCTGGAGGGATGGCCAGAACACAAAGAGGAGAGCCCCATAGCCATCAGAGAATACTGGGCCATCAGAGATGAAATAAGCGCACAGGACGGTGTGCTTTTTAGGAGCCAGCGTGTCATCATTCCGAAAGCTATGCGTCCTGAGATGTTGAAACGGATCCACTACAACCACGTGGGGGGTGAGGCTTGTTATAGACAGGCCCGGGATACTCTCTACTGGCCAAATATGCAGGGGGAAATCAAAGACTATGTGCAGCAGTGCTCAGTGTGTAACGAGTATGCACACGAGCAACAAAAAGAGACTATGATGTCACACCCGCTCCCCACACGTCCCTGGCAGCTGGTGAGCATGGACTTGTTCAGCTACGCAAGGCAGGACTTCCTGCTCATGGTGGATCACTATTCAGACTTCTGGGAGATTGATCTACTCCCAGACCTGTCGGCAGAAACGACCATCCGAAGGTGCAAGGCGCAGTTTGCACGGTACGGTATCCCTGACCGGGTCATTTCCGACTGCGGAGGTCAGTTTGATTGTGGAGAGTTTCGGGCGTTTGCGAGGGAGTGGGGCTTCGAACATGTCATGTCCTCCCCGAGACACCCAAAAGCTAACGGCAAAGCAGAGTCTGCAGTGAAGATTGTGAAAGGCCTATGCAGAAAAGCAGACCTGGCCGACGAGGACCCCTGGAAGGCTTTTCTACACTGGAGAAACACGCCCGCTGAGGACATGCGCGGCAGCCCAGCACAACGGCTGATGTCACGGAGGCTGAGAACTCTTCTCCCTGTGGCCGACCAGCTGCTAGCACCTCAGATCATCACTGGGGTCACAGACAAGCTGAGGGTGAAGCATCAGGCAGCGAAGCTGACATATGACAGAACTGCGAGGGATCTGCCAGCGCTAAACGTCGGCCAGCCTGTCAGGATGAAACCAATCCCGGGTGACAGGACGGGCCGATGGAGGAGAGGAGTATGCCTGCAGCAGGTGGGACCGCGGTCCTATCTCGTCAACGTGGAGGGAACCACGTACCGTCGCAACAGGGTTGATCTCCGACCAGCGGAGGTTGCCCCTCCACAGCCGTCAGCCCACACAGAACGGCCACCGGAGCAGCCTGTGGGCGCGTGTGCAGCTGAAGGGGGCCATGTGGGCGGGGGCAGCATGGAGGAAGTCGTCAGCAGCCCTGTAATGTCTCCAAGGTCGTCAGCCCCGAGGTCGCCGCCATCTCCCCCACAGGCTGTGACCACACCATGCCGTGAGTTACAGGGCCGGGCCTTCTCCCGGAGCGGGAGGCAGATTAAGCCTCCAGAAAGACTTGACCTCTAGGTCATACACTGTACTGAGATTGACACACACACGCTCACACGCACACACACACACACACACTGGACTGTGGACATTAAAAAAAAAAAAAAACGAAACAAAAACTTTGATGTTCACTTCTAATGTTCTTATTCAGTGGTCTTGTGGATGTTCTGATGCTACCATTTTGTCGTTATTGTTCTGCAGAGGTTTTGGTTGATATTGACTTGCTGTTCCCTCTTGATGCACTATTTCCAATGCACTACTTTAATATTGGGATATGAGCACTAATGTTCTAATGGCTAATACTATCCATTATATTACTTAGTATTGTATTCTACGAAAGGAAGGGAGATGTTGTAGGGTAATGTTGTGCAGCCAACAGCTCCCCCTGGGGGCACTGATGGATGTATACTTGCCCTGTGTAACATGCCTCAGTTCTGTTATGGGCACAGCCGGTGAATACATGTTACTAAGCGACACAGCCCGACTCTGTCTGTTATTCATATGCACCTACACCTGCAACACACCTCATCTGCCGTCATCATGAAGCTGAAAGCAGCAATGGCTCGACACGGAATCCCCGAGACTATCATCAGCGACAACGGTTCGTGCTACAGCTCTGGTGAGTTCCGCAACTTCTCACAGACATGGGGTTTCTCACACACCACCACAAGCCCCCACTACCCACAGAGCAATGGCCTCTCCGAGAAGACTGTCCAGACGGCCAAACGCATCCTGGACAAAGCCAAAGCTGAGAACAAAGACCCCTACATGAGCTTACTGGAGTATCGCAACACACCGGTGGACAACCTGAAATCACCGGCACAGCTACTGATGAGTCGGAGGCTGCGGTCCATTCTCCCATCAACAGCAAAACACCTGCAGCCACAGATCGCCAGTCAGGAGGATGTTCACAAAAGGAGAGAGGTATGTCCACAGCGCCAGCAGGCATACTACAACCGAACAGCCAAACCTCTGCCCCACCTGCCCGCAGGCACACCAATCCGCTTCCGGCAGGAGGATGGATCCTGGAGACCTGCAACTGTGGAAAGACCAGCGAACACAGACAGGAGCTACCACATCCAAACCAAAGAAGGTCAGATCTACCAACGCAACCGTCAACACCTGCGACAAAGCAGAGTGAACACTCACACTACACACACACACACTTCACAGCAGACTGTTACCAGCGCTAACAACAACACACAAGCCCATCAGCAAGAGCATGCTGAACCTCCAGACACGAACAATCAGCGACAACCAGACACACAGCCTGGTTACACCACGAGGTCAGGTCGCACGATCAAACCAAGACAAATCCTTGACTTATGAATGTTAAAAAAAGAGAGAATTTTACACCAACCTGTACTATACCTGCTATGTTTTGAAAAGAAATATTTACAGCGTTCACTTACCTTGTGTACCTACCTGCTGTTTGCAGTTACCAGTAATGAAATGAAAAAAAAGATGAAATGTTATTACGGTGTCACATTTAGACAGTGAAGGAAATGTTTTACACTACTTTGTTGCAGTCCAGTTATATAAGAGTTCCACTTTCATATTCTTTCTTATTAAGATTGTATTCGCTTATAAACGTGCTCAACGTGGTCTGTATCTCTGCGGAGAAAGCAGCACTTTTCAGAAAAAGGGAGATGTAATATTTGCTAGTAATATTTGATTTGCTAATGTCCCTTACGGCTTTCCGTAGTGCCACAACAAAGTCACGTGATGTACGTAACAACGTCAGTCGAAATTCGGTCGGTGAATAAACACCCAGCACGAGAGAAGTCGTCCTTGCTTTATTAATGTTATAAGTTAACATAGCCAGAGGGCACAGATCAATACATCCCCTTCTTCGGTGTCCTATCCAGTTGTGACCACTGTTTCTGCTCCAATTTTATTATCCAGTGGAGAAATCAAAAAGACCTTGATCTAGCGCTGCTCGCATCATGTTCTGTCTGCGGAGTCCCTTCTCCATTCGTCCTGCTGAGCTCAGTTTTCCCCACGTCTGAACGGGAGGAGTCTAAGATGCTCTCCATCCCTGGCGCAATGGTCGTGAGTGTAGTAGATGAACCCACGCTATTTAGCCGTTGAGGGGATTGTGGACTACTCAAAGGGGGGTGGGGGTTATGTGTGCTGCTATGCAAATGTCCACATGTGCAATACACTGTGCAAGTAGAACTCTTACTCTGTAGTCATCATTCTAAATATGTACAAGTTCAACAACAGGCTACTCCCGGTTGAATAAACCGTCTCGGTTGGATAAACAGTCTCGGTTGGACAAACAGTCTCAGTTTGACAAATAGTCTCGGTTGGATAAACAGTCTCGGTTGGACAAACAGTCTCGGTTGGATAAACAAACAGTCTCGGTTTGACAAACCGTCTCGGTTGGACAAACAGTCTCGGTTGGATAAACAGTCTCGGTTGTTGGACAAACAGTCTCGGCTGGATAAACCGTCTCGGTTGGATACACAGTCTCGGTTGGATAAAGCAGTCTACAGTGAAAAACTTGTGATCTGCTTGGTGTGAACCCATTGAAGTAACATAGGTTGGATAGGTTCAATTACCATGGCTGTAACCTAATAAAAGCCTTGCTGCTGAGGGTGTCAGTAGCTCATTTCACATACATCAATAGGATGGAGTTACATTCCAACTTAACGCTTGATAATGGTACAGTGCACAATAACAACTGCAACCTACCTGGAGTCAGATGTACATTGCTATAATCTTTATGCCTACAGCCGCACCATTTATATCCCTTCTCTTCATGCACTTGTTATGATGACGGGCTTGGCTGTCAACCTGTGCATGGTCATCACGCTCCACTGCGCCTGCTAAAAAAAAACAAGTGTACAAAAGATGACCCTCAGCGATGTAGACGTTTTTTTCCCATCTGGGACTCTGACATAGCCACATTGTTCACCATCCCGGTGTGTGTTACTCAGACACTTCTCGTGAGAGGTTGGGTGTTTGGCTACGTGGTATGCAAACTGATGAAGGGAGGTATGACGGTACGTAGCACTCATCTACCTTTTTGATGACGTTTACACACGATCATATGTTTATTGTCCGTTTCCTACAGTTCTGTTTTCAGTACGGAATTCTTCTCATGGTATGTGTCAACGTGAGAGATATATGAAGGTTGTACACAACAGGACAACACTCAAGTGCCTGGGGAACAGACGTAGGTCGAACAGAAGGCGAATCGTGTCTCGATTGTGTGCCTGTGTACCCGCACTCTCGGCTCCGGTGGACATATGCTATTACAACCGTCCGTCCCATATCCAAAAATAACATGTGTTTCAATTGATATGTATCCCCATTTCCAGATTGTCATGTTCTGGGTCAGGACGACCATTTGTTTCATCTTACCCATTGCCGTTCTCGTTTACTGCAATGGCATGATAGTGTACAATGTCAGACAGCATTGTGACCCGAAATGTATTTGGGGGTAATATGAAAAGGGCTCAGGTTCTACCTTTCCTCACGGTGACGTTCTTTATGTGCTGTTGGATACCCTGGATTGCCAGCACTATATATTACCGCTCGCATGTCGCGTGTGAGGAGGTTAAGTACGTGGTTCTCAACGTCTGTATAGCTATACGAAAACATGCAATGTATCACAAGTCCCACTTTATATATCATCATGAGGTTCCGTAGGAGTACTTATGACCTCCTTTAGTCTTCGAAGCGCAGATACCCCTCCACCTCAACATAAGCACACAGGGTCACATGTTGTCACCAGGGTCCGTGACATACGTATGTAAGGTGTCATAACAACTGCTGCAACACACAGAATGCCCTGTTTGATGTTGCCCAGGACTGCTATCAGAGTTTAGACTTATAGTGCTGCAAATCTCTGGACTGCTGCCAGTGTGCCCACACTGGAAACACAGGATGTCTTTACTGTTTTTGTGGTTACCACTGACACTGAACATGATGGCAACATGATACTTAGATGCACTGTTTTGTGATATGTTGGTTAACATGGATGTGAAATAAACCAAGTGGCAAACCTCAAAGGCGTGTGGTTATTAATGTGGGTAGAAAGTCACAAATCCTCTGGGTGAACGGATCACCTGACCTTATTGTACAGATAAAGTGACTGAACCGTGTTGGCCCACCCACCTGGTGGGGACAAGTGTAGCTCATACCTCATCGAAATGGGATACATCCATAATCCTCAGGCACTTCATAGGTAGTGGGTCACGCTGCTGCCGCTCCTGACTCTGCCTCTCTCTCTAGCTGGCTTAGACCGCTACTACATGTTTTGCGATCCACATCTTCACGGACCGTGAACACTATGCATTGATATCCCTTTAGTTAACCGGAACATCCTTGGTTGGGTGTGGGTGACCATGCAATGTGCTGCCAATGACTGAATGTGTCTGAGAGACAGAACAGATTTGTACCTAATGTCACGGTGTATGAAGATATTGAAGAAAAAAGATGCGACCTTAATCGGACCATTCCTACTCTGTTGTACATCTACCCCATTTCCCATACAATGTTGACAAGGGTGACACAATGACACTACCAACTACACAGATCTTAGTGCTTGTCTTTGGATGTACACTTCTTTAATTGTTCTTATCACATGCCATACACCAAACAACATACAGTGTCTACCACTGTCCATGACCAACAACATAACACTTGAGCTCACATTAGTGTCGGCGGTTTTCTACATCCTCCAACCTAGCACGTTTTCTCTTCTTTATTCTCTCCACCGGGGTCCTTTTCCGTCCCTGTCCACTTGTCATGGGTATCTCCCCCAGAGGCTGCCTTTGGGTCATACGCTGTTGCATGGCATTACTGATACCCTTTCTCATGTTGAGCGCTTGCAGGACCATCTGAATCGCGCAGAGCTCGTATAGTAATACTGAGTCTTGTTGACTGTCGAGGCCTCGCAGTTATCGACTTCCCGGCCATCATGGTGGTAGAGTAATCCCGTTTCAACATCTCCACAGAAAATACATCAGCACTGTGAACATTGTTGAATGCCTCGGCAGCGTCCTTCCATTCCCAATCCTCCTCCAGCTTTAACTAGGGGACAACGATTATCATGGTTGACTCTCAAGAGTATCTTGTCTTGATGATAACACAGTCCTCGTGGTGCAAAATGAGCTCACGTTTTGTACGGGTACACCTGAGTACTCGGTGGAGTACGCGCTCAGTCTAGGCCCATGGAAGGTACTTCTAGGACCTAGTCTAGATTCTCTCAGGTGCTCTTTGTTGTACGTTTCCTTAGGTGCACTGTGAGACATCGCCCTTCTGAGAACCCCTCCGTAATACAAGGGTGCAGAGCACTGGAACGTCTCCCCTCCCGGCACGCACTTGTTAAACGTGAGTTCGTTCAGGGGTTCGATGGCCGCTGTCTCTTCCAGTATCACAGAGCGCACCGGGTTCTTGTTGAAGTGCAAGGTGAATAGCAATCTGCACGTAGGTGCAACGCTCGTCGGCACTATCATTCGAACACTGCCCGAAAGCATTGCCGTTTTTGAAGTGTCTTTTCTCGTACGCCTCAACCATCGCTTCGCGCACCTGATCCCAAAAGCCCGAGTGAGAACTTGGTGCGTAATAGTACATTTTCCCCTGTACAAAAATGTCAAACCTGGTACCATCCGGTGACATCAGGGCACCTCTGCCCTCTTCGAAGAACACGCTGGCTCCGTGTGCTGTCGCAGACTTCACAGATAAGAGCTCTTGGGGGTACGATGGAATATATAGTGCGTTCCGCAGTGTCACTCTACACCGTCGCCCCTCACTGTCGAGCAGACATACCGTAGCATCTCCCCTGCCCTGCACCACACCAAAGGTGCGCTTACCGTCCGCCAGCTCCATGCAGTGTTTCTCTGGCTCGAACGAGCTGTCAAAGCTCTTGAACTTCTTCTTATCATTGACTATGTGGGAAGAAGCCCTACAGTCCACAATCATTCCTGGTTTGAACTGTTGCCGTCGTCCTGGTCCTGCTGAGCTGGTCTCTCCAGCCTGCACTCTGAAGATGTAGTTCTCTTCTTCCGCAGTATTCCCCGGTCCCTGACCTCGACCTGCTCCGTGACCACCGCCGCCGCCGCCACCTTGCTCGCGTGCACATCTGGCTCCATCAGCGCGGTCCTTCTTCTTGCACACTTTGTCCGTGTGACCCTTGATCCGGCAGAAGCTGCACCACACGCTGCGTGAACAGTCCGATTTCCGATGGCCTTTGTCACCGCATCGCCAGCACACCGTTTGATCATCTTCTCCCTCACAGCGTTTCACTGGCTTTTTCTTAGGCGCTGCGTGGGCCTTCATCACCCTCTCGGACGTCTCGTCCGATGCTGTAGCATTAGCTACATCTTCTGCCGCCTCAAAGTTTCTCAATTTGGCCTTAAATTGTCCCAATGTCAACTCACTGTCGCCATGTGTCACCATTAGAGTGAATGGCTTATATCTCTCAGGTAACCCCCTCATCACCATGGCCATCAATAGTCCCTCACTCGGTGCTTCTCCCGCCCCTTTGAGAGCCGTAATGATTTGTTCAGCTCGGATAATGTATTCGGTTATCGTCTCATTATCAGCTTTCTTTAGCCCAGTCAATGTTACGTACAGAGTGACAATCCGGGGTCTGCCCTTACCAATGTAATGTTCCCGCAACACCCGTAGACTCTCTCTACCGTTGTTCTTCGTTTCTCTGAAGATCAGTCCCAAGCTTGTGTTGTCCAATAAAGGCGCCAATGCGCAGTAGGCGTCCGCGTTCCGCTCCTCGTCTAGGGCCTGCTCTTCCGCTGTCAAAGGTCCCGCGGGCTCGGTAAGGATGGTGGTTTTCAGCCCCACACCATGCATGCAACAGAGCATTCGCTCTTCCCACAGTTCATACTCATCGGCCTGTCCGTTGAATGTGGGCCACCTGCTCTTCTTTCGCTCCATCTCCAGTTCCGTTAGCTTCCCGATAGCTTCTCTCGATGCTAACTAGCTTCACACTTGCTAACTTGCTACTCCGTGCTAACCTGCGCGCATCCCGCCATCCGAGGTTATCACACTTCGTGTACTTCTTTTATCAAACCACTAAATAATCCAACGTTATCTGGGCCCATAACCTGTTAGAAGACTAGACTAATACTTTATGTCTATCTCTGCGCAGATGAAGTAGATTATTAAACCGTTATAAAGAATCGTACTGACTACCGAACTTCTGCTGGAGGGAAAAATGTAGCCTCCGTTTATTCGGTAGTTTGGGGAGATGAAGAAAAATGAACGGCGTCTCAGTGACGTAATCAATCCGCGCATGCAAGCGCAACACCGCCCACTTGTGGACAAAGTCGTAAACAAAATAATAGTACACAGTAACACATAGTCATACAAATACGCTGGTGTCATATCTCAACACTTGGTATGGCGGTGCACCTTGGCGCGTTGGCACACCACACACGAGCCGGCCCAGGCTCTAACATCCTTACGGAGCCCAGGCCAAACGAACTTGACGCACACCAGCTTGGTCGAGGCCTTCACTCCCGGGTGGGAAAGGCCGTGGACGGTGTCGAAAACTTGGCGCCGCCAGGAAGTAGGCACCAGGGGGCGCGGTTGACCGGTGGAGATGTCACAGAGGAAGGTGGTGTTGGCCGCGTCGAACGTCACGTCCTCCAGCCGTAGCGCCGTAGGGGTCGACCGGTAGTCTTGAACGGTCGCGTCCTTGGCTTGGTCCGCTGCCATAGCGGCGTAGTCGAGTCCCAAGTGAACGGCGTTAACAACTGCCCGTGAAAGGCAGTCGGCGACGAAGTTATCCTTGCCCGACACGTGTTGTATGTCCGTGGTAAACTCGGAAACCGCCGCGAGATGGCGCTGCTGACGCCCAGACCACGGTTCTGAGGTTTTGGCCATACAGAACGTCAGCGGTTTGTGGTCCACGAAAGCGGTGAACTGTCGGCCCTCCGATAGGAACCTAAAGTGTCTGGTTGCGAGGAAGAGACCCAGTAGTTCCCTATCAAAGGTGCTGTATTTGCGCTCGCTCTCACGGAGTTGTTTACTGAAGAACGCCAACGGCTGCCAGCCCCCCCCCCCCCCACTGCTCACACACGGCCCCCACGGCGTAGTCGGAGGCATCCGTTGTAAGGGCTATGGGGGCGGCAGGCGACGGGTGAGCTAGCAGCGCAGCGTTGGCCAGCGCGGTCTTGGCGGCCACAAAAGCCTCGTCCATCCCCGAAGACCAGTTCAGCTCGTCCTTAGACTTCTTACCCCGCAGGGCCTAATACAGGGGACGCATGATGTGGGCGGCACGGGGCAGGAAACGGTTATAAAAGTTCACCATGCCCAGGAATTCCTGCAGCGACTGTACAGTGCGGGGGCGGGGGAACATGGGGACAGCCTCAACCCTGGCAGTGAGGGGAACGGCCCCTGTGGAGTGATGTGGTGCCCGAGGAAGGTGATGGACGACTCCCCGAACTGACATTTAACTGGGTTGATGATGAGGCCGTGTTCGCTGAGCCTGTCAAACAGCTGTCTGAGGTGCGTCATGTGTTCCTCCGCCGACGCGCTGGCCACGAGGATGTCGTCTAAGTACACAAACAGAAGTGGCATGTCGCGGAGCACAGAATCCATAAGGCGTTGAAACGTCTGCGCCGCCCCTTTAAGGCCGATAGGCATACGTAAGAACTCAAAGAGCCCAAAGGGTGTGATGACAGCCGTTTTTGGGACATCCAGTGGGTGGACCGGCACTTGGTGATACCCCCGCACTAAGTCGATTTTGGAATAGATGGCAGCGCCCGCCAGGTGGGTAGAGAAATCTTGTATGTGCGGTATGGGGTACCGGTCAGGGGTCGTGGCATTGTTTAAGCGACGGTAGTCCCCGCACGGGCGCCAACCCCCGTCGGCCTTAGTAACCATGTGAAGAGGGGAAGCCCACGGGCTGTCAGAACGGCGGACAATGCCGAGGCGCTCCATAGTCGAAAACTCCTCCCTGGCTATTGCGAGCTTGGCCGAGTCGAGGCGTCGGGCCCGGGCGTAAACTGGGGGGCCCACTGTGGTGATATGATGTTCCACGCCGTGCTTGGCCACCGCCGAGGAGAAGGTGGGTGTGGTGAGCTCGGGGAAATTGGCGAGCAGGCGTTGGTATGGATCCCCGGTGGAGAGTGTGTTAGCGAGGCACAGCGCTCCAGCCCCCCCCCAAGCATGAAGGGGTATGACGCAAAAGAGACGGCATCAATCACGCGACAATTTTTAACATCCACCAGCAGGTTGAAAGCACAGAGGAAATCCGCACCTAGGAGCGGGGTGGATACAGCAGCCATCACAAAGTCCCAGCCGAAACGTCGGCCGCCAAAACACACGTCCACATGTCTGATACCGTACGTCCGAATGGACGTGCCGTTGGCGGCGTCCATCTGGGGGCCGTGACTGTCGGTCATCGTGTCCACAGCTTGTGCTGGTAGTATGCTGCGTTGAGCGCCAGAGTCAACCAGCAGCCGTCGGCCCGACAAGGAGTCTCTGATGAACAACAGCTTGCAGTCACGGCCGGCGCCCATAGCCGTTAACGAGCGCCGGCCTTGGCGTTTCCCTGAACCCTGTAACTGCAGGGTTTGCGACACTGTTTTGCTTTTTCCCCAAACCTGGCATGGTAATAACAGAGCCCGTCGTCAGGTTGGCGGCGGGCTGTCACCGCAGCCGCGGTGTCCATATAGTCGTACACAGGTGGTGGTGGTGGGGCTGTCTTGTGGGGTAGCAGGGCATGCACAAACTGTTGCCGGTTGGCCAGGAAAACCCTGTCTGCTTCAGCAGCCAGAGAACGGTAGTCCTTGGAGGCGGCGAGAGGAGAACTGGCCAGTGCTGTGCGTACAGGCGCGGGGAGCTGCCTCAGAAAAATGTGTGTGAAAAGAAAGGCCGGATCAGCCGATCCCAGCACAGACAGCATTTTTTCCATTAACTCAGACGGTTTGCCGTCGCCGAGGCCATTCAGGGACAGTAAACGGTCTGCCTTCTCCAGCTCCGACAGTTCAAGTAGTTTCAGGAGGAATGTCTTTATATAGCATCGTACTTGCCAGCAGCCGGCGGAGCTTCCAACAGTGTCATTGCTCGCGCCCTTGTCGATGCGTCTAACGCCGCCACTACGTGGAAGTACTGCGTTGCATCCTGCGTTATCCCTCTCAGCTGGAACTGGGCTTCCACATGTTGAAACCACGGCCGTGGATTATGCTGCCAAAAGTCGGGTAGCTTCACAGTAGCGGCGTAAATTCTAGCGTTAGCAATAGCCATGTTGTTAGCACCGGCGTCGGGAGCGGGTACCGCGGCAGCATTATTCCCGGCGTCTTCGTTGTCAGACATACTCGTATTAGTAGTTCGATCACGTTGGGGTCACCAATGTGGAGTTCTTTGAGTAGGCGGGCTAGGATAGTGCGAGGATCTCCATGCTCCATTTGGACAAAGTCGGTGAGTCTGTACCGGCCCCGGCAAATGAACATATACCAAATGAGATAAATGTATCCTCAGTGTACTTCACCACACCCGAACACAACCCCCCTTTCATGGTGCCGGAGTACCCCGTCATGGCGATGGCGCCCACTCTAACCTCCGCTGCACGTAGGACGGATACAATCTGCTGGTTAGAGGCGGAGCCCCACCAGTAACGATCCCGCATCCAGTCTACAAATGCAGGCCACGTGGTACCCAATGTATACCAGTTACCATGATTGTACATCTTTTTGTGTGTGCTGTTCCGTAAGGACGCGAAATGAACGTGGTGTGGAGTTAGAAAACGAGACAGGAGACGTGAGAGTAGACGTAGTCGAGGTAGTTTACTAGCTCCAACTTAGCATGTCATACATTCGACAACGACACTGAACTGAACTGTGTACCGGAAGCGGAAGTGCATTATCTGACCCCTCGCCTCTTCCCTTAAAGGTACACCGTCCTCTTAGGTGAATGTCTCTCGTTATAGAGATGTGGGTCACCACAGTGGTTTACAAATGCCATCCTGTTCTAGCACAGAGCTCATCATATAAAAACACCTGTCGAGGTTCCGCTGCCACATGTATTGTAAGTAGTTGGTAACCGAAGTGTGACCATGGGCACTCGGTTATAGCTGTGTATAGAAGATCGTCCACAGCATATGAGGGTCCATATCAATGACTGACCTTGTATGGGGGTTCGCTTATGTATTCTCTGATAAGACGAGGAACCGTAATGTCTGTATCAATGGCTGACTTCATTTGATTATTAGCTGTTATTGTGGTCCTGCACAATTCTTGCATGGTAGGGAAGGGTCTGATGACAAACGTCAACTTCTCAACGGTGTGCATGAACTCCATCAAAGCTCTTAAATCGGGGAAACGTGTACCGCCGTCAATCCGAAACCCCGTCTTATCAAACGTCACTTGGTATATTGGACCCTCACGCTCTTATGATGTCATTGAGGTATCCAAGGAGGTCCTCGCCTATATAACAGACCGCTGCAGCAGGATTGTTTTGTCCATCGTCCAATGTCTGCAGGTCCTTCACAATGTCAGCGTGATGAGGTGGCTCCCGGGAGCTGCCACTGGACAGTCCCCACCATCCACCTTGCAGCAAATGTATCATCTCACGCATCTCGACTACGACTCTCGTGCCGGAAAACGCATTAGGACCATCAGACACGTGTCTAGGATTGGCTATCAAGTAACCGTGTGGGACTTCTTCGAGTAGGCGGGCTAGGATAGTGCGAGGATCTACATGCTCCGTTTGGACAAAGTCGGTGAGTCTGTACCGACCCCGGCAAATGAACATATACCAAATGAGATAAATGTATCCTCAGTGTACTTCACCACACCCGAACACAACCCTCCTTCCGTTTCGCCAAAGTACCCCGTCATGGCGATGGCGCCCACTCTAACCTCCGGTGCACGTAGGACAGATACAATCTGCTGGTTAGAGGCGGAGCCCCACCAGCAACGACCCGGCATCCAGTCTACAAATGCAGGCCACGTGGTATCCAATGTAGCCCAGTTGCCATGTTTGGATATGTTTTTACGCTTACGCGAATGTAAAGAAGCGAAATGAACGTGGCTTACATATGCCATCCCGTCGCTGCGCCGTGTTTCCCATAGATACCTGTTGAGGTTCCGCTGCCACATTATTGTACGTAGTTAGTAACCGCAGAGCGACCATGGGGCATTTGGTTATAACTGTGTACAGCCGACCACCCACAACCTCTGTGTACAACACAGCACATGTGGGGCGTGCTAGGAGACCCCCATTTGTTTCTTTACGGTTACCAGGCCAACGGATCGTAAAATATCTTATCCAACCCAGCCATTGTGCCAGCGTAGAGTTGTATCTATGCCACATAGCAGTGATATAGCACATTGTAGTATTGTATCACAGCCTGTACCTCATGCATGTGTCTGGCAAACGGTACATGTGCACACGACATTCACACCAGAACTATTTATGTCACGGGTATACTCTGGCTGTCAGGATCTAGTAGCAATGTCTGGGGACAGTGGAATTGAAACAGACCATGGGGGGCTCAGTCAGGTACCGTACATAACTACATACATAATATGTATGAAATGGTTGTTTTGTATGTGCAACATGCTAACCGGGCACCCCCTTGTCATCTATGTTGTCCGCCACAACCGTCTGTCCTACAGGCTTCTACCCCATATTCCTGACCTGGTCTGTAAGTACGCTGCTATGTCACATACACTGCGGTAAAGTACACTATAGTATGTACATGTTTGTGCTACCTGTGCACCCCACGTGTATTAACGCACCTTATACTACACATTTCAGGAAAGTGATTATAATCTGTCCTCTACGGATGATGAACCCCAACATCCAGATGTACAACAGCATCACCGGCTTTTACTCCCTGAAATAGTCCTCAATGTTCAACTGTATCCACCGCCTCGATACCAACTGAATGCAGCAATGCAGCTGCTACCCCCAACGCACAATGCGGATGATGACATGGTAGATGTGGATGTGGATGAGGGTGCGAAACTGTGACCATATGTATCTGCCCACAGTAATGTTATTATTTGTTATCTTCCAAGTACATGGGTGATGATGAGGATGAGGATGACTTGGGAGGAGATGAGGATGACCTGGGAGGAGATGAGGGTGACCTAGGGGGAGATGAGAATGATCAGTGAATCGCCGGCTTCACTGGACCACAGGCCCATGGCCTTTCCAGGGTTTGGGTATGCATTTTAAAACCCCCCCCCCCCGGAGGCTGCTGCCATGAATTTAAAAATGAAAAGAAACGTTTAAATCCAGTTTGGAAAAAACGAGGAAATAGCGCCCTCTGCTGGCCAGGTGCGCGCGACGTGCATGCGTACACGCAAGCGTATGTGTATGCGCGTCTTTGCGCATGGGCAATAAAATTTCGACCTGCGCAATTTCTTTGCTGCACCATCTTTGCTGGCGCTAAACACAAACAAACAGACTTTTCGCGTCTGTGACCCAAACACGATGGATTCAACAAAACGAGCTAAAATTGCGTGAAAACAAATAACAACCAACATTTCAGCCCGCTGCAAGGAAATTTCTGACTGCCGTGTTTATGCGGAAACGGAAATGTCCATCGCCAAACGCGGACCGGGTACAACATACAGTCTATCACTCAAAAAAGTGACTCTGTGAGTCGTTGAATGAAAGAAATGTACCTATATTGAATTTAATTAACATTTTTGTGTTTGGTTTTAAAACGTAGTCCACTTAATTAAGCGTAACTTAAAATGAAAACTTGTTCAAGCAATAGAAGCCAGCTAAGTAAATACAACATAACATTGTTGTATGAATCGCACAATCATGTCTGGACACACTAAGAATGTCCTAGATGGGTTTCCGTAGTCGGGCATTGCGCATGCTCAGAGCTGATTCCGCAAACTTCATTTTGTGGTGCCATGTGCAGATTGACGGGTGATGCATTATGTGATGTTGGAACAATAGTGCATGGTTAGAGAGTGATTGTAATGTCCGTAGACGCCTTGTCTTACTGACATAAGAATAATTCAAGAACGAGCCGACTTCGTAGGTTCTTAACTGTGTAGCTTTTACTAGCGTTCATCCGACACACAACCTTCATAACATGCGCTTCTAACTTCCTGTATACGTCACACGCACTGCACGTACATCCGTGAGTAGGTCAAGTTAAACACGTGACCTTTCATTCATTACATCTCCCCCTCTAAGATGATTTTCTAACCTGTATATCACCCCCCTTTTCACAAAAAAAATAAAAAATCCCCCACAGTACACAAGTCCATACGCCTCACAAATCCAGCCGGATTGCAGGCTTGCTCACCCTGCCAGAGCGAGTAACATATGGTGTGGAAGTTGGCATTTCTGCTGCTCGGGACTCATCCGTGTTTCCACTCTCCCCTGGAGTGACATGGTCAGGATCCCTGCTGACAGAGGTGAGTGTTTTGGGTGTGGCCAACAGGTGGCGCCTGTTCCTTCTGTAATGTTCACCTTGAGCTGTCTCCACTATGTAGGATCTGGGAGTGGAGCTCTGACTGTGAACAACTGCTGGCATTGTCCATGTTTTCTGTCCATCAGGTTTGGTGAGTACTGCGTCACCCGAGTTCAGTGGGCGCAGTGTCCGCACGCCGTTCCTGCGGTTGTAGTAGAAAGCCTGCCTCGATTTGGCTGCGGCGTCAGCGGTTTTGATCAGTTCCTCTTTAGGCCAGGCCGGTTTCAGGTTATGCTGCAATGTGGGTAAGGTGGTTCTGAGTCTCCTACCCATGAGCAATTCCGCTGGACTGGCTCCAGTGGAAGAAGAGGGTGTAGCTCTGTATGTCAACAGGGCGAGGAGAGGGTCTTCCTGCCTTAATATGCTTTTGGCTATCTGAACAGCCCTCTCTGCCTGTCCATTACTCTGGGGGTAGTGTGGGCTTGAAGTCACATGGATGAAATCATAATCCTCACTGAACCTCCTCATCTCTTCTGAAACTAGCTGTGGCCCATTATCGCTAACTACAATTTCAGGGATACCAAAACGTGCAAATGTAGCCTTCAGCCTAGCTACAACCTGACTGCTAGTAGTTGTTGGTAGATTTAGGATCTCCAAAAACCTGGAATAATAGTCAGACACTATCACGTAGTTTTGCTTTTTGTACTCACACAGGTCTATGCCAACTTTCTGCCATGGTCTGGATGGGAGCTCACTTGACATTAAAGGCTCTTTTCTCTGTGTGTTCTTGTGGTCTCTGCAGAATTGACATTGCTGTATCTTTGTTGCAATGTGCTCTGTCATTTTGGGCCACCACACTGACTGGCTAGCTCTCTCTCTGCACTTAACTATCCCCTGGTGCCCGTTGTGTATTCTGTCTAAGATCACCTCCCTCATCTCTGTGGGAATGACGATACGACTGCCTCTGATGACTAAACCATCTACCGCAGATAACTCCCCTCTCACCTGATAAAAGTCTCTGACTGTCTCCGGCACTTTATCGACATACTCAGGCCAGCCGTGTCTGATGAAGCCCAACACTGTCTGGAGCTTATCTCCTGCATCCTTTGAGGTGTGGCAGGCACCTGGCACACGATGGCATCAATGTGCGCTGCAACATCATCATGAGAAGCACCATCTCCGTAGCACTGCTCTGGGCCTCTGGAGAGTGCATCAGCCACAGCTAAAGTTTTGCCTGGTGCGTATTCAGCCACTGCATTGAAACGCATCAGCCTCATTAACAGTCTCTGGCACCTAATGGGCACATTATCCAAGTCTTTGCTGTTCATGAGAGGCACTAGTGGTTTATGATCGGTGACAAGTCTGAAATTGTCAAGCCCAAACAAGTACTTCTCGAACCTTTCACATGCCCAGACGCTGGCTAAGCACTCTTTCTCGATCTGTGCGTACCTTGTCTCTGCGTCACTCAGCCGTCGGGAGCAGTAGGCCACGGGCTTCCAGTGTTCCCCGTGCTGCTGGAGCAGAACGCCTCCCAGCCCGTAGCTGCTGGCATCTGCTGACACCACCGTAGCCTTAGTGACGTCATAAAAGGTGAGTACCGGGGCGGTGGCGAGTGCTGCTTTAAGGTCTTGGAATGCTGTGTTCTGTGCAGGTCCCCACAGCCACTCTGTCGTTGCTTTAAGCAGTCCATAAAGCGGCTGACCTACAGTGGACAGCTCTGGGACGTATTTTGCCAAATAGTTCACCATCCCGAGGAACCTCTTGAGTTCCGTCACGTTCTGGGGCTGAGGAAAGTTCTCTATTCCGGCCACTTTGTCCGGGTCAGGTCTGATGCCTGCCTCGTTGATGATATGACCAAGGAAGCGGACTTGTTTCTGTTTGAACTTGCATTTCGCTTGGTTCAGTTTGAGACCTGCTGTTTCAATGACCCCCAGCGCCTCTGCTAGGCGCCGGTCATGGATTTCCTCAGTCTCTCCATGTATAAGGATGTCATCCATGTACACCTCTGTGCCCTCTAGCCTGGTCAAAGTTTCCGCCATCTTTCTCTGGAAAATCTCTGGAGCACTCGTTATACCAAATGGAAGGCGGCAGAAAGCATACCTCCCAAATGGGGTGATGAAAGTGGTGAGCCCCCTGCTGTCTTCATGCAAGGGGATCTGGTAAAACCCACTTGCTGCATCCAACGTTGTGAAGAACTTTGACCCTGCGAGCCTTGGCATTATTTCCTCCATAGTGGGCAGCACGTATTTCTCACGTTTCACCGCTCGATTCAGCCTCCTGAGGTCAGCGCAGCAGCGAACCTCTTTCTTGTTCGGTTTCAGCACCGGCACCATAGCGGCGCACCATTCTGTGGGCTGAGTCACTTTTTCAATAATGCCCTCATTTTCCATGCGCTGCAGTTCTTTCTTAACCAGTGGTACAAGTGGCAGCGGTATCCGTCTGGCTGTATGCACCGCGTATGGCTGGGCACCCTCCACCAGAGCTATTTTCACTGGGTCTGTTTTCAGCAGTCCACTTGAACCGAAAACTCCACTGACCTCATTCATCCGCTTCACTAGACCCATCTCCACTGCCTCTGGACGACTCAGCAGACAGCTGCCTCTCCCCTTGATCACATACACTGGAAAGGAGTATTGTTTCTCCTTGTAGTTGGTTGTGGCTTGAAACTGTCCTATGCAGCTAATGTTTCCACCTGGGCTTATGAAGCATGTGTCAGGAGGTCCCAGTATTATGTTTGGCTTCAGCTTTTTAAATGTCCCTTGGTTGATAACAGTAGCGTCAGCCCCCGTGTCAATTTTAAAGGTTATTGGTACATCACTTATTGTTAAACTAACAGTCCAATCTTCCTGACTGCTCTCTTTGCCAACTTCTCCCAGAAAGTACAGCGGTTTAACCTCTTCAGTGACTTCTCTCACCGCTTTAGAGTGACATACACGCTCCCAATGTCCCTTTTTATGACACTTGTTGCACTTACTGTTCGTTGCAGGACACTTCCGCTCATCGGTGTGCTGCGTCTTGCCGCACCTCCCGCATTCATCTACTTTGTTGGTTGCAGGTCTGCTGCCACCATGACGCTGTCCGCCCTTTTTGTTTTGGCGTCCGTCCCGCCGTCGGACAACATTGACGTTAGCCAGCTGGGCCTCTGGTTGGTTAGCTTGGAGGCTGAGCTGCTTTGTTATTGCCTCCGCCTGGCGCACTTGTTCAATGACTTTCACCAGAGTAAGGTCCGCTGTGAGCTGGAACTGACGGGAGAGCACCTTATCTTTTGTGCCCACTACCAGACGATCTCTGATATGTTCATCCCTCTTGTCCCCAAACTCACAGTGTTCAGACAGCTCATACAATGTCCGGATGTACATCTCCGCTGTCTCTCCTGGCTGCTGGCTACGTTGATAGAAGCACGCCCTCTCATGTATGATGTTACGGCGGGGAATAAAGTAGTCGTCGAACTTTTTCAGTACGATATCATAGTCCACTTTATCACCCTCCGCCGCGAAGTCAAACGAGCTGAATATCTTTTCAGCCTCGCTTCCCATTGCATAAATCAGCGAACTCACTTGAATCTCCCCGTCGTCTTTATCCAGCTTTGTCGCGAGCCTGAAGCGCGAAAACCGTTGTTTCCACTCCGGCCATTCGACGGGGCAGTCAAACTTGAATTCACTCGGCGGATTAAACTTCGGCATGACCGCTCGTGTTCCGATACACAGACTATTCTGACGCCATGTAATGTCCGTAGACGCCTTGTCTTACTGACATAAGAATAATTCAAGAACGAGCCGACTTCGTAGGTTCTTAACTGTGTAGCTTTTACTAGCGTTCATCCGACATACAACCTTCATAACATGCGCTTCTAACTTCCTGTATACGTCACACGCACTGCACGTACATCCGTGAGTAGGTCAAGTTAAACACGTGACCTTTCATTCATTACAGTGATATTGCCAGTGCTACTGTATTTGTCTTGCAAAAATGTAGCATAGCCTATATATATAGCTCATAACGAGCTAGCCAGTTAACAAAATGCCAGATAACAAACATACATTAAAATAGCGATTTAACCTAGTCTGAAATTGTAGTTTAGCGACCTCCCCTCCCCGAATGCAACATTACTTTGGTTAAGTTTTATGGCGTTTTTTTTGTGACAGTGTGTAGGTAGCCTTAACATTTGTGTTGATAACTGGTTTACAAGTTGGTTGAACAGTGGTGCGTCTGTAGTGATAATTGCTACACAATAATATAACCCCTCTTACACATTTCCCTTGTTCTCTGCTATAGAACGATGCTGTTGAAACAAGAAGAGCCTGCGTACTGAAAGCAATAATGATTTACCTCAATGAAGATCCTAAAAATCTCATGAGAGTATATGGTAAGTATTGTTTTTGCCTCTGCTTTCTACTTAATTTCTCTCCAGAAACTGAAATTATGATTGTGTTTTTAGTAATTTTGGACAAGTCTATACCACAGAAGAATACGATATCAGGCTTAGGGTACACACAACACATTTGCAGAGCAGTTCCTTATTGTTTTGGATCCAAACATGAGATTTGTGGACAACAAGAAAAATGCATGATTGCCTGACATACTAACACTGTAAACGTTTGAACTACAAACGTTTGGACTGACACAGATTTACTATCTGTCGCAATTGTTGAGGTTTAGTGGCGTTGTGAACGCAGCCCATAAATGACGAGATGACACAAATGTTCGTTGACAATGTTCCTCCTGTACACAAGCTAACATTAGCTATTTCCAAACTGTACATGAGCCAACATATGTAAGCTGCGTTCACAACGCCACTAAATCTCAACAATTGCGACAGATAGTAAATCTGTGTCAGTCCAAACGTTTGTAGTTCAAACGTTTACAGGTTCAACAACGTTTCTACTTTATCGCATTTAAATTAACCGTTTCCACTTTATCGCATATAATTAACTCTTGTATTTTTCGGGAGCTCAACTCCATGCAACCATGTGCTTCGTTTCTTTGCATCGTTTTTTTAAAAAAAAATTGTATTTAACAAAACATATAGACAAGAAAATATTACATCACAATAGGACAAAAAGTAGTTACAAAAATATAAATTATTTCAAAATTAAAATTTACATATCCGTAAAAAAAAGAAAAGACAAAATAAAAAAGCTCGAGATACAGGATTTAAGTTAAATTATATTCTTCACATAGTCTTCTGGTTTTGCTGGCTTTAGAATTCATACATTCTTTTAGAGATTCTAAATAGGATGAAAGAAGTGCTTTGAATACACTAATGTTTGGACGCTGGTGTGCAAATTTGGTACAATGAATATGAAATTTAGCAAATATTCATAGAAGGTTGATAATATACATTTTTTCTGAACTTATTTCCTCATTTTGTGACAGACCAAATAAAACATGTTGATGTCCAGTTTACAAGAAGAGTCAATTTTGTTATTTATGAGATTATTTAGATCAATCCAAAAAACATGAGAGTAGGTACAATCCCAAAATAAATGACATATGGTTTCATCCACATTGCCCAAAAGGAACAGTGTGTCAATATTAATCTTGTATTTTACAAGAAGGGACTTGACTGGATAACATCTGTGAAGCAGTTTAAATGTAACTTCTCGTACCTTATTTGTAATACAATATTTTCGTGATAAAATCCAATTGTTCCTCCAATCTATTGTCATTATACATATTATTCCAGTAGAAAATGGCTGCAGGTTTAGAAACAATGTCTCTCTGAATAATATTTCTAACGCATTGATTAGTGGCGTTATCACTTAATAAAGGACACAAGTTACCAATATATATGTCTTCAGGAGTTAAACCTGGAATAGTACAACTTTTACCTTTAGGAGCAGACAACAATAACCTTCTAACTCCATCTGGTATTGCATCAAATACAATAGAATATTCTCTTGGGGGGGCGCTGGTGAGCAGTAACATGTGAGGACGTCTTTAGATTGAGCTCCTGATCAGGGCGAACTTTTCATTAATATTTTAACTTTTCAGATCAAACACAGATAAATTAGGTTTAACACACACGATACTTAACCGCTAGCACACCGGACTCACAACACTGTACTTGCATATCGATCATCTAGAAGACGCGATGGGCAAAAACAAACCAAGCAGTGACCAGGCCGCTAAAGCCTCGGGTTCTGTGAAAGCCCCGGACGAGGAGTCTACAGACCTATCTGGGGTAATGGCTGCCATCGCGAGCAGTGAGAGCAAGACCTTGGCACGGATAGATAAATTCACAGAGGATCTGAATGCAAAAATAGACGCTATAAAGGCCGGCATGGCGAAACAAGAGACCCGTCTGAAAGACGTGGAGGACGGCCTGAACACATACTCGGACAAGACCACGAAAATGGAGGAGGACATCGGCCAGCTAAAATCTGAAGTCGCTATGCTACGCCAGAAGGTAGACGGTATGGAGGGGTGACAACGCCGGTGTAATGCACGCATTGTCGGGATAAAGGAGGGATTCGAGACCAGCGGAGGCCAGCAGCCTACTGTTACCATCGCTACACTACTGCAGGAGTTACTGGGCCTCAGCTTCACCCCGACCCTAGACTGGGCTCACCGCGGCCTGCGGCACTCGACCAACGAAGGAGAACCCCCCAGGATCATCGTGGTGAAGTTTCACTATTTCTCAGAGAGGGAGGAGGTTTTCCGCAAAGCTGCCCGTTCAGCTCCGTTGAGCCTGCACGGCAAGAGAGTGAGCATCTTCCCGGATTACACCGCGGCAGTGGCGAAGAAGAGAGCGGCCTTCACCGAAGCTAAACGGCTCCTCCGGAGCTGCCAGGGCGTCAAGTTCGGGATCCAGTTCCCGGCGGTGCTTCGTATCACTTCATCGTCCGGCCAAGAAAAGCGGTTCGAAGACCCATCTAAGGCGATGGGTTATATCAGGGAGAATCTAAAGCCTCAGGACAATGTACAGTAAGATGTTGATAAACTCCAATATATTTGTGGCTAACTGGTATTGGCGGCTAATTGATATTAGCTGCTAAGTGCCAACAGCTAGCGGAAGTAACTAGCTAAGACACCAAGACAACAGGGTAACGTTATGGTTTAACTTTATCTATTTACTTTAACTTTTGTAATTTGAGACTCACAGATAATGTTACATTTTTCATTTAATAAGAATGTCTCATACCTGCTGCCCATTTAAAAAAGCTATTTTTCTGTTTTATTATTATCGTGTGTGTGCATGTATATGTGTGTATGGATGCTAATTATTATGAGACCCGTAACAGTGCTTTGGTGACGACTGCTAGGGCGACACCCAGGTCAGTGTCACTTACCTACAAAGGAACTGTATTATAACTGCTGTTATATGGGTGTAGATATATTTTCCTTCCTTTTCTTTTTTTTTAATTTTAATTTTTGTAAAAATTTTAATATGGGTGTTGATATATACACTGCTCAAAAAAATAAAGGGAACACCTAAAAACACAATATAGACCTCGATGAATGAAATATTTCAGCTGAAAATCTTTATTTATTAGACAGAGGAATGTGTTTAGAGCAAAATAACCTAAGAATGATCAATGGAAATCAAAATCAATAGCCCATTAAGGTCTGGATTCAGAATCATACTCAAAATCAAAGTGGAAAATGAGAACATAGGCTGATCCAACTTCTGTGGAAATTCTTCAAGACGATTCAAAATGAGGCTCAGTAGTGTGTGTAGCCTCCACGTGCCTGTATGCACTCCCTACAACGTCTGGGCATGCTCCTGATGAGACGACGGATGGTCTCCTGAGGCATCTCCTCCCAGACCTGGATCAGGGCATCGGTCAACTCCTGGACAGTCTGTGGTGCGACATCGCGTTGGCGGATGGTACGAGACATGATGTCCCAGAGGTGCTCGATTGGATTCAGGTCTGGGGAACGTGCAGGCCAGTCCATAGCATCAATGCCCTCGACATACAGGAACTGCTGACACACTCTGGCCACATGAGGACGAGCATTGTCATGCATGAGCAGGAACCCAGGGCCCACTGCACCAGCATATGGTCTGACAATGGGTCTGAGGATCTCATCCCGGTACCTAATGGTAGTCATGGTACCCCTGGCTAGCACGTAGAGGTCTGTGCGGCCCTCCAAGGATATGCCTCCCCAGACCATCACTGACCCACCGCCAAACCGGTCATGCTGGAGGATGTTGCAGGCAGCAGAACGTTCTCCACAGCGTCTCCAGACTCTCTCACATCTGTCACATGTGTTCAGTGTGAACCTGCTCTCATCTGTGAAGAGCACAGGGCGCCAATGGCGAATCTGCCAACCAAGATGTTCTCTGGCAAAGGTCAATCGGGCTGCACGGTGTTGGGCTGTGAGCACAGGCCCCAATTGTGGACGTCGGGCCCTCATACCATCCTCATGCATTCTGTTTCTCACTGTTTGAGCAGAAACCTGCACATTAGTGGCCTGTTGAAGGTCGTTTTGTAGGGCTCCGGCAGTGCTCCTCCTGTTCCTCCTTGCACAAAGGACCAGATAGCGGTCCTGCTGCGGGGTTGTTGTCCTCCTGCGGCCCCCTCCACGTCTCCTGGTGTACTGGCCTGTCTCCTGGTACCTCCTCCATGCTCTGGACACTGTGCTGGGAGACACATCAAATCTTCTTGCCACAGCACACATTGATGTGCCATCCTGGATGAGCTGCACTACCTGAGCAACTTCTGTAGGTTGCAGATACCGCCTCATGCCACCTCTAGTGGTGAGGGCACGAGCAAAATGAAAAACTAACCAAAGATTGGCCAGAAAAGATGAGGACAGGCAAATGGTCTGTGGCCACCACCTGCAAATCCATTCCTGTTATAGGGGTTGTCTTGCAAATTGTCTAATTTCCACCTGGTGGAAATTAGACAATTTACCAACAGGTGAAATTGATTCACAAATCAGTGTTGCTTCCTAACTGGACAGGTTGATATCTCAAAAGTGTGATTGACTTGGAGCTACATTGCATTGCTTATGTGTTCCCTTTATTTTTTTGAGCAGTGTAGTTCTTAGGTATATAAATACTTTTTGGATTTAATATAATCTTAACAAGACCACTGTTCGCCCTGGTTGGGGCTTGTTAGAGGGTTTTTATATGGTTATTTGCCAGGTTATACTAGAAATGGGGGATGCGATCTCTAGGGAATTAGTAGATCAGCATGGGTTCTCAAGGCTCTGTTTTTGTTTTGTAGCTAGTAGGCAGGGACTTTTTCTTTTCTTTTCTCTTTTCATTTTTAGAAAAAATGTTTGACACTCAGAATACAGGTTATCTTCGTTTTTTGAGCTGGAATATAAAGGGAATTCACAATCCAGTAAAGCGTAGTAGGGTTTTTGTACATTTAAAATCTTTGAGAGCTGATGTCATGTTCTTACAGGAAACCCACCTTCGGTCAAGTGAACACACAAAACTAAAAAAAGCTTGGATAGGACAAATTTTCTGTTCCAGGAATGAGAACAGAACGCGGGGCACGGCCATCTTGATCAGGAAGGGTATCCCATTCGTTCCACTACTGACTATTTCTGACCCCAGGGGAAGGTATGTGATAGTGATGGGTAACCTGTATGGTACACTTGTGGCACTGGCAAATGTATATGGACCAAACTGGGATGACCCACTTTTTTTCTCTAGTTTCATAGCAGCCCTCCCAGACTTAAATAATTACCGATTAATATTGGGGGGAGATTTTAATTGTGTATTACATCCATATTTGGACAGATCAAACCCAAGACCTAATAGTAAAGTTTCGAAGGCAGGTGCTGTTATCCATTCATTTATGGAATCCTACTCTCTTTTTGATCCCTGGAGAAGAAACAACCCAACTACTAAACAATACTCCTTTTTTTCCCCAGTGCACCATTCTTACTCAAGGATTGATTTTTTTCTCCTGGATAGTAGGGTCCTTCCTATGGTTAGGAGGAGCCAATATAATAGTATTGTTATTTCGGATCATAGTCCTGTACATCTAGATATAGGTTTCATAGACTGCCCTAAACCCCAACGCACCTGGCGATTTGATCCTCTATTACTGTCCAGGGACTCCTTTAAAATTTTTCTCTCCCAGCAGATAGATATCTTTATGGAATTCAACCATACTCCAGATATGCCACTAACTATTGTTTGGGAGGCTCTCAAAGCCTACCTTAGAGGCCAAATAATCTCATACACAGCACATGAGAGAAAGAAACATAAACAACGTCTAACAGAACTGTCCCATAGTATAGCGGAAGTGGACCATTCATATGCCGATTCCCCAACACCTGAACTTTATAAGAAAAAATTATTATTAAAAACAGAATTCGACAATCTCTCCATTAAACAAACAGAACAATTATTCTTTAAATCAAAACAGACATTTTATGAGCATGGAGAGAAAGCTGGAAAACTATTAGCCCATCAGGTTAGACAGTCCATAGTCGCTAACACTATTTCTGAAATTTGCACAGCAGCTGGGGTAAAGACTGCCGACCTTGACACCATCAATAACCAGTTTAAACAATTGTATATTACCCTTTATAGTTCAAAACCGCCCAGCGACTTGTTGCATATTTTAACTTTTTTAGACGGTCTGACCACATCAAAAATTGCCCTTGAAGACAGAGCACAGATAGACAGAGAGATATCAACAGAGGAAGTGATACAAGCAATTAAGTCCATGCAGAGCAACAAAGCACCAGGTCCGGATGGTTTCACAATTGAAATGTATAAAGAATTTGCTGCCAAGCTGGCACCAATACTTAACCTGATGTATCAGGAAATTTTTAACCAACAGAAATTGCCCCAAACTATGATGCAGGCAATCATATCAGTGTTACTTAAAAAAGAAAAAGATCCCCTAATGTGTGGCTCCTACTGTCCTGTAAGCTTGTTGAATTGCGACTACAAAATCCTTACAAAAATCTTGGCCACCCGTATTGAAACTGTTGTCCCAACGGTTGTTAACCCTGATCAAACTGGTTTTATACCAGGCAGGCAGTCATTCTATAACATGCGTCGCCTATTTAATGTACTGTACACACCACATTCCGTAGAACAGACAGAAGTAGTGATTTCTTTAGATGCTGAGAAGGCATTTGACCGCATCGAATGGCAATATCTATTTGCTGTTCTAGAAAGGTTTGGCTTTGGTTTCACATTCCTAGCATGGGTTAAAATATTGTATTGCTCACCGACAGCCGCAGTGCGGACGAATAATATTATTTCTGATTATTTTTCACTCCATAGGGGCTGCAGACAGGGCTGCAGCCTCTCTCCTTACTTGTTCGATTTGGCAATTGAGCCACTCGCTATAGCTCTTAGGGCAGAGGATGGCATTAAAGGTATCTCACGAGGTGGTAAATTGCATAATGTATCACTTTATGCAGATGACCTGTTGTTATATATATCCAACCCAATAGAATCTATACCAAGACTATTACTTACCCTGGATAACTTTGGTCGCCTGTCAGGTTATAAGATAAACTATTCAAAGAGCTTGCTTTTTCCGATTAACCACACTGATAGAGACTACTCTAGCTTTCCATTCAAACTTGAACATAATGTATTTACATATTTAGGAATCAAAGTCACTCATACAATGGGGAGGTTATATAACCATAACTTTAAAACACTAATAGAACGAACAAAACAAGATTTTAAAAAGTGGTCAACGTTACCAATTTCATTAGCGGGCCGCATTAATATAGTTAAAATGACAGTCTTACCCAGATTTCTCTATCTTTTTCAAATGATTCCCATATTCATACCTAAGACAACTTTTCAACAATTAGATAGATTAATTTCATCATTCATCTGGAACAATTCAAACCCCTGGATGAAGAAAATATACTTGGAGGTCCCTAAGGAGACAGGGGGATAGGTTTGCCTAACTTTATTTGTTACTACTGGGCTGCGAACATTGTAAAACTTTTACATTGGGCATTTACATATGAGAATCAACAGGGTATAGATTGGGTTCACATGGAACTCTTATCCAATCCTTTACCGATATTCACCTCTCCACTACCACATAATCGTAACATACAAATAACAAACCCAGTGGTTAAAGCTTCACTTAGGATATGGCTCCAGTTTAGGAGGCATTTTGGATTAAAGCATGCTAGCGGTCTTTTTCCAGTAGCAAATAATCAATTCTTCTTGCCATCTGTGTTAGATAACACATTTCAACTTTGGCATAGAAATGGACTGGTGTTTTTCTGTGATCTATTTAAAGATGGAGCATTCGCCTCATTTGAAACACTTACCAAAGACCATAACATACCCAGATCCCATTTTTTTAGATACCTTCAAATCCGTAGTTTTGCCAAGAAAGTGTTTCCCTCATTTCCGTATCTGCCAACCAGGAGCCAATTAGATGTTATTCTAGAGAAGGATCCCTTTGGGAAAAAACGGGTCTCTATAATTTACACACTGATACAGGGATTGAAACAGATATCCTGGGACAAAACAAAAACTGCATGGGAGAGAGATTTGGGTGTAGAGCTTTCTGAAGAGGCATGGCGGGACAGCTTAACTCGTATTCATACGTCTTCATTGTGTATACGACATGGGTTAATTCAGTTTAAGGTGCTTCACCGTCTTCACTACTCGGGGGACAAGCTTGCCAGAATCTTTCCCACCACAGACCCTAGCTGTCTGAGGTGCAGTCATAGTCCAGCCTCGGTGGGACACATGTTCTGGGCATGCCCCTCCCTCAACAGTTATTGGGGACAGATATTTAATGTATTCTCACATATCTGTAAACAGACCATAAACCCCGATTTTCACACAGCCGTCTTTGGCATACCACCCCCTAACTGTAAGGTCACAACTTTGCAGGCAAATGCTCTAGCATTTGCCTCATTACTAGCACGCAGACTTATCCTATTTAACTGGAAGTCAAATAAAGCGCCATCATTTTTGCAGTGGTTGAGGGAGGTGCTGTCCTTTCTACCTTTAGAAAAGCTCCGATATAAAATATGTAAAACCCGCAAAAACTTTACTTTGACCTGGAGTCCTTTCATAGACTTTATTGAAGGGTTTCCCTTTTATTGAATGTACTTTTTATTTACCTGGTTGTAACGAAAATACTTATAGATATATGTGTACAACTTTATATTGTCTTCAAAAATATGGTTATTATGTGGAATTGGAATAAGAAATCCCTGCGTAGTCCCTTTTTTTTTTGAGCCTTGGGGGGGAGGGGGGATTCCTGCATGTTTATTTTTGTTGTTGTTGTTGTTCGTGTGCTTTGTATACCTGTTCCAAAAAAACTTGAAAATTGGAAAATAAAGTTTAAAAAAAGAAAAAGTATGGACAGCCTTATTGTTTTTTATGGCTTCAGTGAAGCAACCCCAGCATCTCTACTCCACCTATGTCCAAGTCATCTCAACCTTGCCTCTCTTGCTTTGGCTCCAAACCGCACAACCTGAGGGGTCCCTCTATCATTACTAAACCTGAAGCTCGAGTAAATTAATAATCAATCATCTTGATTTAATCAATCAAAAAAAGCAATAATCTTTATAGGTGATTCTACCTGGGAGGCATTTTTAAGAAATAATGTATTATCTGCCAACTGACTTATAAGATTATGATCAGCAACAGAACCTTCTAACCTACTGGATTTACTATAATGGCAAAAAACCTGAGCAACCAGGAGGAAAAGGAAGAAAAAAAACAGAAACAGGAAAACCTTGTTTCACCCCTCACTTTAGAGAAAATCTTTGCGTCGTCGCATGTTTTAGTTTAACTGAGTTATTACCATTAACACAGGGAATTTTCATAGCATTACGAAAATATGCCCCAAAACCAAAGCTTTCTAGCCAATAAACAAATCAAAGGATGTTTTTACGCTATCAAATGCTTTGCAGAAGTGCTGGCAAAATATGACACTTTTGTCTAGAATTAGATCACAATAGTCTATGACCAATCCAATATTATTGTTAATGTCTACCACTCATAAATCCAGATTGATTTTCTGTTGAACATGTGATCTAATGCAGTCTCATCCAAGCATTGTCAATGACCAGCTGTTTGATCCTGTGAGGACCCGTATTGTATATATAGGTCTGCGCATGTGTCAAATAAATATTCTTCTCTTGTTCGAACGCAAGAGCACGGTGTGGGTGTGTGTCATTTTACGGCTGAATGGCACACTTTATGTTTATGTCTTGGCAAGACAATTAATTCGCTGTAGGATGGCTAACATTAATTCAACGGGTTATGGGCCCAGCGCTATGGCTAGCTGTTGAACACCGATGAACACTGTCTGTCTTGAATGCCCTTATGCTGACGTCACTGTGCAGAGGGGGGCGGGTGATTACTCTACAGGTGCTGCTAATTATGCTTTTCAATAAATAAACGGCCGGTTGCCCTTGTTTGGTATTCCGGTGAGACCAGAGATCCGATGGCTACCGTGTATCAGTTTGTCCCCGTTAATAGTGCTTTCTGCTAGCTATATGTTACCTACACAGTCCTGATGACAGCTGCAACAGGTTATGGGCCCAGGAGGGACGTGGGAACGCGTTGGAGCAGATTGTTTTTTGACGGGAGCGCGAACGTTACCTGTTTTTCCTGAGGGGAGAGGGGTCACATTGCCCGGGCCTGTCAGCAAAACGACCAGGGGGGCCAGCGGCCCAGGCAGTGGTGCACTCTCTGCAGGAGCACAACACACAGCGACGCCGCATGCAGACTGAGGAGGAGGGATGACGTGAAGCGCGCCACCATACTTACCGCCGACGAAGAGGAGCACGAGTTCGCATTCCGGGTCAGCGAAGGACAGCGGGAGGGCTCCGAAGGTGGCCTGATGGTGGACACAGGAGCGGCATCCCACATCATCACCGACCAACGCAAGTTTAAGAGCTTCGACTCAACGTTTCAGCCAGCGAAACACACCCTGGAGCTGGCTGACGGGACCAGGACAACAGGTGTTGCCACGAGAAGAGGAGACGCGGAGGTGATTCTGGAGGACACCAACGGCTGACGGGTGAAAGCGACGTTGAGGGGAGCGCTGCACATTCCCTCCTACCCACAGGACATCTTCTCCGTGAAGACAGCGACTGCAAACGGTGCCTCAGTGACCTTTCAACAAGGCAGAGACCAGCTTGTCCATAAGGACGGTACCAGGTTCGACATCAGCGAGCGCAACAGGCTCTACTACCTGAACACCTACGACAATGGTGAGCATGAACTCGAGAATGATGAAAATGATGAATGTCATGCATGCTATGATGTACAGACTTGGCACGAAATCCTTGGTCACTGCAATTATGATGATGTGTTAAAATTGGAAAGTGTCACTAAGGGAATGAGTGTTAAAGGCAAAACTAAGTGTAACTTGGTGCCATGTGAAATATGCATTCAAGGTAAATTTGCCCAAAGCAGAAATAGAGAGGCAGATGTAAAAGCTAAAGTCGCACTTGAATTGGTGCACACAGATTTAGCTGGCCCTATAGAGCCAACAGCCAAAGATTGATTCAAGTACATTTTGGGATTCACTGATGATTATTCAGGAGCAATGTTTACTTATTTTTTGAAATCCAAGAGCGACACAGTGAAGGGCACAGAAAGGTTCTTTGCTGACGTTGCACCGTATGGCAAAGTCAAATGTATCAGATCGGATAATGGTACAGAATTTATGTCGAGAGATTTTCAGTCACTGCTTAGCAAAAATGTCATTAGACACGAGACCTCGGCCCCTTACTCGCCTCATCAAAATGGGACATCCGAGAGAAGCTGGAGAACATTTCTTGAAATGTCTAGATGTATGTTGCTTGAGAGTGGCCTACCGAAAGAACTGTGGACATATGCAGTTCAGACTGCTGCGGTTATCCATAACAGATGTTATAATGGGCGTGTAGGGCAGACTCCATACTACATGTTGACCGGCAAGAAGCCTGATCTTTCCAAAATGTATATTTTTGGCTCTGCGTGCTATGCATACAAACAAAATAAGAAAAAGCTTGATCCCCGATGTGAAAAGGGTATTTTTGTTGGTTATGACAAAAGATCAGTCCTGCATACTTGGTATACTATCCAGACACAGGGAAAGTGTTTAAGAACAGGTTGGTGAAGTTCATTATAAAGAGCGCTACTGAATGTCAGACTCAGACAGACCAGGAAACCAGTGAATGTGTTCTGCCTAGAAAGGGCGCTAAGACCCAACCACAAATCGAGATGACGAGTCAGAGTACACAAGATGTAGAGCAATGTGAGTCAGACACCAACATGAGTGGGGAAGGTAGTCGTCCAAGGAGAGACCGGAGACCTCCCCTGTATCTAGATGATTATGAGTGTGATGACCAGGTTTTAACCAGCATTGAGTACTGTTACAGGGTTATTTGTGATGTACCCCAAACCCTGAAACAAGCCCTATGTTCACCAGAGTCCTCACTATGGGCTAAAGCTATGCAGGATGAGATGAGTTCCCTGAGGGAAAATGACACTTTTACCCTAACATTGCCAGAAGGTAAACATGCAGTGGGGGGCAGATGGGTTTACAGCGTTAAGGAAAACCCAGTTGAAACCACATATAAAGCAAGATATGTAGCTAAAGGCTATAGTCAAATTGAAGGGATAGACTATAGTGAGACCTTTTCCCCAACCGCTGATATGACCTCTGTACGCAGTTTAATGCAGGTTGCTGCACAATATGGTTTGGAGCTGCACCAAATGGATGTAAAAACTGCATATTTACATGCTCCCATTTACTGTGAGCTATACATGGAACAGCCAGAAGGTTTTGAGGTTAAGTCTCAAACTGGTGAGAGACTAGTCAGTAGGCTCAACAAGTCAGGACGAAACTGGAATAAAATGCTGCATGATTTCCTTTGCCAAAATGGTTTTGTTCAGAACCCAGCTTGACCACTGTGTTTACAACAAACAAACTGGGAGTGAGAGAATCATTTTGATTATCTGGGTCGATGATCTTCTTATTGCAGCGAGTGACAGTCAAACCCTCAGGAATGTGAAAGAGCTATTGGGAGACCAATTCAAGATGAAAGAACTTGGTAAACTAAAACATTTCCTTGGTATTGACTTTACACAGGGAGATGGTGAAATAAAGATGAACCAAAAGAGGTACATCACAAAAATCCTGGAGAGGTTTGACATGACTCACTGCAGACCAAGATCGACCCCATGTGAGAACAAACTGAAATTTGATGATGAAGGTAACCCTGTTGATTCGAGGAGGTACCGAGAAATGGTTGGCAGTTTGATCTATGTAATGACAAGTACTAGACCAGACCTTAGCTTCATTGTAAGTAAACTGTCACAACACCTGTCTGACCCAAGAGAGCAGCATTGCGTAGCTGCAAAGCATGTGCTCAGATATTTGAAGGGAACTGTTAACCATGAATTGTGTTACAAGAGAAGTGATGTGAACCTTAACCTTATTGCATTCAGTGATGCTGACTGGGCCGCAGACCAGAATGACAGAAGAAGTATTACTGGTTATTGTTTTGCCTCTCTGAAACGGGTCCTGTTATATCTTGGAAGTCTAAGAAACAACCCACTGTTGCTTTATCCACATGTGAAGCCGAGTACATGGCTTTGGCGGCTACTACACAGGAGAGTATGTATCTTGTTCAACTGTTGAATGGGATGGATATGGGGTGTGATTATACACCAGTGACTATCCATGAGGATAACCAGGGTGCCATTGCTCTGTCCAAGAATCCTGTATGTCGTCAAAGGTGTAAACATGTTGACATCAAATATCATTTTGTTCGGTCTGCACTTAGTGATGGAAGGATAACTATTGAGTATTGCCCCACATCAGACATGGTTGCAGATATTTTGACTAAACCTGTAACTAAAGCTCTGCTTGACAAGTTTGTTTCTTTTGTTTTTGGTATGTAAGATGTTTTTATTTTCTTTGCTAGATGTACCTGACAACTGCTTACTGTAATTAGCCTAAGAGCAAGTGGGGGTGTTGAACACCGATGAACACTGTCTGTCTTGAATGCCCTTATGCTGACGTCACTGTGCAGAGGGGGGCGGGCGATTACTCTACAGGTGCTGCTAATTATGCTTTTCAATAAATAAACGGCCGGTTGCCCTTATTTGGCATTCCGGTGAGACCAGAGATCCGATGGCCACCGTGTATCAGTTTGTCCCCGTTAATAGTGCTTTCTGCTAGCTATATGTTACCTACGCAGTCCTGATGGCAGCTGCAACACTAGCCAACGATTTAGCCGGCTGTTGTTTGACGGCGATGAAAGGTCGTAAGAACTGTGGGAAACGAGATTCCTCGCACATTTGGAACTGCGCGGGCTTTCGGCAACAATCAAAGCCGAGCCACAGGTTGGCGGAGATGAGGACGCCAACGCTGTACGAGCAGCCGACGTTGCGAAGAATGCACAGGCATACGCGGAACTGGTGCAAGTCTTAGACAAGTTTGTCGCTTGTTATGAGAGAGGCGGCAGGAGACGGACGCAAGGCATTGACGATACTACGGGGGCATTATGCAGGCAAAGGAAAGCCGCGTGTAGCAAGTTTATACTGCGAGCTCGCGGCCCTCCACATGCAAAGCAACGAGACTGTCACAGAATATATTGTTCGCGCTGAGACAATATTCGCTTCGTTGGCGGGGGCGGACGAGAATATCAGTGACGGGTTGAAAGTTGCGATGGTAGTGGAAGGCCTGCCGAACTTATTTAAACCGTTTGTGGTCCATATTACTCAGACGGGCGAGAATCTGACGTTCAGTGACTTCAAGGCAAAGCAGAGGAACTTCGTGGACACCGAAAGATTGAAGCCGAGTGACCTGACCGAGGACAACGTGATGCGAGCCGCGGGGACAGCCAGCTACCAGCCACGGGGACGAGGCAGAGGACAGAGGACCAGGGGACCAGATTCGACCAACGTTGAATGCTGGAGATGCCACCGTATGGGACACATTTCCAGGACGTGTCCCAACAACAACCTACCTGACGAGAGGAGACGAGACCGCAGGAGTGACACGCCACGCCTGGGAAGACAGCGGGACTCCATGTCGCGGGCGATGGGAGAAGAGCCACAACGAAGAGCCGCACACCAGCATGGGCGAAGACGAGACGCAGAGGATGGGGACTGCAGTGATAACAGGTCGTATTGTTTTAAGCTGCTCGATAGTGCTTTCACAGGTAAAACTCCCAATATTGCTCACATGATGGTATTTGGTACTGAGTGTTATGCTTATGAGCAAGACAAAAAGAAACTTGATCCAAGGTGTGAAAAGGGCATTTTCATAGGGTATGACAAATATAGCCCTGCATACAACGTGTACTTCCCAGAGACAGGGAGAGTGTCAAAGCACAGACAAGTCAAGCCCATATTGAAGGGCAGCCAGATCCAGACAGGTCCACATGACTATTCTGATGATGATTGTTATTTTGACACTGCTGTAAAGATGAGCCTGAGTGGGGGTGTTGAACATGTGATCTAATGCAGTCTCATCCACGCATTGTCAATGACCAGCTGTTTGATCCTGTGAGGACCCGTATTGTATACACTCACCGGCCACTTTATTAGGCACACCTGTCCAACTGCTCGTTAACGCAAATTTCTAATCTGCCAATCACATGGCAGCAACTCAATGCATTTAGGCATGTAGACATGGTCAAGACGATCTGCTGCAGTTCAAACCGAGCATCAGAATGGGGAAGAAAGGTGATTTAAGTGACTTTGAACGTGGCATGGTTGTTGGTGCCAGAGGGGCTGGTCTGAGTATTTCAGAAACTGCTGATCTACTGGGATTTTCACGCACAACCATCTCTAGGGTTTACAGAGAATGGTCCGAAAAAGAGAAAATATCCAGTGAGCGGCAGTTCTGTGGGCGAAAATGCCTTGTTGATGCCAGAGGTCAGAGGAGAATGGCCAGACTGGTTCGAGCTGATAGAAAGGCAACAGTAACTCAAATAACCACTCATTACAACCGAGGTATGCAGAAGAGCATCTCTGAACGCACAACACGTCGAACCTTGAGGCAGATGGGCTACAGCAGCAGAAGACCACACCGGGTGCCACTCCTGTCAGCTAAGAACAGGAAACTGAGGCTACAATTCGCACAGGCTCACCAAAATTGGACAATAGAAGATTGGAAAAACGTTGCCTGGTCTGATGAGTCTCGATTTCTGCTGCGACATTCGGATGGTAGGGTCAGAATTTGGCGTCACCAACATGAAAGCATGGATCCATCCTGCCTTGTATCAACGGTTCAGGCTGGTGGTGTAATGGTGTGGGGGATATTTTCTTGGCACACTTTGGGCCCCTTAGTACCAATTGAGCATCGTGTCAACGCCACAGCCTACCTGAGTATTGTTGCTGACCATGTCCATCCCTTTATGACCAGTGTTCCTATCTTCTGATGGCTACTTCCAGCAGGATAACGCGCCATGTCATAAAGCTCGAATCATCTCAGACTGGTTTCTTGAACATGACAATGAGTTCACTGTACTCAAATGGCCTCCACAGTCACCAGATCTCAATCCAATAGTGCACCTTTGGGATGTGGTGGACCAGGAGATTCGCATCATGGATGTGCAGCTGACAAATCTGCAGCAACTGCGTGACGCTATCTTGGCAATATGGACCAAACTCTCTGAGGAATGTTTCCAGTACCTTGTTGAATCTATGCCACGAAGGATTAAGGCAGTTCTGAAGGCAAAAGGGGGTCCAACCCGGTACTAGCAAGGTGTACCTAATAAAGTGGCCAGTGAGTGTATATAGATCTGCGCATGTGTCAAATAAATATTCTTCTCTTGTTCGAACGCAAGAGCACGGTGTGTGTCATTTTCCGCCTGAATGGCACACTTTATGTCTTGGCAAGACAATTAATTCGCTGTAGGATGGTTAACGTTAATTCAACATTTTCATCAATTATTGAGTTTGAGACCTGCTTGAATATTTTAGCTAAAATAATAGCAAACACTTTATAATCATTACTGAGTGAAGTTTTTGG
Organism: Lampris incognitus; assembly: GCF_029633865.1. NCBI lineage: Eukaryota > Metazoa > Chordata > Actinopteri > Lampriformes > Lampridae > Lampris > Lampris incognitus. The sequence goes on along the minus strand of NC_079211.1, from coordinate 93,325,513 downwards.
TCTCCAATTGTCCAGCAGAAGCAGATCTTTCTTTGGTTTGGGGATTAAACATATTACTCCTTGTGTCATTGTAGTAGGAAGAGAGGAATTCTGAATACTTTTTGAATATACCTTATAAAGAAATGGTGAGAGCAAATCAGAAAATTATTTTGTGAAATTCAGCAGTGATACCATCATTACCAGGCCATTGTTTTTGAGTGAATGGATGCCCTCCTCAATTTCACTTTCTGATATTGGAGTTTCACATGATAAACAGTCCTCTTTACTTATAGGATCAAATTCATCAAGATGTTGACTTAACAAAGTGAAGTTACTTTTATTGAGCTTTGATCTGTATAGATTGGAATAGTAATCATAACAAATTTTAGATATTCCATCTGTATTACCAGCAAAAGACCCATTAATATTTAGCTGTAACAAAATATTTTATTTTTCTCTTTGCTTTCCTAATTAAAAAAAAAATCTGACATTTTCTCTGTTCCAGCCATTTCAACCTGGATCTTACAAAGCCCCCCTCAGCACTCTCTATGCATGTCATCTGCAACTCTACAAGCCTAACAACGTGTTTATCGTTCACTTCCTCTGGTGGCAAATTAGAGAGGGAAGCAATTTCAGAACCCACCTTCTCCTCCATTGCGTGTCGGCCTTTGGAATAATCACTTCCATATTGCCTTAAATTTGACCACTTTCATATTTTACGGGCTCCCAATTACAACCGAACAATCCCTCAGCTTGTGCTCTATTCCAATAAAAAGCTAATAATCCATTCCAATTCTATTGTAACAATAGCATGTTTTAGCAAAATTTTCCAAAAACAGATACTACTGTAGAGGAGCTCAAGCAGGAGTCGTGACAACTTTCTCTTTCGGCTACACAACGTGCACCATTTATTCCTTCCACCATTACAACAACAAAAAACCCGCGCAGCGGAAGTGTACCACTGTAAACGCGAACCGAGAAAACAGCAGCTGTAAACAAACATTCCTACCAGCTCAATAAGGGGAATTATGTATCCCCATAACCACTACACACGTCCCCCCAGAATTCGCCTTAATACGAAAAGTCAGTGTGGCGAGGGGGGCGGATCTCTCTGCCCCAACGGCTCCGCTGAACAGGAGCTAGGGGCTAGTTAACCGCAGGCAAAGGAGCAGAGTCCTCACAGCGGGACCGGGGAAAGGGAGGGGCAGGGGGCGACTCGCCGGGGGAGGGGGGCAGGGCCGGGGGGAACCCCCGCCGTGGGGGCAGGGCAAGACCAACAGGGCGGTCTAAGTCCAGGTGAGCAGGCTTGAGGCGGTCCACAGAAACCCGCTCCAGCCTGCTGCCAACCTCCACCACAAAGTGCTTATCTCCAGTGTCCCGTACCCGAAATGGGCCGTCGTAGGTTGGCTGAAGGGGACCGGGGTGCGCGTCGTGACGGATGAAAACATATTCCGCCGACCGCAGCTCCGTGGGGACATAGGACTGAGAGCCGCCATGCTGAGAAGTGGGGACCGGTGCAAAAGCTCTGCCTTCCTCCTGCAGCGCAATCCGTTGGCAGCTGGCGGACCAGGGAGCTGTGGCGGTGGGAAGGAAATCGCCCGGGACCCGAAGTGGCTGTCCGTAGACCAGTTCGGCGGATGAGGACTGGAGGTCCTCCTTGGGGGCCGTCCTGAGCCCAAGCATGACCCAAGGCAGTTTGTCGACCCAGCGGTCGTCCTTGAGGGTAGCCCGCCCATGGGCGAACCATGTCGTTGCCGATGACTCCCAGAACTCTGGCAAATTGAGAGAAACTGCGTTGATTTCGTCAACCATGTTCGTCTGAAAATTTTGTCTCTGATAACTACCAAAAGACAAACGTCGGGGTCACCAGTGTAGAGGAGCTCAAGCAGGAGTCGTGACAACTTTCTCTTTCGGCTACACAACGTGCACCATTTATTCCTTCCACCATTACAACAATAACAAAAAACCCGCGCAGCGGAAGTGTACCACTGTAAACCCGAACCGAGAAAACAGCAGCTGTAAACAAACATTCCTACCAGCTCAATAAGGGGAATTATGTATCCCCATAACCACTACACTTACCATAATCAGACACAAGGCTGACATTAACATCGATGGCTTTGTGGTCGGTAAGTGGAGTTGCCATCACCATGACTGCACACAAATTCTTAGGCAAGTTTTTAGAAACAAGCCAGCAAACTATGTGCGATATTCTACTCTCCATATATCTACAATATCAGGTCCATGAACAGCATTAAAGACGAATTTTAATTAGAACGTTGACATGGGGGCCACCTGTCAACAGCTTCGTCCAAAACAACATTAATAACTATAGAAAGCAATTCTGTAGCAATTATAAAGAGGAAATTGGACAACCCTGTTTTAACGCCGCGTTTGATTGTAAATCGGGATGATAATTAACCTGGTAAGGTGATTGAACTATTTATTCATATACAGAGATTCTATAATGTTTTGAAACTTACCACGTTTATTACTTCGGAGGTGGCATTCTCCACCTTCTTTCTCAGTTTCTTTGCTTTTGGTTTCTGGTGGGAACTTTGTCGGCGTGCAAGGAGAGTCTTTCGTTTCGCGATGGAAATTTACATTTCCATAGGCATAATGCACAGATATGGCAAAAATAACTGAAATAGAGTTTAAAAGGTTTTTCAACAAATAACTGAAAAAAATTGCCTTCACAGCGCAATTCTTTTTTCAGTATTTAAGTTTTTATACTCGAGAGCGCATAGAAGTTCCAAAAGGACCAAATAATAACTAGATGTTGTAAAATACATTGGAAAAGTGGGTCACGCCGAAAGAGTTTAAGGCATACACTCAAAAAAATGATTTGTTGAATTTACCTAATATAGTTATGTCAACAATTTCCACATAACTGAGTTGTGTTCAAACTAATTTAATACTATTATTACAGAGGAAATAACTAACTTATGTGAAACCAACAAGACTGTATTATCTGGTCAAGTTAGCCTTAATTGATCCGTCAGTGTTCAGCTAACTAAACATTCATTACACTGACCTAACTCACTAATGTAAATATAACTCAGCTGTATTTAGTAACACCAACTGGACAACTCCTTGTTGTTCCAACTTAACTCACTTGAATAAGCAGTACTTAAATAGTTTTCATTGTTATAAAGCTCGTGAATTTATGTTGGACTTACTAAACCTGATTATGTCAACAATTTCCACACAATGTGGTTAAGTAAATTCAAATCACAATACCTTGGTTCTGTGAAAAACATTTATTTCCAATGAAACATGAACATTCACATATTTAAAACCAAAAACTTTAACTTGTTTGAGCGTATCTGCTGCTCCGCTGTCTCCACATTGCAGGCAAAGATGAGAAAATATAATGTACCTACTCATATAACTATAGGGAGCTGCCAACATGCAAATTTGCCAAAATGTTTAACTATCCTTTTAAAATTACTCCTGCATAGCTAGGAAACCATTTTTCAACATGTATAGTTTATATTTCCTAATTTCTAAATAAAAATGTTGAGATTAAAATACTTCACTTTGTTATAAAATTCTCAGCTTTGTTTACAGTTAAATCTTTATAAAATGCCCAAAGAAAACAAAAATCTCTCTTACGGGACCTGCAAAACTTTAGTGCGTAACTTTTACAAACAAATGGATGTCTGTTACAGTCAAGCCCTTGCCAAACGAGTTCACACAATGCTGATTAAGCCTATCACCACCAGGTAAATCTCTGTGTATTTCACTGTATACAGAGGTTTTAAACCTGGTGTCTGGGTAAACATTCCCACCCTGCTGGGAGGACAGAATGTAACTAGCCAATGAGTTTAGTCTCCAAAGAATTGTTATTATTCAAAAACAATTATTTTTGAATAATATTTTATTAATTAATTGATGATTGGCTTGTTACATTCTATCCTCCCATGCAGGGTGGGAATGTCTAACCCAACACCAGATTTAAAAACACTGTGAAATACAGAGAGATTTACCTGGTGGTGATAGGCTTAATCAGCACTGTGTGAACTCGTTTGGCCAAGGCTTGAATGTAACAGACATCAAATTAAGTTACGCATTACAGCTTTAAGAAGCTCCCAAAAGCAGGCAGAATGAAAACGGTTGAATACTTTTATCCTCACAATTACTTAACACTGTAAAATGAAACCTTAGGTACTGATTTTTTTTAAGGATTAACCATCTACATGAATAGGCTGAACAAATGTTTTGTCATTTAAAAATACTTCAACATAATGTCTGTGAATGTTCTCATTCATCCAGGTCATGGTTATCCAAAGGAGTTGAATCAAGTGCAACTGGACTTGGTATATATCCGTGAAGATGTTTCGCCTCTCATCCAGTTGCACTTGATTCAACATAATATTTTCCTACCTGCCACTTCAGCATTATAGGGAGAGAGGAAAAAATCAGTGGTGTTTTCGAAAAATTAACAAAAAAAAACAAACAAAAAACACTAGTCCACCACATTCAGTAAGGAATGGACATTTTCAACAAATAGTGCCAAATCTTATGAAGGCGAACTTAGTAATCATGTTTATGGTGCCTATGACTGTGCCGTCACACTATCATCAAATGTTGCTCATTTGTTTCTCTCATCCTCCTTACTACAACTCAATAACCACCTGTCACTCTCCATTTCACACTGATCTCCCCTTCTGCAACTGACATTCAAACTTCTCATTTGTGTTTTTTAAGTTTCTATTATTCTCTCTTCCTTTTGTAAACACTTTTAAGTCTGTTAAACATTCAGTGCATCCGATCCACTCTTCACAGACAGTTCAACATGCAGATCCAAAAATCAGTTTTGTGCAAGAATCTGTCCCCCAAGTTTCCTGTGCTGCTCAGGAGCACAACACTTCTCTAAAATGTTCCTTCAAACAGTTTGTTCTTTAGCACTTGGGCCTTCGTTGAGAGTTTGTTGCCATCTAGTTCCATCACAAGTTTTTGCAGAACCTCAAATATGTACTTCTGGTTTGTTGGCTAGCTCAAGTCCGTTGAGTACATGAGGCCAAACAAAATGGCAAGCGCATTTGCAATGCTACCAAGGTCATGGAGCACTTCGACACCTTCGTTGATGATGATTCCAACATCTGCCAGGCCATCTGTGGGCTCTGCACCGTCCATCTTTATGGCAAAGATTCCCAGGACTGTCTGGTCCATAGCCTCCCGGTTGTCTTCAACATCCTCAAAATAGAACAAATAAACCTTCAGTTACAACAAACAGACCAGGAAAAATCTCCATTTATTATTTATCGAACCTCCAATGTTCTATCCTTCCAAGACTACATTTAATATTGTCTGGAAGGATGTAGCACCATCCATAAATAATACCTTAAAACAGTAGTCCATAAACTGCTATTAGTGTGATTTCAATGAAGGGATTTTTACTATGGAAGCATGGCCCCAATCTTTCTTTCTGAACTAAAGTAAGCAGGGCTGTGATTGTAAGTTATGTACAGTAGTTTGGATAATTGTATGGCCGCCTGGCCAGCAAGTAGAGCCATGGAGGCGCCAATCTCAGTAATATGAGGCGCATAGATGACGTCATCATGCAGCGCAGGCGATTCAGAACGATGCAAATAAACGGCGATATTAAACGGAGCCAAGATGGCGGCGTAGTGTTCGGTCTACTGCAGAACCCGCTCTGTCTTAAACTTTTTAAAAGCAACAAAACGAACTTTCAGGATAAAAAAATTGAAGCCACATATGATGGCAAAAAATCTGGGCTCAGATAAGAGAAAAATTATGACTCCCAGTTCTTCTCCATCCAAACGTTTTGGCAAGAGACAAAACACGGAAACCGACGCCGCAGAAAACATCATTGCTACGCTCAAGATGGCCATCAGAGAGCAAGGAGCTAGCATTGGGAAAAGTATCAGTGACCTGCAGGTTACTGTTAACTTTATTTCTGAAGATCTCAAGGAGCTGAAAGGAAAGTTGACGCACACCGAAGCGAGAATGAGTAAAGCAGAGGAAAAAATCCAAAATTTGGAAAGCAAGGTGCTGGAGCTGTCACGATACAAACGAAGATGGAATCTGCGACTTCACGGGCTAACAGGAAGACGGAGAAGACGTTCGCAGAAAGGTAATTGAAATCTGCCAAAACATGGCTCCTGACCACCGAGAGAAATTCCCGGAGGTACACGACTCAGTGCACAGGCTTGGGCAAAGACGTGAGTCTTCAGCGGCACCACTGCCCCGTGTAGTAATCATTCAATTCACTATGAGGCATTTTCGAGACATTATCTGGAAGACGGCGGAACGATCCGACTATTTGCCGCCGCCCAGGAAGCTGCGCTTTAAGGAAGACCTTTCTCCCGACGACCGAGAGAGGCGCAACCTATTGTGGCCGCAGGTTGAGAAAGCACGAAAGGAGGGGAAGGTTGCACACTTCGTGGGAGCCCGTGCGTTTGTGAACAGAAAGGAGATTCACTGAAGTGCCTTTCATCATGTAAGCTAATATGACTTAGGAGTTATTTTTCCTTATTCGTTTTCTAAATATACAATATGCTGTTGTTGCTAAAAACACTTATTATGTAATGACAGAGTAGTTCTGTTCTCTCTGTAATTTACACACTTTTTCTCAGGGTGAAAAGTTAGTTACACTCAAAATTTCGTCTTTATCTTCTGTTTCTTTTAATGCTCGAGGATTAAGGGACAATACCAAAAGGAAAGCGCTGCTATTATATGCTAAAAGCTTGAATACTGATTTTTGTTTGATACAAGAATCTCATTCTGAACCTAATGACATTAGATTCTGGAAATCCCAATGGGGAGAGGACTTGTGGATATCTCATGGCACAAACCACTCAGCAGGAACTCTGACTTTGAAACACAAGTTTAAAGGGAAAGTTATCTCTTCACAGACAGATCCAAACGGTCACTTTATTCTGTTGGTTATTTCATTTAATGACCAGGTATTTTTATTGGGAAACGTTTATGGTTATAACAACAAACAGGAGAATATTACCTTAATGCATTCAGTAAATGCAAAAATTGATTCTATAGTAAGTAAATTTGCAGATCTAAAGATCATATTCGGAGGAGACTGGAATCATTCAATGAATGATATGTTAGATAGATGGCCAAATAAAAGTAATACAAATACTAGTTATTTGTTAGATTTTATAAATGAAAGAGATCTGATTGGTATTTGGAGGTATAAGAATCCTACAGTTAAAGAATTTACGTGGAAGAACAGGTCAGGGTCATTACAGTCTCGTATTGACTATTGGTTGATTTCTGATCCATTATCTGAACATGTCTCTTCAGTTAAAATGTTACCAACACTCTTGACGGATCATAAAACTATCATTTTGGAGCTGTATATGTCTACTAGTCATCAAACTAAAAGAGTCAACTCATATTGGAAATTAAATAATTCTCTTTTATTGAAACGATCTTTGGTAAAGGAGATTAAAATAAAAATAGATGAAATCTGGGATAGGGCATCTGCTGAAAATATGTATGGCAAAAATTGGGAGTTCATGAAATTTGAATTAAGGTCCCTTATAATGAAAAGAGGAGCTGAAATAGTTAAAAACAGAAAAAAAGAAGAATCAGAAATGATCTCTGAAATTATTGCTTTATCATCACAGCCACTTGAAAATTTATCAGAGGATAACAAGAACAGACTTCAAATTCTACAATTAAAATTAGATAATCTATATATTCACAAGGCAAAAGGAGCCTTTGTGCGCTCCAGGAGGAGATGGCTTGAGGAAGGAGAGCAAAACTCCAGCTATGTCTTCAAATTAGAGAAACGACATAATACACTTTGCAGCATGACCAAACTCTGTTCAGATGGTGTCATCACACAAGACCCTAAAAAGATTTCTGAGACATGTGAACTATTTTATAAAGAATTATATAAGTCTAAACTGTCAACAAATGACATGGAAAGTTTCTTCAACTCTTTAGGTAATATTGAGAGCATCAGCAATGCTAATAAAGATTTGTGTGATGCCCCCATCACAACATTGGATGTTGAGGATGCTATTAAAAAAATGAAACTCAATAAGAGTCCTGGGAATGACGGATTAACCTCAGAGTTATATAAATGTTTCTCCAAGGACTTATCACGCTTTTTACATAAAGTATATATAGAAAGCATTGCTAATGAAAAGCTCCCTCCTTCATTGTCTCAGGGGTTGATCACTTTGATTCCCAAACCGCAAAAAGACTATTTGTTGTTAGATAATTGGAGACCTATTTCACTCTTGAACAATGACTACAAGATAATTGCTATGTGTTTGGCTAAAAAATTGAAAAGTACACTTAATGACATTATTGATGAAACACAGTCTGGTTTCATGACTGGTAGACATATAACAAACATAAGACTGGTGATTGATATCTTGGATCATTCAGAATTAATTACAGATAACAGCTTCATTCTTTTTTTAGGTTTTTATAAAGCTTTTGATTCCATTGAACACAAATTCATATTTAAAGCACTTGACATTTTTGGTTTTGGGAATATGTTTAAAAAATCTGTCAAAACGTTATATGCAGGTGCAAATAGTTCAATCAAACTCCCATATGGCACTACTAAAAGATTTAACTTAAATCGTGGAATCCGTCAAGGTTGTCCGATCTCGGCATATCTCTTCCTTCTTCCTATGCAATTACTCTCCATTCATTTCAAAAACAGTGATGTATTGGGTCTCTCTATTGTTGGCAGAACACTGTCTATCACTCAACTTGCAGATGATACAACACTTTTTTTAAAGGATAAATTTCAAGTTAATAAAGCAATCAAAGTCATTAACTCTTTCTCAATGGCCTCCGGCCTTAAACTGAACATTTCAAAATGTGAGCTTCTTCCTGTTAATAGTTGCACAGATACTATTATTTCCGCGATCCTTGTGAAGCATAAGGTTAAATATCTTGGTATTATAATTGAAAAAGACCAAAGTTCCAGACTATCTGAAAATGTTAATCCACTTACAGCTTCAGTCCAACAGAGGTTTAACCTTTGGCTTCAAAGAGATTTGTCTATTACTGGAAGATCCTTGGTAGCTAAAGTTGAAGGCCTCTCCAGACTTATATATGCAGCTATGGCACTTGATGTCTCAAAAGACATATGCACTAAAATTGACAGAATATTATTTGAATTTATCTGGAAAAAAAGAATACATTATATTAAGAAGAATGTCATGATAAATAAGTTATGTTCTGGTGGGATTAATTCTTTAGACTTCACCTCCTTAAACTCTTCTTTTAAAGTCAAATGGATCAAACTTTTCTTAAAAAATCCCAACTCAATCTGGAATTTTATTACTGCCCATATATTTAATTCACTTGGAGGAATGCATTTTCTCTTAAGGTGCAATTACAATATTTATAAATTACCGATAAAACTGTCCAACTTTCATAGTCAACTTTTGTTATCCTGGTCAATGATGTACTTGTAACCTGCACGACAGGGGAATGGGCCTATGCTTGCGCAGGGACAGTTTACAGTCTAATGTCTAAGTTCAGTGGAGATTGGTGTAGGTTTTTTTTTAGACCAGATTCTAGTACTCACCCCAAAGACGACAACACACACACTCGTGGGTATAGTTTACAAAAAAAAAAAATTATTTCAACAGTTCAAAGTAAAGTTATTTCAATATCAATACTAAATTAGATGTGTTATATATATATATATATATATATATATATATATATATATATATATATATATATACACACACTACCGTTCAAAAGTTTGGGATCACATTGAAATGTCCATATTTTTGAAGGAAAAGCACTGTACTTTTCAATGAAGATAACCTTAAACTAGTCTTAACTTTAAAGAAATACACTCTATACATTGCTAATGTGGTAAATGACTATTCTAGCTGCAAATGTCTGGTTTTTGGTGCAATATCTACATAGGTGTATAGAGGCCCATTTCAAGCAACTATCACTCCAGTGTTCTAATGGTACAATGTGTTTGCTCATTGGCTCAGAAGGCTAATTGATGATTAGAAAACCCTTGTGCAATCATGTTCACACATCTGAAAACAGTGTAGCTCGTTACAGAAGCTACAAAACTGACCTTCCTTTGAGCAGATTGAGTTTCTGGAGCATCACATTTGTGGGGTCAATTAAACGCTCAAAATGGCCAGAAAAAGAGAACTTTCATCTGAAACTCGACAGTCTATTCTTGTTCTTAGAAATGAAGGCTATTCCATGCGAGAAATTGCTAAGAAATTGAAGATTTCCTACACCGGTGTGTACTACTCCCTTCAGAGGACAGCACAAACAGGCTCTAACCAGAGTAGAAAAAGAAGTGGGAGGCCGCGTTGCACAACTGAGCAAGAAGATAAGTACATTAGAGTCTCTAGTTTGAGTAACAGACGCCTCACAGGTCCCCAACTGGCATCTTCATTAAATAGTACCCGCAAAACACCAGTGTCAACATCTACAGTGAAGAGGCGGCTGCGGGATTCAGGGCTTCAGGGCAGAGTGGCAAAGAAAAAGCCATATCTGAGACTGACCAATAAAAGAAAAAGATTAAGATGGGCAAAAGAACACAGACATTGGACAGAGGAAGACTGGAAAAAAGTGTTGTGGACGGATGAATCCAAGTTTGAGGTGTTTGGATCACAAAGAAGAACGTTTGTGAGACGCAGAACAAATGAAAAGATGCTGGAAGAATGCCTGACGCCATCTGTTAAGCATGGTGGAGGTAATGTGATGGTCTGGGGTTGCTTTGGTGCTGGTAAGGTGGGAGATTTGTACAGGGTAAAAGGGATTCTGAATAAGGAAGGCTATCACTCCATTTTGCAACGCCATGCCATACCCAGTGGACAGCGCTTGATTGGAGCCAATTTCATCCTACAACAGGACAATGACCCTAAACACACCTCCAAATTGTGCAAGAACTATTTAGAGCAGAAGCAGGCAGCTGGTATTCTATCGGTAATGGAGTGGCCAGCGCAGTCACCAGATCTGAACCCCATTGAGCTGTTGTGGGAGCAGCTTGACCGTATGGTACGCAGGAAGTGCCCATCCAACCAATCCAACTTGTGGGAGCTGCTTCTGGAAGCGTGGGGTGCAATTTCTCCAGATTACCTCAACAAATTAACAGCTAGAATGCCAAAGGTCTGCAATGCTGTAATTGCTGCAAATGGAGGATTCTTTGACGAAAGCAAAGTTTGATGTAAAAAAAATCTTATTTCAAATACAAATCATTATTTCTAACCTTGTCAATGTCTTGACTCTATTTTCTATTCATTTCACAACATATGGTGGTGAATAAGTGTGACTTTTCATGGAAAACACAAAATTGTTTGGGTGATCCCAAACTTTTGAACGGTAGTGTATATATAATATATATATATATATATATATATATTACTCTATTATACTTTTTAAAAGTTCTTACTAATATTCTATTTATTGTCTATATCTATCTATATTCTATTTTATACCCTTCTAATATATTACTTATGCAGCCATATTCTACACTAACAAATTAAAGAAAATAATCCAAAATAAAGTATGAGTGCACTCAAAGAAAATAATAAAGAAAAGAAAAGGGGGAATGATTCAGTCTTCCAATCTGTGCAAGGTGCAATGTCCAGATCCTACCACAATCACAGAGGCAAGTTAATGTAGAGGCGATGATGATGAATCCAAATCCAGGGCGATGATGGGGGCAATCCAAAGGGGGTATCCAAGGGTTCCAAACGGTGTAGCAAGGGGGGTTGTTCGGGGTACAAAAAAAACCAGTCTGCACAAAATTGTACAGATTCCTTATTAATTGCAATCTCTATCAAACAATTACAAACAAAATAAAAATACCCAAATCTAGAGTCAATTCTCAGAATTAAATCATTTCCTACATATAACTAATATGCGGCTGAATGACAACAGCCTATTGCTGTAAGAACAGTTAAAAACAATGTCATCGCAGCCAGGCTGCGGCACTATCAACGTGAATTCACGTCTAGCTGGCTGCTATGGGTTCCATGGATGCCATGTAGCCCGAGTTGGCTCGGTGGCTAGTGGCAACTGGAGCTTACAGTTTTTTTTAACAACAAGCATATTATTATATTAAAATGTCTAACATTCCTACATCAAATAAACCCTATGGACCGGGTGTCCTGACTGGTTTTAAAGCTCTGAATCATATGGGAACTGCTAAGGATCATAGATATACGTTTTAGCTGGGTTAGCTTAGCTTAGCAACCAATGGAAAATTGTCAGTCTTTAGATTTCAAGATGTTAAACTCTTATCTCACCAGGATTCCAGCAGCGTACAAAACACAAGAGAAGAGAGTCTTCCTTCTTCCTTCAACAGGAGATCATCTGTCTTTGGATAAAATCAAGATATCCTACGTAAATGGCTATGATTACATGGAACACAGAAAGCTGTTTACTTTTTAGCTTTGGCTAGCGGCTCACCAAGGAAGCTTCGTGGGAGGGATCTTTTTTGTCGTAGTTCAATTGTCCTGTAGCTCAAATATCCGTAGTTCAAATATCAATAATTCAAGTATCCATAGTCACAGTTGTCCGTATTTCTAAATATCCATATTTCTCCTCTCTATTGTCGACGGCTGTTTGTATGGTTTAAACTCTGTAGCTAGTGTGCCTCCTAGAGGCTACTCGTGGAACTTACATACGTCACAGGGTACATGTAATCATGTGGGTTACATTCTACCCCTCTAAACCGCATCAGTCTCTGCATGCGTCTAAACACTGTATGGTCTTGCAGAGGGCACTCTAGAAGAATCAGGGACATTTCTGCCCAAACTTTCGAAAAATGAGGCCATGGCTAGGATTAAAGGCCTTCCTAGTTCACCATAACAGAGTCTCTCAGGGGGATGTCTTTCTCTGATAGATCTTCTGATCGGTTCGCTCTCAGACGGGTTTCCGTCAGACAGGTCAGCCTGGCCTGTCACACCAGTGGGCGGTGCACTCTCGGGTTCAAGTGGGTTGTTTTCAGGTGAACGTCCTTCAATAGGTCCAAATTGAGGTACAACAGTAGTAGATGATGCGGGGTCTCCCTCAGGTAAGTGTCTTCGAACAGGTTGAGAGAATTCATCTGTGACTACTTCTGTCTCACGCCCAATTGGTTTCTTTTCAAGTAACTGATTGTGAACAGACTCAGGAGTATGGGGTACTTCACTAAGGAGTGGACTATCAGATTGGGAGAACTCCGACGGACTTGGATTCAACCCGACTGGGTTCAACAGTTCCGTGGCATGTGCTAGAGGGGTGGCCTGTGTGGTTGTCCTAATGCTTTGGGGAAACCTTGTGGAGATCTGTGGATAGCAATCCTCATCCTCGTCACTGCTGGGCATATCTGGGTCAACAATATTGTCGTGCCTGGTCTGCTGCGAGACTGCTTCCCTGCGTCTCAGCCTCCTTGTTGGTAAGTTTGTTTCAGGTTATGAGACTTTATCTGTAACAGGTAGAAAGCCGCAGGGCAGAAGAAGGTCTCTGTGAAGGGTACGGTGTGGACCTTCACCCTGTTCTTGCTTGACGACATGCACCGGGCCATCTCCCATCCTCTTCACCACAGTATGGACTTCCTTTTCCCATCTGTGCGCAAGTTTATGTTTTCCTCTTAAATTGACATTCTTCACCAGGACTCTATCTCCGGGAAAAAGTTCTGCGGCTCTGATCTTTTTATCAAACCTGGCTTTATTCTTCTCTCCCATCTTCTTAGAGCTTTCAGAAGCAAGTGCATAGCTGTCTTGGAGGCGCTGTCGAAGATGTTTAACATACTCCGAATGCGACTTGAATCCAATTTGGTCTGGTGTAAGGCCTAGAACCATATCAATGGGTAGTCTTGGCTGCCTACCAAACAACAATTCATATGGAGAGTAGCCTGTGGTGTCATTTTTCGTGCAGTTGTATGCATGGACTAGCGGTTTGACAAAGTCCCTCCAATGATATTTATCCTTGTCTTCTAGTGTCCCAAGCATGCTGAGAAGGGTCCTGTTAAATCTCTCGACAGGGTTTCCACGTGGATGGTATGGCGTGGTTCTGATCTTTTCGGTTCCAATCAGACAGCACAACTCCTTGATGGTGTGGGATTCAAAATCTCTCCCCTGGTCACTGAGAAGGCGACTTGGAAAACCATACTGTACAATGAAGTTTTCCCACAGTGTTTTGGCAACCGTATTCGCCTTTTGGTCTTTCGTGGGGATGGCAACGGCAAACTTGGTGAAGTGATCCGTGATGACGAGGATGTTTCTAGTGTCCTTACTATCAGGCTCAATACAGAGGTAATCCATACACACCAGTTCAAGGGGATAACTGGTCTGTATATTCTCCAAATGAGCAGCATGCTGGGAATTGGCTTTCCGCCTCACGCATCTTTCACAAGTCCTACACTTCTGTTCAACAGACTGAAACATCTTTGGCTAGAAAAATCTGGAACGAACAAGATGAAGGACACGCTGAGCGCCAAGATGACCGACTTCATCATGAAGGCCTTGCAATGCTCTTTCTCTGTGGCTACTAGGCAGCACCAGCTGATAGATCTGATTCCCACGATCAAGACATTTCCTGAACAGTACTCCATCTATAAGCTCTAGTCTATTCCATTCTCTAAGGAGCAGCTTGACTTCTGACAGTTCAGAGGACATCTCTTGAAAAGTGGGTTTTCGGTTTCCTTGAATGAAACTGATCACACGTCTGATAGATGGATCCTGTCTTTGAGACTGATACCAGTCATTGTGAGTCATTCCAGGGAAGGTGCCTTGTCCAGAGAACACAAAGTCATCAGGGATGGCAGAAGCATCTAAAGCTAAGGATTCAGCAAGAATGGGGAGTTCTGGCTGCAAATAGTCAGCCAAAGTGGTCACAGAGTGGTGTTGACATAAAGCAGACAGCATGTCACCAGAAAGTTTTGCTTTCTCCATCCAAAACCCTTTGCTTCAGCTCTTCTATCCTCGCTTTCTCCTGCTTGAACTCCTCATCTTCTTCTGACGGACTCTGAGGTCTTCTGGACAACCCATCGGCGTCTTGATTGCTGATCCCAGCCCTATACTTTATGGTGAATCTGTAGGTTGATAGAGCGGCTAACCAGCGATGTCCTGCTGCATCAAGCTTTGCTGTGGTCAACACATAAGTTAGGGGGTTATTGTCTGT
This sequence comes from Lampris incognitus, assembly GCF_029633865.1. Taxonomy (NCBI): domain Eukaryota; kingdom Metazoa; phylum Chordata; class Actinopteri; order Lampriformes; family Lampridae; genus Lampris; species Lampris incognitus. Next base: position 93,310,423 of record NC_079211.1, on the reverse strand, counting down.
TAAAACCTGAAATTCTGTTCCATAGAGGTAATCATGGAATTTCTCACAGATGGCCCATTTCAAGGCGAGGTACTCTTGCTTGTGGGCAGGATAGTTTTGTTCACTTCTGGATAGTCCTCTGCTGGCATAAGCTACAACCCTCAGCTTCCCATCGTGTTCCTGATAGAGCGCAGCACCGAGACCATCGCGGCTGGCATCAGTATGCAGGACGTAAGGAAGATTGGGATTGGCGAAGGCAAGAACAGGGGCCGAAGTCAGTTTATCTATGAGAGTTCTAAAAGCAACGTCACACTCTTCAGTCCACTCATTTCCAAAAGGTAAGGTGGGATTGATGGAAGTCTTGACCCTGTCCTTCTTGTAAATCTTCCCTCTTTTCCTTGGAGCAACATAGCCAGCAGTTAGAGCATTCAATGGCTTTGCTATTTTAGAGTACCCTTCCACAAAACGTCGGTAATATCCAGCAAATCCTAGGAAGCATTTGAGCTCTTTTCTGTTGGTGGGTTGAGGCCATTCTCTCAAAGCAGAGACTTTGCTTGGATCTGTGTGGACTCCATTGGCATCTACAACATGGCCAAGGTATTTAACAGAAGTCTGGAAAAAATGGCATTTTTCAGGGGACAACTTTAGGCCATAGTCTTTGAGCCGGTTCAACACTTTCATCAATCTGGCCTCGTGCTCTTCTAGTGTGTCAGAGAAGACAATCAGGTCATCCAGAAATACTAGTACTTCATTGAGATGCAGGTCTCCAACACATTTCTCCATCAACCTCTGAAAGGTGCTTGGTGCATTTGTCACACCTTGGGGCATACGATTAAACTCATAGAAGCCTAGAGGGCAGACAAAAGCGGTCTTGTGCTTATCTTCCTCTGCAACTTCTACTTGACAGTACCCTGACTTCAGATCCATGACAGAAAACCATTTGGCTCCACTAAGAGCAGAGAAGGTGTCTTCGATGTTGGGGAGAGCATAGGCATCTTTGATCGTTCTCATGTTCAGCTTCCTGAAATCTATGCAGAGTCTTATTGCACCATTCTTCTTCTTGACAACTACAATGGGGGAAGCAAATGGAGACTCTGACTCGCGAATAATTCCAGCGTCTAGCAGCTCTCTTAGATGTTGTTTGACAGCTTCTCTGTCAGAGGGATGAATGGGTCTGGGTCGCTCTCTAAAAGGGGCCTCATCCTGGAGTTGGATGCGATGTTTTACTGCAGTCGTATGACCATGAGATAAGTCATCAACAGCAAACACCTCTGGCATGCTGTTCAGCTGGTGTGTGATCCGTTTTTTCCACTCTTCTGGAATGGGGGAATCTTCCAAATCAAAGTTGGTGGTGTTACTTTGAGACTGAGGGATGTCAGGCACAGTCATATTTTGGGATTCAGACGGCATCACATACTGTGCTACCATCATTTCAGCTATCACCTGCCTTGGATGCAGTGTGACACTACGATCAGTCACATTTCTGAGAATGACAGGAATCTTGTTTAAACAACGAAGTGGAGTTTCTATCAAGTAATTTTCAACGAACACTCCACCAGGTAAGGAAACGGTTTCAGGGGATTCGACCACGAAAAGGGAACGTGGGAAATGTTTCTTCACTCTGACATCTCCAAAGACAGACACTTTTCTTCCTGGTGGAATGGTGACAGGATGGCGGCCATGCAACTTAACATGATTGGCGGAAATCTCTTCCTGATGACTTAGGGCAACATGCTGGAACAGCAAGATACAGTCACTATTGATATTGGGCCTTTGTAAGAATTCTCTTCCATGCTTTTCTATGCCACCTTCATATAATCTGTCAAGGACATTGGTTCCAATCAATAGGGGAATCTGAGTGTTAAAATGGCAATTTGGCACAATGAGAACTAATGAAGAGACCTGTTCAGCTATGCCAGTGATGCTGCTGGGGAAGGAGATGAGGGCTTGGATATAACCCTGGTAAGGAACATGTTGGCCACCTGCACCTTCTATCTGGAAAAGAGTCTGAATGGGCTGGATGGGGAGGAACGATAAGTGGTTCAAGTAGAATGTCTCTGAAATGGTTGTTACTTGGGAACCGGTGTCAAGGATTGATTCACATTCTATTCCTTCAATGGAGACAGATGCAGTGCAGCGTGGCCCTACAAGTTCACAGGGAAGGGATTGGCTATTTAGGTATCTTTGTCTGTATCTATTTTTTCTTGTCTGGGTTCTATTCATAATATCATTAATGGGTTTGGGACTCTTATGCTGGTACTTAGCTCCTGAACGTCCCGAAACAGGAGCTGCTACTAGTTTAAAGGTATGGAGGTGAAGGTATGCGTATTCCTGTGAGCTTCACGTTTTTGTCTCAGCTCGGTGTTCTTTTGATGGACAAGAACGGGGTTGGGGGCACTCACACAGTGGGCAGCAATGTGACCATCTCCACCACATTTAAAGCAGAACCATGGCTTGGGAAAACGAGGCGTGTAAATTCGAGGTGTGGAGGCATTCGTGACCATGCAGCTGGTTTCAATCTGAGTTCTGTTTGGCTGTGGTTCTTCCTTGATGGACAGGGTTGCAATTTGTTTCTTTAACTCAGCTACCTCATCGCGGAGTTTCTGTGTGTCTTCATTTTTGTTTTCGGCTGGGGCTTCGATTCCATAAACAGTGTGGGCATGCACTGAAGCTTTTGAGCTCCCTAGATGTTTCTTCATCCTATCTAGTTTAGCTGAACGACGGCCTTCTTCTGTCCTAAGCTGATGAAGCAATTCAGGAAATGAGGGTAGGCTATTTTTTTTCTGTTCAAGCTGAAGACCTAAAATCAATGAGTGGTCCCAGCATCCTCTGCAGAACTGTCTTATTAAGTGTTTTTCTGAATCTACAAGTGAAGCTCCCCCTCTAGAGATGACTTTAGTGAGGAGGGTCTGAAGTCTGAATAAATAATCAGATGGCTTCTCTCCAGAATTCTGGTTTGCACTCAAGAATGCAGCAAAAAGCTCTTCTACGACTCCAAAGGCTGATTCGATGTGGTTTACGTACGCAACAGGGTTTGCATTGACACCAAGTGGTTTCCCCATGTCAGAAGCTGGACCAACCAAACTCTCTAGAACCTTTCTGATTTTTTGTGAATCGGTGACATAGGTGTCACTTAGAAGCAGCTCAACTTGAGTTCTCCAAGCTTCATAATCTACTTCCCCATTTGGCTTTGGAAGCCTACCTGAGAAGGTTCGAATTTTACTTGGGCTACTGTATGGTTGTGTTGACTCATTCTTAATAACATGTTCTACTACTATGTTCTGGATACTCGGGGGACTAATGATGTCTCCTTCAAGGCTCATTGAATAACGCACGGATGAGTGTGTGGTTGGAGCACGGTGAATGTCAGATATAGATGGCCGTCTGTTACATTCTTGGGTCATGCTAGGCATATGCTCAACATCAATGTTAGGCTGAGTGTCCTGCATAGGGCTGTGATCCGGTAAAGACGTGTTGTCAGTTTTCTGTGATGCTGTAGACCGAATGCGTCTCAGTTCATTTTCTAAGATGGAGGCATAGCCTGACATGGCACTACCACCAATAGCGCTGAGTTCTTCGAGATATTGCTGGGCTAAGTCTTTGCCTATTTCCTCTCGACATATTTGTCTAATTGTTCTGACATTCCATAGAGTAGTTGGATCAACAGGGCTAGGTATAAGGCCAAGGGTATCTGGGGTTATCCTGGTGATTGACTTTTCACACTCAAATTCTATTAATACCCTACCATTAGGTTGGTTGGGCTCATCCGCAACTCTGATGCAGGATGAGATCTTCCCATGTTGTTCGAAGAAGCTTATTATCGTTTCGGCAGAGCTCATTTCATTGACACCTTCAACTAATAAGCAGTTTTGTCCATGGACTTTATACTGATTGCAAAGATCCATATTGACTGTGTTATTTTCAAAAATAAATAAATATATAATCAAGTATTTTATAGAGAGGTGTGGTCAGTGGGGTAGTATATGGCCTGAAACGCTAATTAACCAATCTCCTGGCTGGCTCGCCAACTTTCTGTAACCTGCACGACAGGGGAATGGGCCTATGCTTGCGCAGGGACAGTTTACAGTCTAATGTCTAAGTTCAGTGGAGATTGGTGTAGGTTTTTTTTTAGACCAGATTCTAGTACTCACCCCAAAGACAACACACACACTCGTGGGTATAGTTTACAAAAAAAACAAACAATTTATTTCAACAGTTCAAAGTAAAGTTATTTCAATATCAATACTAAATTAGATGTGTTATATATATATATATATATATTTTACTCTATTATACTTTTTAAAAGTTCTTCCTAATATTCTATTGTCTATATCTATCTATATTCTATTTTATACCCTTCTAATATATTACTTATGCAGCCATATTCTACACTAACAAATTAAAGAAAATAATCCAAAATAAAGTATGAGTGCACTCAAAGAAAATAATAAAGAAAAGAAAAGGGGGAATGATTCAGTCTTCCAATCTGTGCAAGGTGCAATGTCCAGATCCTACCACAATCACAGAGGCAAGTTAATGTAGAGGCGATGATGATGAATCCAAATCCAGGGCGATGATGGGGGCAATCCAAAGGGGGTATCCAAGGGTTCCAAACGGTGTAGCAAGGGGGGTTGTTCGGGGTACAAAAAAAACCAGTCTGCACAAAATTGTACAGATTCCTTATTAATTGCAATCTCTATCAAACAATTACAAACAAAATAAAAATACCCAAATCTAGAGTCAATTCTCAGAATTAAATCATTTCCTACATATAACTAATATGCGGCTGAATGACAACAGCCTATTGCTGTAAGAACAGTTAAAAACAATGTCATCGCAGCCAGGCTGTGGCACTATCAACGTGAATTCACGTCTAGCTAGCTGCTATGGGTTCCATGGATGCCATGTAGCCCGAGTTGGCTCGGTGGCTAGTGGCAACTGGAGCTTACAGTTTTTTTTAACAACAAGCATATTATTATATTAAAATGTCTAACATTCCTACATCAAATAAACCCTATGGACCGGGTGTCCTGACTGGTTTTAAAGCTCTGAATCATATGGGAACTGCTAAGGATCATAGATATACGTTTTAGCTGGGTTAGCTTAGCAACCAACCCAGCCACTGAGGATGCACAAGCCAGTACATCCTTAGTGCCGGTCCCAAGCCCGGACAAATGGGGAGGGTTGCGTCAGGAAGGGCATCCGGCGTAAAATCTTTGCCAAATCAAATCTGCGGATCATAAATAAGACTTGCATACCGGATCGGTCGAGGCCCGGGTTACCAACGACCGCCACCGGTACTGTTAACCAGCAGGGTGTCGGTGGAAACTATGCTACTGTTGGGCGAAGGAGAAGGAGAGGGGGAAAGCATGTCCAGAGGCAGCTAGAGAGGAGGAAGGGTAGGCATGTGGAGGTGAGAGTTGGAACTTTGAATGTTGGCACTATGACTGGTAAAGGGAGAGAGCTGGCTGACATGATGGAAAGAAGAAAGGTAGGCATACTGTGTGTGCAAGAGACCAGGTGGAAGGGGAGTAAGGCCAGGAGTATCGGAGGTGGGTTCAAACTCTTCTACCATGGTGTGAATGGGAGGAGAAATGGGGTAGGGGTAATTCTGAAGGAAGAGTATGTCAAGAGCGTGCTGGAGGTGAAGAGAGTGTCAGACAGAGTGATGAGTATGAAGCTGGAAATTGAAGGTTTATTGCTGAATGTTATCAGCGCATATGCCCCGCAAGTTGGGTGTGAGATGGATGAAAAAGAAGAATTCTGGAATGAGTTGGACGACATGGTGGAGAGGGTACCCAAGGAGGAGAGAGTGGTGATTGGAGCGGACTTCAATGGACATGTTGGTGAAGGGAACAGAGGTGATGAGGAGGTGATGGGAAGGTATGGAGTCAAGAAGAGAAATGTGGAAGGACAGATGGTGGTCGATTTTGCAAAAAGGATGGAAATGGCTGTGGTGAATACATATTTCAAGAAGAGGGAGGAACACAGGGTGACGTACAAGAGTGGAGGAAAGTGCACACAGGTGGACTATATCTTATGTAGAAGGCACCATCTAAAAGGGATTGGAGACTGCAAGGTGGTGACAGGGGAGAGCGTAGCTAGGCAGCATCGGATGGTGGTCTGTAGGATGACTTTGGAGACCAAGAAGAGGAAGCGAGTGAAGACACAGCCGAAGATCAAATGGTGGAAGTTGAAGAAGGAAGACTGTTGTGTGGAGTTCAGGCAGGAGTTAAGACAGGCACTGGGTGGTAGTGAAGGGTTGCCAGATGGCTGGAAAACCACTGCAGAAATAGTGAGGGAGACAGCTAGGAAGGTACTTGGTGTGTCATCAGGACAGAGGAAGGAAGACAAGGAGACTTGGTGGTGGAATGAGGAAGTACAGCAAATTATACAGAGGAAAAGGTTGGCAAAGAAGAAGTGGGATAGTCAGAGAGATGAAGAAAGTAGACAGGAGTACAAGGAGATGCAGCGTAAAGCAAAGAGAGAGGTGGCAAAGGCAAAGGAAAAGGCGTATGGTGAGTTGTATGACAGATTAGACACTAAGGAAGGAGAAAAGGACTTGTACCGATTGGCTAGACAGAGGGACCAAGCTGCAAAGGATGTGCAGCAAGTTAGGGCGATCAAGGATAGAGATGGAAATGTGCTGACAAGCGAGGAGAGTGTGCTAAGAAGGTGGAAGGAATACTTTGAGGGGCTGATGAATGAAGAAAATGAGAGAGAGAGAAGGTTGGATGATGTAGGGATAGTGAATCAGGAAGTTCAGCGGATTAGCAAGGAGGAAGTGAGGGCAGCTATGAAGAGGATGAAGAATGGAAAGGCAGTTGGTCCTGATGACATACCTGTGGAGGCATGGAGATGTTTAGGAGAGATGGCAGTGGAGTTTTTAACTAGATTGTTTAACACAATCCTGGAAAGTGAGAGGATGCCTGAGGAGTGGAGAAGAAGCATACTGGTACCGATTTTCAAGAACAAGGGCGATGTGCAGAACTGTAACAACTACAGAGGTATAAAGTTGATCAGCCACAGCATGAAGATTTGGGAAAGAGCAATAGAAGCTAGGTTAAGAGGAGAGGTGATGATCAGCGAGCAGCAGTATGGTTTCATGCCACGAAAGAGCACCACAGATGCGATGTTTGCTTTGAGAATGTTGATTGAGAAGTATAAAGAAGGCCAGAAAGAGTTGCATTGTGTCTTTGTAGATTTAGAGAAAGCTTATGACAGAGTGCCGAGAGAGGAGGTTTGGTATTGTATGAGGAAGTCAGGAGTTGCAGAGAAGTATGTAGGAGTGGTGCAGGATACGTATGAGGGAAGTGTGACAATGGTGAGGTGTGCGGTTGGAATGACAGATGGGTTCAAGGTGGAGGTGGGATTACATCAAGGATCGGCTCTTAGCCCTTTCTTGTTTGCAATGGTGATGGACAGGTTGACGGACAAGATCAGGCAGGAGTCTCCATGGACGATGATGTTCGCGGATGACATTGTGATCTGTAGTGAGAGTAGGGTGCAGGTTGAGGAGAGCCTGGAGAGGTGGAGGTATGCACTGGAGAGAAGAGGAATGAAAGTCAGTAGGAGCAAGACGGAATACCTATGCGTGAATGAGAGAGAGGACAGTGGAATGGTCAGGATGCAAGGAGCGGAGGTGACAAAGGCATTTGAGTTTAAATACTTGGGGTCAACTGTCCAAAGTAACAGGGAGTGCAGTAGAGAGGTGAAAAAGAGAGTGCAGGCAGGTTGGAGTGGGTGGAGAAGTGTGTCAGGAGTGATTTGCGACAGAAGGGTATCAGCAAGAGTTAAAGGGAAAGTTTACAAGATGGTTGTGAGACCAGCTATGTTATATGGTTTGGATACAGTGGCACTGACGAAAAGACAGGAGGCGGAGCTGGAGGTGGCAGAGTTGAAGATGCTAAGATTTTCACTGGGAGTAACGAAGAAGGACAGGATTAGGAACGATTATATTAGAGGGACCGCTCAGGTTGGACGGTTTGGAGACAAAGCAAGAGAGGCAAGATTGAGATGGCTTGGACATGTGTGGAGGAGAGATGCTGAGTATATTGGGAGAAGGATGCTGAATATGGAGCTGCCAGGGAAGAGGAGAAGAGGAAGGCCAAAGAGGAGGTTTATGGATGTGGTGAGGGAAGACATGCAGGTGGCTGGTGTGACAGAGGAAGACGCAGAAGACAGGAAGAAAGGGAAACGGATGATCCGCTGTGGCGACCCCTAACGGGAGCAGCCGAAAGTAGTAGTAGTAGCTTAGCTTAGCAACCAATGGAAAATTGTCAGTCTTTAGATTTCACGATTTTAAACTCTTATCTCACCAGGATTCCAGTAGCGTACAAAACACAAGAGAAGAGAGTCTTCCTTCCTTCAACAGGAGATCATCTGTCTTTGGATAAAATCAAGATATCCTACGTAAATGGCTATGATTACATGGAACACAGAAAGCTGTTTACTTTTTAGCTTTGGCTAGCGGCTCACCAAGGAAGCTTCGTGGGAGGGATCTTTTTTGTCGTAGTTCAATTGTCCTGTAGCTCAAATATCCGTAGTTCAAATATCAATAATTCAAGTATCCATAGTCACAGTTGTCCGTATTTCTAAATATCCGTATTTCTCTTCTCTATTGTCGACGGCTGTTTGTATGGTTTAAACTCTGTAGCTAGTGTGCCTCCTAGAGGCTACTCGTGGAACTTACATACGTCACAGGGTACATGTAATCATGTGGGTTACATACTCACACAATTTTTCTCCCCATAAATATTTCATTTGGAACAATCAAGATATTAGGTTTAAGAACAAATCTTTATTAAGAGATGGGTTGATAATAAAATTTTACTTGTTAGTCAATTACTGAATGACAATGGTCAGCTTTTCACTTATGAAGAATTTCTTTCTGTATATGGTTTCCCTGTTACACCAAGAGATTCTTTTTTTTTTCCTTATTCTTTCTCTTACTTATTTCTTCCTAATTTTTTTTTTAAACTTTATTTTCCAATTTTCAAGTTTTTTTGGAACAGGTATACAAAGCACACGAACAACAACAACAAAAATAAACATGCAGGAATCCCCCCTCCCCCCCAAGGCTCAAAAAAAAAAAAGGGACTACGCAGGGATTTCTTATTCCAATTCCACATAATAACCATATTTTTGAAGACAATATAAAGTTGTACACATATATCTATAAGTATTTTCGTTACAACCAGGTAAATAAAAAGTACATTCAATAAAAGGGAAACCCTTCAATAAAGTCTATGAAAGGACTCCAGGTCAAAGTAAAGTTTTTGCGGGTTTTACATATTTTATATCGGAGCTTTTCTAAAGGTAGAAAGGACAGCACCTCCCTCAACCACTGCAAAAATGATGGCGCTTTATTTGACTTCCAGTTAAATAGGATAAGTCTGCGTGCTAGTAATGAGGCAAATGCTAGAGCATTTGCCTGCAAAGTTGTGACCTTACAGTTAGGGGGTGGTATGCCAAAGACGGCTGTGTGAAAATCGGGGTTTATGGTCTGTTTACAGATATGTGAGAATACATTAAATATCTGTCCCCAATAACTGTTGAGGGAGGGGCATGCCCAGAACATGTGTCCCACCGAGGCTGGACTATGACTGCACCTCAGACAGCTAGGGTCTGTGGTGGGAAAGATTCTGGCAAGCTTGTCCCCCGAGTAGTGAAGACGGTGAAGCACCTTAAACTGAATTAACCCATGTCGTATACACAATGAAGACGTATGAATACGAGTTAAGCTGTCCCGCCATGCCTCTTCAGAAAGCTCTACACCCAAATCTCTCTCCCATGCAGTTTTTGTTTTGTCCCAGGATATCTGTTTCAATCCCTGTATCAGTGTGTAAATTATAGAGACCCGTTTTTTCCCAAAGGGATCCTTCTCTAGAATAACATCTAATTGGCTCCTGGTTGGCAGATACGGAAATGAGGGAAACACTTTCTTGGCAAAACTACGGATTTGAAGGTATCTAAAAAAATGGGATCTGGGTATGTTATGGTCTTTGGTAAGTGTTTCAAATGAGGCGAATGCTCCATCTTTAAATAGATCACAGAAAAACACCAGTCCATTTCTATGCCAAAGTTGAAATGTGTTATCTAACACAGATGGCAAGAAGAATTGATTATTTGCTACTGGAAAAAGACCGCTAGCATGCTTTAATCCAAAATGCCTCCTAAACTGGAGCCATATCCTAAGTGAAGCTTTAACCACTGGGTTTGTTATTTGTATGTTACGATTATGTGGTAGTGGAGAGGTGAATATCGGTAAAGGATTGGATAAGAGTTCCATGTGAACCCAATCTATACCCTGTTGATTCTCATATGTAAATGCCCAATGTAAAGTTTTACAATGTTCGCAGCCCAGTAGTAACAAATAAAGTTAGGCAAACCTAATCCCCCTGTCTCCTTAGGGACCTCCAAGTATATTTTCTTCATCCTGGGGTTTGAATTGTTCCAGATGAATGATGAAATTAATCTATCTAATTGTTGAAAAGTTGTCTTAGGTATGAATATGGGAATCATTTGAAAAAGATAGAGAAATCTGGGTAAGACTGTCATTTTAACTATATTAATGCGGCCCGCTAATGAAATTGGTAGCGTTGACCACTTTTTAAAATCTTGTTTTGTTCATTCTATTAGTGTTTTAAAGTTATGGTTATATAACCTCCCCATTGTATGAGTGACTTTGATTCCTAAATATGTAAATACATTATGTTCAAGTTTGAATGGAAAGCTAGAGTAGTCTCTATCAGTGTGGTTAATCGGAAAAAGCAAGCTCTTTGAATAGTTTATCTTATAACCTGACAGGCGACCAAAGTTATCCAGGGTAAGTAATAGTCTTGGTATAGATTCTATTGGGTTGGATATATATAACAACAGGTCATCTGCATAAAGTGATACATTATGCAATTTACCACCTCGTGAGATACCTTTAATGCCATCCTCTGCCCTAAGAGCTATAGCGAGTGGCTCAATTGCCAAATCGAACAAGTAAGGAGAGAGGCTGCAGCCCTGTCTGCAGCCCCTATGGAGTGAAAAATAATCAGAAATAATATTATTCGTCCGCACTGCGGCTGTCGGTGAGCAATACAATATTTTAACCCATGCTAGGAATGTGAAACCAAAGCCAAACCTTTCTAGAACAGCAAATAGATATTGCCATTCGATGCGGTCAAATGCCTTCTCAGCATCTAAAGAAATCACTACTTCTGTCTGTTCTACGGAATGTGGTGTGTACAGTACATTAAATAGGCGGCGCATGTTATAGAATGACTGCCTGCCTGGTATAAAACCAGTTTGATCAGGGTTAACAACCGTTGGGACAACAGTTTCAATACGGGTGGCCAAGATTTTTGTAAGGATTTTGTAGTCGCAATTCAACAAGCTTACAGGACGGTAGGAGCCACACATTAGGGGATCTTTTTCTTTTTTAAGTAACACTGATATGATTGCCTGCATCATAGTTTGGGGCAATTTCTGTTGGTTAAAAATTTCCTGATACATCAGGTTAAGTATTGGTGCCAGCTTGGTAGCAAATTCTTTATACATTTCAATTGTGAAACCATCCGGACCTGGTGCTTTGTTGCTCTGCATGGATTTAATTGCTTGTATCACTTCCTCTGTTGATATCTCCCTGTTTAACTGTGCTCTGTCTTCAAGGGCAATTTTTGATGTGGTCAGACCGTCTAAAAAAGTTAAAATATGCAACAAGTCGCTGGGCGGTTTTGAACTATAAAGGGTAATATACAATAGTTTAAACTGGTTATTGATGGTGTCAGGGTCGGCAGTCTTTACCCCAGCTGCTGTGCAAATTTCAGAAATAGTGTTAGTGACTATGGACTGTCTAACCTGATGGGCTAATAGTTTTCCAGCTTTCTCTCCATGCTCATAAAATGTCTGTTTTGATTTAAAGAATAATTGTTCTGTTTGTTTAATGGAGAGATTGTCGAATTCTGTTTTTAATAATAATTTTTTCTTATAAAGTTCAGGTGTTGGGGAATCGGCATATGAATGGTCCACTTCCGCTATACTATGGGACAGTTCTGTTAGACGTTGTTTATGTTTCTTTCTCTCATGTGCTGTGTATGAGATTATTTGGCCTCTAAGGTAGGCTTTGAGAGCCTCCCAAACAATAGTTAGTGGCATATCTGGAGTATGGTTGAATTCCATAAAGATATCTATCTGCTGGGAGAGAAAAATTTTAAAGGAGTCCCTGGACAGTAATAGAGGATCAAATCGCCAGGTGCATTGGGGTTTAGGGCAGTCTATGAAACCTATATCTAGATGTACAGGACTATGATCCGAAATAACAATACTATTATATTGGCTCCCCCTAACCATAGGAAGGACCCTACTATCCAGGAGAAAAAAATCAATCCTTGAGTAAGAATGGTGCACTGGGGAAAAAAAGGAGTATTGTTTAGTAGTTGGGTTGTTTCTTCTCCAGAGATCAAAAAGAGAGTAGGATTCCATAAATGAATGGATAACAGCACCTGCCTTCGAAACTTTACTATTAGGTCTTGGGTTTGATCTGTCCAAATATGGATGTAATACACAATTAAAATCTCCCCCCAATATTAATCGGTAATTATTTAAGTTTGGGAGGGCTGCTATGAAACTAGAGAAAAAAAGTGGGTCATCCCAGTTTGGTCCATATACATTTGCCAGTGCCACAAGTGTACCATACAGGTTACCCGTCACTATCACATACCTTCCCCTGGGGTCAGAAATAGTCAGTAGTGGAACGAATGGGATACCCTTCCTGATCAAGATGGCCGTGCCCCGCGTTCTGTTCTCATTCCTGGAACAGAAAATTTGCCCTATCCAAGCGTTTTTTAGTTTTGTGTGTTCACTTGACCGAAGGTGGGTTTCCTGTAAGAACATGACATCAGCTCTCAAAGATTTTAAATGTACAAAAACCCTACTACGCTTTACTGGATTGTGAATTCCCTTTATATTCCAGCTCAAAAAACGAAGATAACCTGTATTCTGAGTGTCAAACATTTTTTCTAAAAATGAAAAGAGAAAAGAAAAGAAAAAGTCCCTGCCTACTAGCTACAAAACAAAAACAGAGCCTTGAGAACCCATGCTGATCTACTAATTCCCTAGAGATCGCATCCCCCATTTCTAGTATAACCTGGCAAATAACCATATAAAAACCCTCTAACAAGCCCCAACCAGGGCGAACAGTGGTCTTGTTAAGATTATATTAAATCCAAAAAGTATTTATATACCTAAGAACTATATATCAACACCCATATTAAAATTTTTACAAAAATTAAAATTAAAAAAAAAGAAAAGGAAGGAAAATATATCTACACCCATATAACAGCAGTTATAATACAGTTCCTTTGTAGGTAAGTGACACTGACCTGGGTGTCGCCCTAGCAGTCGTCACCAAAGCACTGTTACGGGTCTCATAATAATTAGCATCCATACACACATATACATGCACACACACGATAATAATAAAACAGAAAAATAGCTTTTTTAAATGGGCAGCAGGTATGAGACATTCTTATTAAATGAAAAATGTAACATTATCTGTGAGTCTTAAATTACAAAAGTTAAAGTAAATAGATAAAGTTAAACCATAACGTTACCCTGTTGTCTTGGTGTCTTAGCTAGTTACTTCCGCTAGCTGTTGGCACTTAGCAGCTAATATCAATTAGCCGCCAATACCAGTTAGCCACAAATATATTGGAGTTTATCAACATCTTACTGTACATTGTCCTGAGGCTTTAGATTCTCCCTGATATAACCCATCGCCTTAGATGGGTCTTCGAACCGCTTTTCTTGGCCGGACGATGAAGTGATACGAAGCACCGCCGGGAACTGGATCCCGAACTTGACGCCCTGGCAGCTCCGGAGGAGCCGTTTAGCTTCGGAGAAGGCCGCTCTCTTCTTCGCCACTGCCACGGTGTAATCCGGGAAGATGCTCACTCTCTTGCCGTGCAGGCTCAACGGAGCTGAACGAGCAGCTTTGCGGAAAACCTCCTCCCTCTCTGAGAAATAGTGAAACTTCACCACGATGATCCTGGGGGGTTCTCCTCCGTTGGTCGAGTGCCGCAGGCCGCGGTGAGCCCAGTCTAGGGTCGGGGTGAAGCTGAGGCCCAGTAACTCCTGCAGTAGTGTAGCGATGGTAACAGTAGGCTGCTGGCCTCCGCTGGTCTCGAATCCCTCCTTTATCCCGACAATGCGTGCATTACACCGGCGTTGTCGCCCCTCCATACCGTCTACCTTCTGCCGTAGCACAGCGACTTAAGATTTTAGCTGGCCGATGTCCTCCTCCAGTTTCGTGGTCTTGTCTGAGTATGTGTTCAGGCCGTCCTCCACGTCTTTCAGACGGGTCTCTTGTTTCGCCATGCCGGCCTTTATAGCGTCTATTTTTGCATTCAGATCCTCTGTGAATGAATCTATCCGTGCCAAGATCTTGCTCTCACTGCTCGCGATGGCAGCCATCACCCCAGATAGGTCTGTAGACTCCTCGTCCGGGGCTTTCACAGAGCCCGAGGCTTTAGCGGCCTGGTCACTGCTGGGTTTGTTTTTGCCCATCGCGTCTTCTAGATGATCGATATGCAAGTACAGGGTTGTGAGTCCGGTGTGCTAGCGGTTAAGTATCGTGTGTGTTAAACCTAATTTATCTGTGTTTGATCTGAAAAGTTAAAATATTAATGAAAAGTTCGCCCTGATCAGGAGCTCAATCTAAAGACGTCCTCACATGTTACTGCTCACCAGCGCCCCCCCCCAAGAGAATACTCTTTTTCATAGGGAGTTTACCACTTCTCCATAGGTGGCAGCTTACTGGTCCCAGTTTGATCAGAATATTCCATGGAAAAAGTTGGACGTCTCACAAACAAATATGATTTACAGGTGCTGTGAAAAAACAAACAAGAAAAACTGACGCCAAGCAGGAATCGAGTCCTTTCAATAGTCGCCGCAGCTCGTTTTAGCTTGGTTTGTTGAATCCATCGTATTTGGGTCACAGACGCTAACAGTCTGTGTTTAGCGACAGCAAAGATTCTGCAGCAAATAATTTACGAGTTACTGCTGGGTCACATTGTGATATGGTCATCCTAAATTTCTGACACTGTCAGACTTTTGTCCAAGGTGGTTGGTCTAAAGACCGTAATGTCGGCCGTTTTTGAACCTGCCTCACAGTGAGACCGAACAAATCGCACAGGCTTTAGGAAGAAATTAAAAATTCAGGTAAGGTTGTTTTTGTAAAGATATAAATATCTTCAGAGTTTGACTGAACTTGCAAAAAAGAAACGAAACAAAAAATAAATAAGTGTAGTACGTCTCTGTCTTTGCCTTTCAGCTTAAACTGAGCGATATGGCCCAGTTTAAACTTGAACGTACTTCTTTAAAAATATGAGACGTTTAAATCCAGTTGGGAAAAAACGAAGAAATAGAGCCATCTGCTGGCCAGGCGCGCGTGACGTGCATGTGCGTCTTTGCGCATGCGCAATACAATTTCGGTCTGCGCACGCGCAATAAATTTACGGTCTGCGCATACGCGAAAGACGAGCGCTTGTGCGTGCGCATACACGTCACGCGAACGCGATCACCTGGCCAGCAGAGGGCGCTATTTTCCCGTTTTTCCAAATTGGATTTAAACAGTACAGTATAGACTTGTGTGCGCGCATCTACTGCATTCTAGAATGGCAACACAAAACGTGCACTGTAACATTAATAACAATAATAATAATAATAATAAAATTAACTTATAAAGCGCTTTTATTGTCAGACAATCTCCAATCTGTATGGTTATGGGGGATGCCTTTGTTCTCAAGAAAATGCTCCACATCAAGATGTATGGGACATTGATCCTTGAAGCAGTATCTTTAGGTAGGGATCGAGCGACCAAGGGAACAACGAAGGAAGGACACGTTTTTATTGGAACTGCACCTTCGCGCGCCAATCAATATGTCCCACGCGCACAACGGCACTACTTTCATTGCGATGTCGACCTTTTCTCTGGTAAGTTGAAGAAATATCCATCAGGCTTTATCTTACGCATATAGTAGCATGTGCAGTTCTGTTTGAGAACGTTTTGGCTACAATCCATACATTTCTGCTATGTTACTCATTTGTTTGTCAAACTATGGCCTAAACATTTGGTCCAAATAGTTAATGAGAGTGGAATTAGATCGCTAATAATGTAAGCTAGCTAGCGTGCTAGCGAGCATGTTAGCTAGCTAGCATAGTCCGCAGAGCTAATGCGTTGCAAAGTGGGGACGGGGGGTGCTATTTTTGGGAGAATGGAGAGCCTCAGAAATGACTTTCTGGCTAACACAACAATTTCGTGTAACTGACTTGCTAATCTAGTTGACTAACAGTCCTTGTAGCTTGTACATAGCAATAGCATGAAATGAGCCCAAGTTTCGCCACGAGTTGCTAGCTCATAGCTGCATTAGCCAACTCGGATCACCGGTATACTGTAGCTCGACCGGTCAGAAAAGATGAGGGTTTCTTCTAACCTCCAAAAAAAGACAACATTGCCTGAGTGTTACTGTATGTGGCAATATAGTATTCACTCCTCTTTCCTTTTCATTGTAGCTCCAGTCATTGTTTTTGCCCCACCCTTGGATCCCTCAATATTATTAAACCCAAAGGCTCTTTTAAGAGCCAACCTCTGTCTGTCTGTCATTCTGTCTGTCTGTCTGTCCTTCCGCCCACCCACCCATCCATCCATCCATCCATCCTTCCTTCTTTCTCTCTCACTCTCCTGTCTATCTGTCAGTCTCTCAATCTCTTGTTTATCTGTCAGTCTCTCAATCTCTTGTCTGTCTGTCAGTCTCTCACACTCTTGCTATCCATCTCTCACGCTCTTGTCTATCTCATCGATGGCTTCCAACATGGACCACATCCGCGACCACACCTATTGAATGCGCATTGGACATGCTTTCAACAACGAAGCTGTCTTGACTGGAGACATGTTGGACCAGGCCTATCAGGAGGGGAGGCGCATTGCACTTGCTCTGAGGCATGAAATTGATTACGCTGAAGACGTGGATGAGCACTTACTGGACGAGGCCTACCAGGAGGGGAGGGGCATAGCACTCCATGTGAAGCACGATGCTGTCCCAACTGAAGCCAGGGTTAGTGTTTTCATAGCAGTTTGTGTGGATTTACATTTTCAGTTTCTAAACAGTGCCTTCATCATTATTTTAAAATTTCAGTCTTATAAGAATTATCACACACAGAATGCGCAAAAAAAGGTCACTCAGCCGATAAAAAGGGACCATGCAGGATGAGGCAAGCCAACAGGGAGATGTGGAGGACGGCGTCGAGCCTCAACTGCTGGTAACTCCTAAACAAATTTGAAATTAATTAAGTCTCATTGATTTACGATGTAACTAATCATTCATGTCACTGCTTCTCTGACTACAAAATGATCACAGGATCAGTGTTGACCACATGATTGAAATATACTTGTGGTGGAAGCAGGGGTGGGGTATGATCAGACTCTGCTATTGCTAAGATTTGATACTTTTCGATACGTTGGCAGCCATGAATATACTTGGGTGGCCTGCAAAGTATTTACTATGTGTGGGAAACCCTGCGGGTTCTAATGATTAGCCAATCAACGCCAAGGATGGGACTAACAGTGTTGTCAAGCTGTTGTTGAGCGTCGTCATTTGTAGTGTAATGAACATGTGAATAGATTGTTGCTATTTTTCCTTAACCTTCAAAACATGTTAGGGTTCTCCTAATCTCTTTCTATTCTTGCATGTCTTGTTTTACAGTCACATGCCCTGGTACGGAGAACTCCCAGGCCACGACTGCTGCAGGGAATTCCCAGCCAAGAGCATTTGCTCAAGAAGAATTTGGTAAGATTGTACACATAAATCGCATCATGCTGAAATCTTAAAGATGCCACACAGGGTATCAATTGGCCAAGGTATAGGACACTATACTATTTGGGGTTATATCTCAGTAAAGCGCCCTGCCACCATTCATTCATTGCACCATAGACATGTTTCACTTGGTCTGTAATACTGCATCTACAGATAAAATTTTGTCATTCACCCTGTTGATCCAAGTAATCCTTAGTTTTTATGTTTTGTAATTTGCAACTGATCAGATGTAATTATTCATATACAGGCATGGTATTGTTCGATTTTCAACAACCCTTCATGGCTTTTGAGCACTTAAATGGAAGTAGAGATTACAAGTTCTCTATTACACCTTTAACATATTCAACATGCTTTTGCATTTCCTTCATAGACCGAAACATGGAGAGGCTGTCAATGACTTCTGGGTCATTCCGTACTGATGTGCCTGCTGTGCCTCTGCAAAGCTCCTCGTCTTGGTCCTTGCGTCAGCTGACAGCCCAAGAACAGTGGAAGGAAGCTCGGCCAGACCACCTGCAATATCTACTGGCAACTGAGGCTGTTGGCCAGGAGTTGTGCTCTATCTGCCATCAGGCTGCTGTTATAAGGTTGGAGTCAGATGTCTGCAGCGCTCTGTCAGTTTTTGTAAATAGTTCAGTTTACACACTTTTATCATAGGCTGAATAAATACGGAAGGACATGTCCTAACAAAAGGACATGGCTCAATCTTACTCCAATTATTCCAACCAAATGCAGAGTTGAAAATATATGGCACGTCTTATTTGCTTATGAAATAATTATCTGTTTTTCTTTGCATAGGTGCAGAGACGGCCTTCCCGAGGAGTGGTGGTGTGAGGCCTGTGATGTGTTGCACCATAAAAGATGGCCACTCCACAACAGAGACAGCATGGTGGATGGCTTCCTCAAGGCCATCCCACCATCCACATGCTATACTAAAGGGGAAACTGGACACTACATCCCACGCAAGCAAGGTACATATTCTACCTTTTTTACTCACTCACTATTAAGGCATTATCTTATGTTCTCAAATTTTGATTGGTAGTTATTTCTGTGAGAGTGTATGACATTAAAATATACATGGTTCTATTCTGTCTGTTATGCAAATAACATGTTTCTATTTTATTTTCTGTCAGCTTCCATTTTACCCACAGTGCGCGCACCACAGCTATGCTCATGTGAAGTTGCTGACGTCACTATGTCTCCAGGCAGTGAAGTCATCCTTATCACCATAAACGGTAAAGAGTTGTCCTTTTATACTTCGTATCTGTTAGCATAATGACATGTCATTGTCTAAATTGTTTAAATGTATCACTAGGACAGTTCGACTTGCACATGCCTGTTCATGTGTGCAATATCTGCCTGCAACGCTGGACCCCGGATCTTAAAGATCTAATCAAGAGTGGTTACTGGCCAGCCTCTTCACATTCCCAGACCCTGTACCCTATTGACCTCTTCCACTCATTCCAAGACCTGAAGGTCATTTCACCTGGCTTTTCCAGGCAAGCTTTTGCAAAGTTGCTGGAACATCGCACATGGCGTGCTAGAAGAGTAAGTGTAATAGAACAAATGTCTTCTTAATTATTATTATATTCTTAAATAGACAATACCCATATGTTCATAATTATGTACACTTCAGTCATGGCAAATCAATGGGGATGCACTTCAGCGGAGCTTCCTGGAGTTCAGCTATTGCTCGTTTGAAGAGGACCAGCTCTGCTGTGCGTCCCCGTTCACCTGCCCCGCCTGTACCCCAGAAATGGTGGCTGTAGCAGCTCAGAGGAGACGGCACTGCAGTGGGTTACGGATGTTCAGGAATGGGCTGGGGGTAAGGATGACAGGAAATCATATCTCTCCCATCTCTTTTTGTCCTTTTTTTACATTTATATCTGTACTTTCAGAAGTAGCTGTTACTGAATGCTGAAAAAGTAGTTCAATACATATACAAACTGTGAGGTAGGTGTGCGATTAAATGATTTTGTTAGATTAAATATCTATAGCTGGTATTCCTTTACTAGTTCCCAATTCTGTAGAGACAAAAGATCCCACCAGTGATCAACGATCCCTGCAACAACAGTCCATTGAGGGGCTTCATCTGAGCCTTCACCACAGAAAACAGAGCCTCTACTGTTAAAATGGTATGGTAAAATTTTAAGTATTTATTTGTATCATATGTAATAGACAATACATGTACATGATCACTTACCCATTCACTACATTGTCAGTTGTTTTTGTGCTACTTTTGTCTTGTTAGACAGCAACAAGCTTCGTCACTGCCTGCGCAAAAATTTGGCGAAAGACAAGCGGCATCTCTTCGAACAGATTGCTTAATACAACACGCTGGTGTCAGAGATGCAGATCGATGTGGCAGTGGTCAAGAGGTCACTGGCTGGTCACACATATGGCCATGGGAGTTGCACGGCAGTGGTACGTGCCTTTTGAGATGCTCAAATATGTGTGTTTTGAGACCCAGGGTATAATTATATAGAATATAAGTTACGGAACTATGCCCTGATCATGCATCATAAAGTGACATTTAGCAAGTCAATAGGGGATCTTTTATATAACTTACAGGATCATCAGTGAACATCAGCACCAAGAGACGAGTGCATGACCAGCAGATGCTGACCACACGCCTGCAAGAGGAGCGGAGCATCCTGGTTTTGGAGATGGCCCAACACTGCACTTCGTTGCGAAACCTGGCCTTGGCCCTCAGGACCAAGATTATAAGTGAGGGTATGTTGAAAAAAAACAAAAACAAAAAAAAACTTTGTTTTCCATTCATGTTACTGCCATCCTACCAAAAATGTTTTTGCAACACAAAATCATCAGGCATTTGATTAGATGTTACATACTATCAGCATCCTTACTATAGGTTTGTGTATTGTCTTGTTTTGAATGTCAGCAGAGGGAAGTGAAGGACTACAATGTCTTCTTATTCGAAGACTTTCGGAAGTGGAAGGTAGTTTGCGGTTGGTCCTACAGCACTACCAGGCTGCTTTGGGGCCACATGCATCTCTTCTTGGAGGCTTGGATGATGAAGAGGAAAGTGAACCTAGCAGTTCAAGAGAGTGAGGAGGAGGCTGAAGAGGAGGCAACCTAGGTAGCCCTGGCAGCAGATCATCCCCCACCCTCATCCACCTCCACTGGCTCCCAGTCAAGAGCCGTATCTCCTACAAACTCCTCCTCCTCACCTACAAATCCCTCCATGCCCTCGCCCCCCAATACTTGTTCTCCGCCACCAGTACACTCCATCCCGGAACCTACGGTCCTCTGACCTGGGACTCCTTTCCACCCCCCATACTAGGCTGCAGACTTTTGGTGACAGAGCCTTCAGTGTGGTGGCCCCTACCCTCTGGAACTCTCTCCCTCCTGAAATCCATGGTGCCCCAACCCTGGACACTTTTAAAACAGCCCTCAAAACACACCTTTTTACCAAGGCTTTTCCCTATTAGTTAGTTTAGTTTAGTTAGGTTCATTATCCCCTTTTTTGCTGCTGCCCCTCCCGACCCCTTACCTGACCCTGTAAAGCGACCTTGGGTTTTTTGAAAGGCGCTATAGAAATTTTGAGTTATTATTATTATTATTAGGTATCCTCCTGGGGTATGCATGGTTGTTTGCCTGTGTAACAGGATTCATTTTGTTTGTATGTTTCACTAGATTTTTATGTCTAATTTGCTATTGCTTATTTGTTTTTCTGTTTCTGTGATCGCTTGTCTTGTTTAATTTTTCATTTTATTGATTTATTTACTTTATTTTAATATCCTGATTGATTGGCCACATTTAATATCCTGATTACTGATGAGCTGGGACATTCGTGGGGTCGTGAACTCTTAGATCTCTTTCTCTTTCCCGGGTCTGGCTGTTGTGGGCAGAGGTTAATAACGCCAGGAGCTCTATGTACATCCTTTTTCTGAGAAGCTAGAATGTTTGAATGTCCATAATGTTTGATTTAAATATCTCTAAATAGTCATGTGTATTATAGGTATGATTGTGTAGTGAAAATGTCATTTTTTTACGAATAGTTTAAGCATGAGAGTGATGACGATGATTTATGTTGTTGAAGCTGAAGCTAGCTGGCCAATAATGTTAAGCTGGGAAAGAGCCCTGCGATCAAATCTTTTTGCTCTGTGATTACTCTACACAGATGGGCTCAATAAATGGTGGATGCAGTATATCGGTCTCCAGACTGCTCAATGACCATACACAACGCAGAGTGAGCTGGTAACACCTGTATGTGCCTGTAAATTGTGAAATAAAGATATTGAAAATACTGTGATCACTCATTTGATTTTTTCCTACAATATTGTGCCCTTTGGTTATAAGCGGAGAAAATCTATTTAAAGGGTCTAGAGCTTACCATGCTTACCTTACTTGTTTCTCACTCAGGTCCTACCGATTGTTATTATTTCTTTGTTTGATTGTCACTGATATATGTGATATGTATTTGGCAACATTGAGTTTGAAAATATAAGAAGAAGAAGAACCCGTTATTAATCCCCTTGGAGAAATTCTGTGTTGTGTTGCATGCTGAATTGCACCCTAACATGCATGTCTTTAATGGCAGGAGAAAACCGGAGAACCCGGCGGAAACCCACACAAGCACGGGGAGAACATGCAAACTCCACACAGAAAGGACCAAGGGATGGGATATAGGCTATATATCCCATATACATATAAATATGGTTTTAGCAGTGGAACAGTTTTTACGATTTATTTGGTGATAACTAACGGGGGCTGTTCTATGCTGGTAAGCCTGCTGCACGCCCGTCACTCTCATCATTAGCTGCGTTGTGTTCTAGTTTGGGTGGGGCCCCAGGTGTTGTGGGAGGCCCTCAGTCTCTCATCATCATCATCATGATCAAGGAAGGAGGGAGAGACACACAGGACTCTATTTGGCCCACCTCGCCATTTATTTTCTGTACGAAATCACAGGAAAGAAAAGGAAATACAATGTTGTCTGTCTCATAACGTAGCTATAGGACAGTCACCTCTCAGCTCTATAGCCAGCGCGAGCTGCGAACTACACTCACTGGCCACTTTATTAGGTACACCTTGCTAGTACCGGGTTGGACCCCCTTTTGCCTTCAGAACTGCCTTAATCCTTCGTGGCATAGATTCAACAAGGTACTGGAAACATTCCTCAGAGAGTTTGCTCCGTATTGACATGATAGCATCACGCAGTTGCTGCAGATTTGTCGGCTGCACATCCATGATGCGAATCTCCTGGTCCACCACATCCCAAAGGTGCTTTATTGGATTGAGATCTGGTGACTGTGGAGGCCATTTGAGTACAGTGAACTCATTGTCATGTTCAAGAAACCAGTCTGACATGATTCGAGCTTTATGACATGGCGCGTTATCCTGCTGAAAGTAGCCATCAGAAGATGGGAACACTGTGGTCATAAAGGGATGGACATGGTCAGCAACAATACTCAGGTAGGCTGTGGCGTTGACACGATGCTCAGTTGGTACTAAGGGGCCCAAAGTGTGCCAAGAAAATATCCCCCACACCATTACACCACCACCACCAGCCTGAACCGTTGATACAAGGCAGGATGGATCCATGCTTTCATGTTGTTGACGCCAAATTCTGACCCTACCATCCGAATGTCGCAGCAGAAATCGAGACTCATCAGACCAGGCAACGTTTTTCCAATCTTCTATTGTCCAATTTTGGTGAGCCTGTGCAAATTGTAGCCTCAGTTTCCTGTTCTTAGCTGACAGGAGTGGCACCCGGTGTGGTCTTCTGCTGCTGTAGCCCATCTGGCTCAAGGTTCGATGTGTTGTGCGTTCAGAGATGCTCTTCTGCATACCTCGGTTGTAATGAGTGGTTATTTGAGTTACTGTTGCCTTTCTGTCAGCTCGAACCAGTCTGGCCATTCTCCTCTGACCTCTGGCATCAACAAGGCATTTTCGCCCACAGAACTGCTGCTCACTGGATATTTTCTCTTTTTCGGACCATTCTCTGTAAACCCTAGCGATGGTTGTGCGTGAAAATCCCAGTAGATCAGCAGTTTCTGAAATACTCAGACCAGCCCGTCTGGCACCAACAACCATGCCATGTTCAAAGTCACTTAAATCACCTTTCTTCCCCATTCTGATGCTCGGTTTGAACTGCAGCAGATCGTCTTGATCATGTCTACATGCCTAAATGCATTGAGTTGCTGCCATGTGATTGACTGATTAGAAATTTGCGTTAACGAGCAGTTGGACAGGTGTGCCTAATAAAGTGGCCGGTGAGTGTATATCAACAATAGCATACCCTAGCAACCAATCAACCAACTTTCTTAGCAACAGGAGAGCCTAGCTAACACTTATGACCAACGGCTGTTACATTAAACATTACAAAACATCACAAGAAAACAATAACATTACTGAAATGAAAACACACATACCTGTACGAAATCACAGGAAAGAAAAGGAAATACAATGTTGTCTGTCTCATAACGTAGCGATAGGACAGTCACCTGTTAGCAGACAACAACATTAATCAGCTTGTTAGCTAGCATCACCGGCAACACTTCCCCGACTAACAAAATAATTATAAATTTCCTATAAATACTCCCCAAATCACACCCAACTATAAGCTTACAATATTACCTAACATTTATCATCCATTACAATTGAAAAACAATCTATATAATATATTAAATTTAGCGAATTTGGCGGAGCAACAGAAAAACGTACCTCTCAGCTCTATAGCCAGCACGAGCTGAGAGTTTGACAGACCAACATGAATCTCTTAAAGAGACAGTACAGGTATATGACGGTCGTTGTAAAACATACATAAAAATAAATAATGACATGAAATAAAACGTAGCAAACACAAATAACAGCACACAGACAGGATTTGGTGATATTTCATACTCAAAAAAAATAAAATAAAAACATTAATTTTAACCTGGTTACATTCACCCCTCCTGAAATTCACCAACATCCTGACAGCAGGATAAGAAGAGAAAGAGGAAAGGAAAAGCCCATCACTGACTACTGGCACAAGTGAAAAGAAGGACCTAGTCCTCCAGTCAACTTAGGAGCTACCTCGGTTACGAGGTTCAGAAAATAATGAGGTTGATCAAGTCTCAGAATTCCCTTAGATCAATGTGACGCCTGATACGCCACACCATGCACTTGGCCCAAAACAACCCTGTCTGATAGACACCTAATAACTCACATTAAACTAGTTTGAATGACTCCAACCTCCATCAAAGTTCAAACCCTCACACTCCGTAGAAATGGCATCTGAGCCATAGATTCTATTAACCTGTTCACTGACCTCACCACCCTCCCTGTGCGTGTCCTAACCCGACCATCGCTCTCTACTTGTGTGCGTGAGACAGTGCGAGCTGCAACATCTGTATCAAGTGAGTGTGGTGCCTCTGTGTGCGAATCAGTGTGAGATATAACACCTACATCGAGTGAGTGTGATGCCTCTATATGTGGTGCATGTGTGTGTTGTGAGATGCATGTGTGTTGTGTGGTGTGTGTGTGTGTTGGGTGGAGTCTGAGCAGTGGCCCCCGCAGGACTGACTACCAGACTAGACGGAATGAACTCTTCCGCTTCTGCCCACTCAGATCTAGGCGAGTCTCCAAGTGATGAGACTGCTAGCCCCACTGCATCCCCTGAGACCGTCAGGCCATCTGCACTGTCCTCCTCATCGGACTCTGCGCAGTCAAGCAACTGACTGGTTGTACTGGACTCCTCACCCTGATCTAACTCAAGAAGGGGCAAGAAGTTGACCTCCAACAAACGGTTCCTGTGCACCACCCTGGTGTGCCCCTCTGCATCCTGAATCTTGTAGACGTGGATATTGGGTTGACACCGACAACCGTGTACACTCCGTTCTCCCATTTGTCAGCCAACTTTCTCTTCCCTCGCTCACTCTGGTTCGCAACCAAAACACGATCCCCGACAGACAGGACAGTGCCCTTGGCGTGTCTGTTGTACTGTCGCGCCTGATGCTGCTGCTCAGCCGTGGAGTGCTTCTGGGCGATCTCCATGGCACTCCTTAGACAGGAAAGCAGAGACTAAGCATAAGAGTCATAGTCAACAACATGAGGGTCATGCAAAACCTGCCTGAACATAACATCCACCGGCAGTCTTGGGATACGCCCATACATCAGGAAGAAAGGCGCGTAACCCGTGGTCTCGTGAACAGTGGCATTGTACGCGAGCGTGAGAGAATGGATCTGCTGAGGCCACTGTTGCTTCTGCTGAAGCTGAAGGGAACGGAGCATATTCCCCATCGTGCGATTAAAACGCTCTGTCCCGCCATTACCCATAGGATGGTAGGCCGTCGTGTGGGACTTCGCCACACCCGCCAACTTGAGAAGCTCTGCAATCAGGTTGCTCTCAAAGTTTGTGCCCTGGTCCGAATGTATTCTCTCCGGAAACCCGTAAACACAGAATACATGATCCCAGAGTTTCTTGGCGACCTGCTTCGCTGTCTGATTGGCGCAGGGGAACACGTGAGCAAGCTTAGTGAAGTGGTCAGTAACCACCAGGACATCGACTGACCGCTGCTTACTGTCCTCAGCGGACCAGAAATCCATACACACAAGCTGCATCGGTGCGGAGGTTTTAATGCTCTCCAGGGGCGCGCAAGCAGCTGGCTCTGGGGTCTTCCCAAACACACATCTCCGACAGCATCTGACATATGCTCCGATATCCCTCTCCATGTCAGGCCAATAAAAACGCTGCCTTGCAAGAGAGAGAGAGTACGGTCCTGGCCCTGATGACCAGCGTGATCGTGGATGCCAGACAGTGCCTTGTCTTTCAGGCTCAGAGGTAAAACATACTGAGACTTCCTCTGCTTGGACACTGGGTCCTTTGTCACCTTGTACAAGACACCATCATTGACTTCCAACTTCTCCCACTGTTTCAACAGCCTGAGGACCTTCTGGTCAGCACCATGCCTCTCACACCTCGATGGTCGCTTCCGAACAGCGACAAAGGGCAACACCTTGGAGATGCAGGGGTCCTGCTCCTGACTCAACCTGAGCTCCTCGGTGGATAACATTGGCAGTGTATCCTGACCACCCGACAGATGCTGAATGTGCTGGACCAAACTGAGTGCTGTGAATACTGATGCATCAGGCCAGTCACATTTGGCTCGACAAAAAGCCCTGATCTCAGCTGTATCACAAGCAAACCCAGATCGCGCACTACTCACTGTTTGGGACTGGCAGCTGAGTCTGAAAACATCCTGCACAGAGTCCCCCTCAACCCCGTCGGCTTCCTGAACAAGGGCCGGGTAGGGCTCCCTAAGTAGCCTCTGACTGACGGGCTTAGAAAAAGGGTCGCGACTCAAGGTATCCGCCACCACGTTTTTCTTCCCTGGCAGGTGTTTGAGATCGAAGGTGTAAGACGCCAACTTAGACACCCAGCGGATCTCACACGCGTCAAGCTTCGGCTTCGTTAGGAGATTAGTCAGCGGATTATTATCTGTCCAAACGGTGAAGCTTTGACCCTTCAGCCAGTGGCTGAACTTTTCACAAATACTCCACTTCAGCGCCATGAACTCCAGTCTATGAGCTGGATACTTTCGCTGTGAGGCACTGAGGGACTTGCTTGCAAAACCAACAGGTCTGGCCTTGGACTCTCCTCGGGGCACTTGAGACAGCACCGCGCCGAGTCCGTCCAAAGACGCATCGACCGACAAAATGAAAGGCACCTCAAAGTCTGGATGGGCAAGCACCACACACTCCAGTAACATCGTCTTCAACAGATCAAATGCTTCCCCACATTCCGCCGTCCAGTCTGCGGAGGTAAGCTTACGGAAGCTGCCATGGGGCTTCTTATCCTTAGCCGACCTCCCCCTCCTCTTTTGTCCAGCCGTACGGGCGAACAGGGGCTTAGCCACGGAGGAGCAGTTCGGGAGGAAATGCTGGTAGTAAAATACCATACCAAGGAAAGATTTGATCCTACGAACAGAAGGCGTGCACCCATCACCTTCCATGAGATCCTGCACTGTCATGTTGGAGATGACCTCTACTTTGGAGGGATCGACAGACACACCTCCACCATCAACCACGTGGCCCAAAACCGCACCTGCTTCTGCAGCAGATGATACTTTTTTGGAGCCAGTTTCAAGTTGTTCTCCCTCAACCTCTGTAACACAGTGCGGAGCATCGACAGAGCCTCAAACTCTGACGGCGCGAAGACAAGAAGATCATCAAGATAGCACAAAAGCTTCGTGAAGTTCAGATCCCCAAAGAGGCAGTTACCACCCAGCGCGGCAAGACAGTCCGACTGGTGTGGCAAGGGATGAGTGTCTTTCAAGGTCCGAGCATTCAGCCATCTGAAATCAGTGCAGATCCGAAGCCCGCCATCCTTCTTCCACACCATAACCAGCGGTGAAGCGTACTCACTCGAGGACTTCCGGATAATCCCTTTCTCCTCCATATAAGTGAGAACCTGTCTCAACTTCTGATAGTGGGCTGGGGGAACCCTCCTGTAGGGCAAGCGAAAGGGGCGCTCATCCACCAGATTGATGCGATGTGTGTATCCTGTGACCTCGCCACAGTCCAGAGAGTCCCTGGAGAAAATGTCATGGTACTCGGTGAGCAGCTGAGTGAGCTGGGACTTGCATGCCTCACTAACCTGACAGGAGCTGAGGTCAATGCCACTGAGTCCGAGCTCTGACAAACTCCTAGCCGGCTGGACAGGGGGACAGGCACTACCTGTGGCGTTGGACTCATGCCTCCCCTTAACTGATTGCAGTCCCTGGAAAACATTAAAGTCCTCAATCGCCAAGCATGGAAACACATCAGCCAACTTGCAGTTCCTTTTCAGCGTGATGGCTTGCCAGACAGATTGATAACAGTCATGGGTACCCACCTATCACCCCAGAGCGGTGTGACAAGTCGACCTACGAGGACACCGCGTGGCATGGCCTTGGAGTCTGTCGGCTCCACAACAACAGTGCTTCCAGCTGACATAGGCACCTTAGCAGGAAGTCTGCCCCAGACTAAGTGCTCGTGCCTCGGTAAGAGTGTCACGGCCTGGGTGAGCTTAACAGTACCTATCTTCTCAGGAACTGCACCACCCCTCCAGCGCTCTACATTCGTGAACATGGACAGGAACTGTTCAACGTCAGGACTAGACGGATGTTCCTGTCTGGACGCGATGTCCCAGTACTCAGTACCACTCTTGAGTACATGGGTCACATGTTTAATGACGTTTGTGCCGACTATCAGATCATCATGCTGACCGGGCATGACCAGAGTGGGTACGACAAAGGAAACACCATAAAGCTGCATGTTGAGATCATAAAAACCATCAGGCCTAGTCTCCAGACCACCGCAGCCAATCAAAACAATGTTCTCTTCAGGCTGCTGCTTCTCAGGTAAAACACCCCCAGAGCGGAGCTTCTCTACTGCATTTTCACTGATACTGCATGACATAGAGCCAGTATCCAACCTGCCATTAAGCTGCACACTCTGGTTGACAAGAACAGGAGCATAGAACAAGTCACTGAAAACCTGAATCCTCTGTGTCGCCTGAATGACCGTACGCGAACCCTGAGGTGCTTTGGCACACTTGTCTTCATACAAGTGAGCCAGGTCGGAGACATCAGTGAGGAATACATCTACATTACCCACACCATCCCTCTCTAGGTGTGGGTTTAGTAGTTTAACGGACGAGACTGATGACCAGCTCTTCCACCAGGCTGAGAACTGAGCTGGTTGGGCGGCTGAGGGTGAGGACAGTCCCTCTTCCAATGACCAGGAGACAAACAGTTTATACATCGGTTCTCCCGGCTGCAGTGGGAAAATGTGGAGTGATCCAGAGACTTACAAACCCTGCACAACCTCTGTGGTGCGTCTGGCACCCGCCCTGCGGCGTTGGCTGGCGTTTGAGTCAGCGTCGGTGTCCGGACTGCAGCGCTAACTGGAACCTGAGTCTGCATTGTGACCAAACGGTCTAGCAAGCTCACCAAACTCCTCATAGTCATCACCGCCAGAGACGGGTGCGGGAGACCTTGCACAAAATGGTGCAGGAGATGACGCATGGGCCGGGACGGGAGATGGCACCACCGGCACGGTCGTGTTCAAGTCGGGAGCCACGTTGACTACAGGGACATGAACCTGTGAACTGAACCTACGCTCTACCGCGCCTGCTTCGCATTGTCCACCTGCAGCAACACGAGACTTCCTCTCCAGCATGTGCTCGTCAAGCCTCTCCTGGATCTCGCTAGCAGACCATTTCCCTGCGGACTTGAACGTAAAAACATTGGCAAGAGACTGATCTGGACAGTGTTTGATAAACATCATGCTTACCTCGTGGCTTGGCTCTTCAATACTACGGCCTTGCCGCTTCAAGCATTTGTCAGCCACCTCCACTGTCTTATTAAGCCTAATCCAATACTCCATAGCGTCCTCACCTGGCTTGGGCAGCGTACTGTAAAAGTCCGCCAGAGGCATGCTCGAGTATGTGAGGTCACTAAAGTGTTGCTTCAGTACATCAAAAATAATGTGGGGGTTCGCTATGTGGTCGACAGATGTGTTGCGCAGCTTTATCCTCACCACCATCCCCTGCTTTCCCCATAAGCTTAGCTAGAATCTCGTGTGACTGCTCACTAACTGGAATGGCTCGCTTCCTCAAATACAAAGTCATAAGGCTCTCCCACTCATGAACTGTAAACTTATCAGAGCTATCTCCCCTGAAAATAGGAGGCTCCCTAGCGTCTGTCTGCATTACTACTCTAACATTAGGGACTGTCTCCAAACGCTGTTCAGCAGACCTAGCACTGTCTGTGTGTGTGTTTCTATGCATTTGTGTTTCCTGCAGCTTAACAGTGATGGACTCTCCTATCTTCTCTGCTAACTGAGTAATGAGCGTGGCTAACTCACCCACTGGCTGCTCGCTGTTACCTAGCACAGCCCCTTCGCTGATACCTGGCCTGGCCCGTTCTACGTAGCGTGTGGAGGTGATAGTGCGGTATGCTATGTCAAAAAAACAGCTCCCGTAGGATGTTTGTGCCAACATTGATTTTTTTGCTGTTTTGGCTTCTATAGAGACCAAACTAACAGAAAATGAAGGGTGCCAAATTTTCTGACCCCCACCCCCAATTCTGGGGGGCCATCTATTTTGGGACCTCCCAGAACAGTAAAATAGAAGTCCGCCTGGGACTACTCTTACTAAAATGGCTGCAGAATTGTTATGCTTCAGTTGTATAACACCAAATTTGGAGGAGATGCAGTTGAGAAGTTGTAGAACAGATCCAAATATCTGTGGCCTGCTGGTAAATGGTATTACTGATGTTATTCACACTCAAATTGTAAGTTTTGTTTAGGCGAACCTAAAAAATTGAATTTCAGCTGTAGTTTATCTGCAGTCCTTCTGTCCTGGTGGATGGTACAACTAAATTTCCACTTGAAGTACATTTTTCCAGGTGTTACCTATACATAGACACCAGAATTGTGCATCTGGGCCCTGTACTTGTGCAGCTATTACTGAATTATTTTGGGCATGTAATTTCGGGCGAAAATTCAAAAAAATTGCCTGGGGCTGAAGTGGTTTTTAATGTCCAATTTTTATAATATTACAGTTGTTTTAACACTATTAAAACAGCTAGAAGAGCATTTGTCTGACTTTTGGTTCCTCACCTGGGACACCCCGGACTGACCCTTGTGCCTATCCCATTCATCATTACTCTCCTCTTTCCACTCCTGCTCTTTTCTTGGCCAATATAACTTTTACAATTATTTTTCATGGGCATCCAGTGACAATTAATACTTTACTGAAGGTGTTGACCATTCTGAAAGACATTCCTGTTCTGACTCTGAAAAAATAAGGGTTGAAATGTGGCCATTGTAGCATAATCCTTGTTAATTTGGTTCATTTCAAACAGGTGAGATCATAATTAAAGCACAGCTGTGTTTGTAGCTGACTGAAAACAAAAAAGAACAGTACTCAAGATAAAATAACATAAAAATAGGCCAATACAAAAACAACAACAACAAACAAACACCACAATAGATTTGAAGAGTCAACATTTCTAGAATCACATTCATGGAATTGCTGAAAGCAACTACCTGGTAAGTGATACTTTTATTTTAATTTTTTATCATTCAGGTGAAATTTGAAACAAGCCTGAAAGATTTATAAGCCAATGTTTACACATATTTTGACATATATTTACATTGTTTTCCCATTATTAGGTCTAATCTTTCAGTCTGACATGCCCTGATCCAACAATTTTGGACTACTAACAGTAAGCTAAGGTGGGCTAAATTTAAACCATGCCCGCTAGATTTAAAAGCCAACATTTGCACATATTTATATTTACATTGTTTTCCCATCATTAGGTTTCATCTGTCTGGCATGCACAGATCTGACAACCTACAACAACGAACTAGAAAGCTAAGCTAAACAGTAAGCTAAGGTTTGGCTGAGAATGATCTGGTAAATGTGTCATATTTTTCTGATGAAATTCAAACCAAGCCTTCTAATTCAAATATATATTTACATTGTTTTCCCATCATTAGGTTTCATCTGTCTGGCATCCAACAAATTGGACAACTTGTGAGCTAAGGTGGGAGGAGATCTGGTCAATATGGCAGAGGAATGCAACACTTGCGTGATCTGCAAAGAAGGTGCCACCCCTGGCAAGCGACTAGTTAAAAATCCAGCCATGATTGATGACCTACTGCAGGCTTGCAGGGACAGAGTTTCTTTAGGTCAAAGTGATTTTGAGGAACTTTCCGACCACTTATCTGGCCTAAATGAAGGGGAACTGAAATTGGTTCATTATCATAGTGAGTGTCGAAAATCTGTTATAAACAAGAATAAAATTGACCGTCTCAGGGCTAACCAATCCCGACCTCAGTCTGTTCTAGAAGAGGACCTGGGCGCCCTTCAATTACTACAGGATCTGTTAGACCTAAACGGTCGAAATCTGTCCCAAAGGAGCAAGTGTGTTTATTCTCACCTTGTGACTTTTGTTCCAAGGGTGATTCAGAGCCACTGCACCGTGTTCTTTCTGATGCAATGGGTGAAACGCTTCTTGAAATAAAGCAGCAGACCCAAGATGACCAAGTAAGAATCTGTGTAGCAGACCTAGTGGATGCTGGTGACGCTTCAGCTCTTGAAAAGTACTATCACAGGGATTGCTTGCGGAATGCAAAACGTACCACAACAATAAAGAAAGATCATGATAATGAATCACTCATTCGCACTTTATGTGACACTTTAACAGTTAATCCTCACCATTCAAAATACCGTCACAGACGATGTTACTCTTGACATGGCTCAGGTCAATGATGCTTACTTGTTGATCCTGAAAAGATATAACATGAATGTCGATGAGACTACAAACTATCGCAAGCATCTGAAAAAGATCATTGGTGAGCGACTTTCAGATGTCCAGTTTGTAAGCTCACTGCAACGAAATGAGCCAGACAAGCTTGTTAAATCAACTGTAGTTAGCAAAGCTATTGATTGCAGTATTTCCACTATGAATGATGGTCAGGTTATTGGCAACCTGAAGAAAGTTGCTAACCTACTGCGGGCAGAGATCATGCAAAAGCGCAGCTGGTCATTTGCCGGGATATTTGATAACTTTAAGAATCCCTCTTTACTCCAATTCTTCCTAAGTCACCTCCTCTTTGGCAGTCATGTTGTCAAAGTGTTTGGAATGCGGGATGAATGAGTAGACAAAACTGTTGATGTTGCATGCCAGTTTCTAGTCCAGAACACTCGCACTGATCGTAAGGTGAAACATCAGCCAAAGAAAGACGATGCCTTTCGGCAAAATGTCCAAACACCCCTCTCAATCGGACTGCTCCTTGCTATCCACTCTAGAGTGCATGACAAAATCCTTGTCCAGAACCTCTCAAATGTCTACATTGGAAGTGACTACTTGAAGATCCTTGACTTAGAAAAAAGTGTGGAGCAGTCTGTTCTTCAACGAATGAAGGATACTGGCGGATTTTGTCTCCCTGACTTTGTGAAGAAGGGTGTGAACATCTGGTTTGCTATTGACAATATTAATCTTTTGGAAGACACAGCCACTGGGCAAGAAACCTTCCATGGCACAGTGGTTGTAATCAACCAGCAGGATGAAGATGGAGACCTGATGAACCAACCACTTGTTATAACAGAAAAACCTCTCATGGCATCACCTCTGGCATTTGATATAAACTTGCTGCAGGAGCCAATGATCAAAACCACTCCATTGAGATTTGAGTCTTGTGATAGGAAACCGAAACAATCTCATTTCCCAAGACTTCACTCACACCTGGGCATTCACAAACTACCTTGCAACTGATGATAACAGGGGGGCAACCTCAACTGAACCGCAGCTGGCAAGCAAACAGACCCAGAACAGTGAAGAAGAGAGAAGCCATGCTGAATCTAATAACGACAGAAATCAAGATGACTCTATTGTGTCGATCAAAGAACAAAGGCGTAAATCAGTGAAATTGAAGAAGGAAGATGTGATGCCAACTTGGGCTGCAACTAAATCTCTACTGTTATCTCAGTCCTCTAACAGTTGCACCTCAACAAACACAGGGGTGATTGCTCCACTGTTTAAGACCTCGCCAACAGATTATGCTACCCTCTATACCACTTTGAAGTTAACCCAGGGTATCTCTGCCACCGTCATTGGCCCTCACAGAAAAACACTGATAACCCTAGATCTTGACCTTTACTCCCGTGCATTGAAGATTCAGCAGTCAGTTGGAAAACACCAACTGGATCCTAAGAGCTGGAACTCTTCACATTGCATTTGCTGTGTTGCATGGTCTAGGTAAAACAGTTGATGGAAGTGGCCTTGACATATGTGCTATTGAAAGTGGTGCATACACATCAGCAGCTCTTCGTGGTATCTTTGGTGGCAAAGCTTACAAACGAGGCCTTGAGTACCACATCACTACGAGCCTTGCAATTTTGATGTTGCGATTTGATGCCATCTTGTCAAAACTTCCAAATTGTCCAATTCAGATGCAATGCATTGCTCTCAAGGACAAACTCCATGAATGTAACCCACTGATGGTAGAGATCTTTGAAGAAATCCAATCCTGGTACACAGAAAATGTCAAGCCACCCGAAGATGAAAAAGACATTGGTGAGTTCACTCAATTCTTAACCCAGTATCTTCACCAGGTAGAGAGTCTTCTTAATCTCATCAGCTCTTGCCGCTCAGGTGACTGGGAGGGATAATTGTCTTCATTAGAGAATCTCATCAAGTATTTCTTTGCTCATGATCTCCTCAACTATGCCCGCTTGATGCCAGTCAATCTTGCTCAAATGAATGCTCTTGAAAAAGATGACCCAGAAACGTGGGATGCACTGAAGTCTGGTGCATTTGTGGTGGCAAAGTCAGAGATACCCTTCACTCATCTCTTCACTGATCAAGCCCTCGAGCAGGAAATCAAGAAGCTAAAGGGACACGGTGGGATGGTAGGACTCAGTAGAGATGAAGCAGCTCTGGACCGGCTGATCATTGCCACACCTCATCTTGCTGATCTAGTGAATCAGTACCTCAAGAGCTTCCCAAAAGCTTCCAGATCTACTTCAAGGACAGAGCATTATCATCTCTCAGGAGAGATTGCATTGAGGTCAAGAACAAATGCACTGAAGCTACGCGACTTGATTGAGTTGCACTGTGGAGGCAATCCATTCAAAGAAAAAACACCATTAAAGAGTCTTGTTTCATCAGCACTTGTGACAGATGCGGCAAAGCATGACATTCTCCAGTTTGTGGAAAAGGGTCAGAAGCGCTTTGAGGAGTTTGTTTCTGAACGTTTGATCGCTACGTCAACACTCTCAGTGTGGGACAAAATGAAGAAACTCAAGTTGAAGACCTTTTCAAACTGGATGGAGAAAACAAAGGTACGTGTTGGAGACAAGGTCATCAAGTTGTTTGAGGAACGTGAACTGCTTGGAAGATTTCTCATCATCCAAGGCAGTCGACCAAGTCTAGTTCCCAAACTTGAGGAGACAATTGGAGACTATGAAATGTCAATGGTTCCCCGCTCTCTGTGTGCTGTGGATGGAACCTTGTACATCCCTATAGACAAAGCTAGTCTCACGCATGCAATTGAAGATGCCAAGGCAAAGCTCCTTGAAGCTGTCCCAAAGCCTGATCCAATGCAAGAAGATCCTCCAGGTGTCCCTATCAAAGTTCTAATAGTTGATGCCATGGGTGTGCTTCAAAGCATGAAAAAGACACCAGCCATGTGGAAGCTGTCAGACCTTCAGGACGCATTTAACAAACGCATCAAAACAATGATGGCTGGCTATCATGAGGGTCGAGTTGTCTTTGATTGATATATGGATGAGTCATTAAAGAAGAAAACTCGACAGAAGAGAGCAACTACTTCTGTAGAATACGAAATCCATCCAGAGATGAAGCTCACTATGTCGATCAAGGATCTCCTCTCTGCATCATCGACCAAGAAGAAGCTGACATGTGAGTTGGGCCAGGGACTGCTAGAGTATTTCTCAAAGGACAGTTCTTTCCTACTGGTTGTCATCTATGACACCTTCATCAAGGGGCGTGATTTTGTGGAGGCACACACACATGAAGAGGCTGATACCCTAATACCTCATCAAGTCCTTGCCTCTGCTGACAATGGTGCCTCACGAGACATATGTGTTTGGTCACCCGACACTGATGTCCTCTTACTGCTACTTGATTTAGTATCATGTGAATACATTGCAACTCCAACTTCTCTGACATTTTCAACAGGCAAAAGTGCAAAGAAACGGGAAATAAATGTTTTTGCGCGTGTTCAAGTTATTGGACGTCAGAAATGTCAGGGATTACTTGGCCTGCAAAATTTCTCTGGTGCTGACTGGGGAGGAAAATTTGTTGGAATCTCCAAAAAGACGTGGATCAACGCATACCTGAAGCTTGATGATGATGATCCTGCCATTGACTGCTTCAAGGACCTCGGCAAGGGTTCCATTCCCCCTGAGCTTATCAATGGTGAGCTCCCATCACTGGTGAAGGCATTAGAGAATTTTGTGTGCTGTGTTTACAGCTCAAAAGGTCCAGCAACCCTGCCATCACTCAGATGGGAACTATTCCGATCAAAGAACCTGGAGGTGAGATGCTACCTCCAACTCGTGCTGCATTGCTACCCCATATCCTACGTTCCAATTATGTCACAATGCGAGATAAGTCATACAAGACGAATTGCCCTGAGCTTCCACCAATCGAACAGAATGGATGGAGTTCAGTGAGTGGCGGATATGTTCCAGTCAGGTGTCTTGCCCTCCCTGCACCACAGGCAGTACTTGAGCTAATCAAATGTGGCTGCAAAGTAGGTTGCAAGGGACAGTGCAGCTACTCAAAGAATCACCTGCCTTGCACTCCTCTCTGCAAATGTTATGGTGGAGACTATGCAAACACAACAAGTGAGTACATTCCAGAAGATGACAATGCTGATGAACAGATCATCAAGTATTATTTAAATTCCTTTATCATCACCTGTATTTGTTTTGTTTTGTTGTAGATGTTTTTGGGGAATTTAGCAGCTTTTTCTTACTCTCTATTTACCTACTGGCGCAACATAGAGTAACTTTTTTTTCAATTGGATACTAAGTGCAACTTTTACTGCTGCTTGTCATCATGTATATGCTGCTATAAACAACATACAGTATGCTTAACTGAAAGATAAACCTGTCTTACTGGATTACTCGACTACTGTGTGGTTATTTACATAATAGAAACATGTTTAATAAATGTCTTCCATTTTTCACATTAAATATGACAGTTATTATGTTCCCTTTCACACAAAAAGGCAAATTTGTTGTTTTTACCTAATTTAGTACAATGGGACATCGCCGTAGGATGGACACCATCTTGGATTTGACAATAAATAAGTAAATGATGGAAATTTCACTGATTCAGTTGAATTCCTTGAGCCCAAAAACCTAAGATTAGACACCAAAATCAGCTTTCTAGCTTGAATAGAAACTGAGATATAGCCATTTTAAGCTCCTGGCAGCCATACTGGATGCCATCTTGAAAATGATGCATTTCCAGGAGGTAGATTTTCCTAGATTTTTAGTATGTTCTTAAGCATGCCTAGAGGTAACAGAATCAATGGAAAAAACTATGCTATCTATTTTCTTGGGATTAAGTTTTTTTTTCTTCACATATTGAACCATCTATTTTGGATAGGGGGCGCTCAGAAAGGGGGTGGGGGTCTGAAAATGTGGCACCCATCATTTTCTGACAGTTTGGTCCCTATAGAAGCCAAAACAGCAAAAAAATCAATTTTGGCACAAAAATCCTACGGGAGTACATACCATACTGCACTATGAACTGAGGAGTGCCAAACATGGTCGGGTCTCTAGGTCCTGGTGCTCTGGTGTCTGGTTCTCCGCCCTCTAAGAGCTGCCCGAAACTCCTACCTACACCTAGCCGTAAACCCCCACCCACATCTAACTGGTACCCCCTCTCCATAGCACACTGGCAATCCAAAAGATCCTGATCAACAATGTTACCCCCACCTACGTACGAACCACCCTCTGCCATGTTCCTACCTCTAACACTCAGATAAAAAAAAAAGTGAAAAGCTCAGTTCATTTAAATAATTGAATCTAGAAAGCACTAAGAGATTGAAACAATCACACACAATCAACAAATTCACCAATAGATTAATCACATATTCACATATCTAGTAGTTTACATCAATAGATTATTCACACGTGTCCTTCAATCACATCAACATTAACTTTTTTTCCTTTTTTTTTCGTGTGTTTTTCTTCCTTCAATATATACAAATGTCCTGTTCACAAGCCCAGTCCATGGTAACCACAGCTATGACTGTCCAGTGTCCACACAGCTCAACTCCAGTCCACTGTAACATGAGTGTACAGTCCATAGAAATACCTGAGGACGTCTGGGGCTTGATGACGACAGCAGCCTCCCGCAGCGAGCAACTGATGTCGCTCTCAGGATCCAGGAGGGTCACGGCGCCAATGTAACGGGGGCAGTTCTATGCTGTTCTATGCTGGTAAGCCTGCTGCACGCCCGTCACTCTCATCATTAGCTCTGCGTTGTGTTCTAGTTTGGGTGGGGCCCCAGGTGTTGTGGGGGGCCCTCAGTCTCTCATCATCATCATCATCATCATGATCAAGGAAGGAGGGGGAGACACACAGGACTCTATTTGGCCCACCTCGCCATTTATTTTCTGTACGAAATCACAGGAAAGAAAAGGAAATACAATGTTGTCTGTCTCATAACGTAGCTATAGGACAGTCACCTGTTAGAAGACAACAACATTAATCAGCTTGTTAGCTAGCATCACCGGCAATACTTCCCCGACTAACAAAATAATTATAAATTTCCTATAAATACTCCCCAAATCACACCCAACTATAAGCTTACAATATTACCTAACATTTATCATTCATTACAATTGAAAAATAATCTATATAATTAACGAATTTGGCGGAGCAACAGAAAAACGTACCTGTCAGCTCTATAGCCAGCGCGAGCTGAGTTTGACAGACCAACATGAATCTCTTAAAGAGACAGTACAGATATATGACGTTCGTTGTAAAACATACATAAAAATAAAAAATGACATAAAATAAAACGTAGTAAACACATAACAGCACACAGACAGGATTTGGTGATATTTCATACTCAAACAAATTAAAATAAAAACATTAATTTTAACCTGGTTACATAACATTGATTAAAGTTAAGGCTGTGCTATAAGCTAGCTGGAGGATGCATTAAGTTACACCTCCCAGTCATTTGGAAATGTAGTTAACGAAATGAAGATATAATAATAATAATAATAATAATAATACGCTGTTCAGTGCATAATGTTTACTTTGTGGTGGACACGTATTGGGGACAGAATTCAACCCAGGAACTAAGGGTTAAGTCATGGTTGCCCTGGCAGGTTAACGCAGGGTTAAGTTATGGTTGTCCAGCCAGTTTTCTGATGATTCTTGCCACCTCCGCTCAGTCGAGCTGTGGTTTGGTTGTCTCTCTGATTTACCGTGGATTAAAGAAAGTTGCCTACACGGCTAAAGTGTGAACCTACGGTCTTCTCCGTTCCTTCGGCTCTACACTGGTGACCCCGACGTCGGTTTTCGGATAAGTTTTCTGAAACCACACACATTATGGCTACGAACGCCGTGGCAATTAAACTGCCGGAGTTTTGGGAGTCTTCCGCGGCTACATGGTTCGCGCAGGCTGAGGCACAGTTCGCGCTCAGAGACATAACAGCAGACGAGACCAGGTACTACTACGTAGTGGCAGTGCTGGGGTGCGCTACGGCTTCCAGGATAAGCGGTTTCATAACCAACCCACCGGCCGATGGTAAATACGCCGCACTTAAACATCTCCCCCTTGAAACTTTTGAACTGTCAACAACGGAGAGAGCACGTCGCCTCTTCGCAATTCAGGGCTTGGGAGATGGCAAACCATCGGAGCTAATGAGCAGAATGTTAAACCTACTGGGTCAAGAAAAGCCATGTTTCCTATTTATGGAGCTGTTTCTGCGCAACATGCCGCCCCACGTCCAGACTGCGCTCGCTAACTCCACCATCACTGATCCCCGTGAGCTGGCAAAGGAGGCTGACCGATTCTTCGTCACTACACAACGTTCCTCCCATGCCGGGGTGCTGGCTCCTACCTTCACTGGCCCCCCGCCGACATCGCGGGCGTGGCCCGACGGTGGCGCCACAGCATCAGACCGCTACAAGCCCTCTGGACTCTGTATGTACCACGCTCGATTTGGTGCGAAAGCTAAACGGTGCCGTTCCCCCTGCAACTACAGGCCGACGGGAAACGAGAGGGCCAACACTCAGTAGTGGCCATGAGTGTTGGCGATACGAGCAGGCTACTCTTCATCCTCGACACCATCTCCGGTCGGCGATTTCTTTGTGACACGGGCGCACAGAGAAGCGTGCTCCCTGCTACTGACGTCGACATCATGGGCGGGGAGCGGGGCCCCCAGTTGGCGACGGCTGACGGCAGCCCTATCCACACCTACGGCGTGCGGTCTGTAGAACTGTGTTTTGGTGGACAACGTTTCACGTGGGAGTTCGTCATGGCCAATGTAACGCTTCCCCTCCTCGGAGCTGATTTTTGTGCGCTTACGGTTTGCTAGTGGACATTCAGAACAGCCGTCTGGTCGATGCCTTAACCTTCTCCTCCTTCGCATGTACGCGGAGGGAAGCGGCCTATGCAGGTCTA
Source organism: Lampris incognitus (assembly GCF_029633865.1). NCBI lineage: Eukaryota > Metazoa > Chordata > Actinopteri > Lampriformes > Lampridae > Lampris > Lampris incognitus. Next base: position 93,269,403 of record NC_079211.1, on the reverse strand, counting down.
GCCAACTCTCTCTCAGAGGCAGACAAGTTCAACCGCCTCCTCGCTGAGTTCCCTGACCTCACCCAGCCTACCTTCTCTGCACCCACCGCTAAGCATGGGGTGGAGCATCACATTGCTACGAAGGGGCCCCCGGTCTACGCCAGAGCCAGGCGTCTCGACCCCGCCAAACTCGCCATTGCCAAGTCTGAGTTCGAGCACCTGGAACGCATGGGGATCATCCGCCGCTCTGACAGCCCGTGGGCGTCCCCACTCCACATCGTCGCTAAGCCTGATGGAGGTTGGCGCCCATGCGGGGACTACCGCCGACTAAATGACGCCACCACGCCCGACCGCTATCCTGTCCCGCATATCCAGGACTTTTCTGCAAACCTGTCTGGCAAATGCGTCTTCTCAAAAGTCGACCTGGTCCGTGGTTATCATCAAGTTCCCGTGCACCCCTCAGACATCCCCAAGACAGCGGTGACTACCCCATTCGGCCTATTTGAATTCCTACGAATGCCATTTGGACTCAAAAACGCGGCCCAGTCCTTTCAGCGGCTGATGGATTCAGTGCTCCGTGGCCTTCCTTTCCTCTTCGTCTATTTGGACGACATACTCATCGCCAGCGCCTCCGAGGAAGAACACCTGTCCCATCTTCATGCCCTCTTTGCACGCCTCAGCCAGCATGGGCTGATCGTCAACCCGGCGAAGTGCCGGTTCGGGCTGACAGCCATTGATTTCCTCGGGCATCGCATCACTGGGGACGGGGCAGCCCCGCAGGTGGAAGCGGTGGCGGCCTTTCCGCGCCCCCAAACAGCTCGTGCGCTCAGGGAGTTCATCGGGATGGTGACATTCTACCACCGCTTCATTCCCCGAGCCGCCTTTATCATCCGGCCACTGTACGAGGCGCTGAAAGGCATGTCCCCCAACCAGGCGGTCGACTGGACAGCAGAGCGGGACCGTGCGTTCACCGAGACTAAAGCTGCGCTCTCCCAGGCTACCCTGCTAGCGCATCCTTCACCTACAGCGCCTATTTCCATAACCACGGATGCATCGGACTATGCTGTTGGTGCGGTTCACGAACAGTGGGTGGGGGGGGCTTGGCAGCCTTTGGCCTTTTTCAGTCGCCAGCTTACACCCCGAGAGCGCAAGTATAGTACTTTTGACAGGGAACTCCTCGGTCTCTGGCTCGCTGTCCGGCATTTCCGTTTCCTGCTAGAGGGCCGCGAGTTTACTGCGTACGTGGACCACAAGCCCCTCACGTTTGCCATGTCCAAGACAGCCGAGCCATGGTCCGCTCGCCAGCAGCGACAACTCTCCTACATTTTGGAATTCACTACCGACATCCAGCACGTCGCTGGTAAGTCTAACCAGGTAGCTGACTGCCTCTCTAGGGCAGTGATTGGAGCGGTCCACCTAGGCCTTGACTATGCACAGATGGCCGCTGACCAGGCCACGGACCCGAGCATCCTCCGTCTCCGGGCCTCCGACACGGGGCTCCGCCTGCAGGACGTTCCTTTCAGCGACACAGGTGCCACCCTCCTGTGTGACGTCTCCACAGGACAGCCCAGGCCCATCGTCCCGCACAGCTGGAGACGCCCCGTATTTGAAGCTGTGCACGGCCTCTCTCATCCAGGCGGTAAGCCATCCGTGCGCCTGACCTCTGCTAAGTTTGTGTGGGAGGGACTTAAGAGAGACGTGAAAGCGTGGGCCGACTCGTGTGTTGCCTGTCAGCGGGCTAAGATACACCGCCACATTAAGGCGCCCCTGGAACGCTTCGCAGTGCCGGAGAGACGATTTGACCATGTCCACGTCGACCTGGTTGGTCCCCTACCCCCCTCCCATGGGTTCACCTACCTCTTCACTGTGGTGGACAGGACTACGCGCTGGCCTGAAGCTGTTCCCCTGGCATCCACGACGTCTGCTGATGTGGCCCGGGCTTTTATTGGGTCGTGGGTCTCACGTTTCGGTACGCCTTCCGACCTTTCATCTGACCGCGGGCCACAGTTTACCTCAGAGCTATGGAGTGCTGTGGGTGAGGCTCTGGGCGTCAAGCTTCATCGCACTACCGCCTACCACCCTCAGGCGAACGGCCTATGTGAGCGCTTCCACCGGTCCATGAAGGCTGCGCTTCAGGCTACTCTCAAGGACTGCAACTGGGTCGACAAGCTCCCATGGGTCATGCTGGGCCTGCGGACCGCCCCGAAGGAAGACCTACAAGCCTCCTCTGTGGAGCTGGTGTACGGCACGCCGCTGCGAGTCCCAGGCGATTTCATGTCCAATGCAATGCGTCCCTGGTCAGCTGTGGACCAACGAGCCTCCTTGCTGGACGGGGTCAGAGCTTTCACACCCGTCCCTACCGCCCAACACGGCGCGCCGGTGTCCCAGGTGCCCCCAGGTCTGCAGTCAGCGGACTACGTGTTCATCCGTCACGACGCACACCGCCCCCCTCTGCAACCCCCTTATGACGGCCCCTTCCGCGTCCTGGAACGGGGAACTAAGCACCTGGTGGTGGATTTTGGGGGCACGGCCGAGCATGTTTCAGTGGACCGAGTTAAACCCGCACACCTGGACTTGACGCAGCCGTTGGAGTTAGCCCAACCTCCTCGTCGCGGTCGTCCCCCGGCTCCGCCTCCTCCCCCCGTGGAGGCCCGAGCTGCCTCTTCTGCTCCTCAGGCCGACCTCCACAGGCCCGCGTCAATGCCTCCCAGAGACACTCCGGCCCCTGTTATCCGGAGCCGCCGCGGACGGCCTGTCGTCCCCCCGCGCCTGTCTGACTTCGATTACTAGGGCGAATTCTGGGGGGGCTCATGTGGTGGACACGTATTGGGGACAGAATTCAACCCAGGAACTAAGGGTTAAGTCATGGTTGCCCTGGCAGGTTAACGCAGGGTTAAGTTATGGTTGTCCAGCCAGTTTTCTGATGATTCTTGCCACCTCCGCTCAGTCGAGCTGTGGTTTGGTTGTCTCTCTGATTTACCGTGGATTAAAGAAAGTTGCCTACACGGCTAAAGTGTGAACCTACGGTCTTCTCCGTTCCTTCGGCTCTACAACTTGGATATTATTATGAAGACGTTGCCTTTGACGACGTGAATGAGCGCTTCCACTCCTGTGTAGGCTACTTGAAAACATGAAATTACGTAGGTGACAAAGAATGTTGAGTAGGCCTACGGAGAAGATATGAATCAATAGACAATCCCGCATTACGCAGAACGATGTTGCTTAGATAGACTGCTGGTCTTGGTTTCTCCTATGTATAGGTCAAACCAAACAACCACTACACAAACGGATGGCCCAACACAGAAGGCCAAACTCCTCAGGACAAGACTCAGCAGTCTATCTACACCTAAAGGAGAAGACACACGCTTTCGAGGACAGCAACGTACACATTTTGGACAGAGAAGATAGATGGTTTGAAAGAGGGGTGAAGGAAGCCATCTATGCGAAACTGGAAAAAACATCCCTCAACAGGGGAGGAGGTCTGCGACACCACCTATCTCCCACTAACAATGACGTCCTTTCATCTATACCCAGGAGACTCAAGAAGCCTAGCCTCCAAGAACAACAGTCGGTCACTAACGGCTCCAACGACTCTCATGACCACTGAATTAATGAAGTCGAAACTAACACCCCCCACGACCATCGCTGCTAAACAAATGCATATCAATAGGCTGGACATCGGAGCACAGGAGAGCCACGCATATCAATAGCTCCGATAACGACGGGCGCGGCCAAACATCGGTATACAAAAGAGCCACTCGTATCTATGGCTCTGTTAGCGACGGGCGTTGGTAAACATCGGGACAGAAAGAGCCATAGACATCTATAGCTCTGACAACGACTCCAAGAGGATAAATTCTGAGTCTCATCACCAGCCAGTCAGACTAGCTTGGTCTAGTCAGAAAGGCACGAACTGAGGAAGCCTCTTGGATGAGAGGCGAAACGTCTTCACGGATATATACCAAGTCCAGTTGCACTTGATTCAACTCCTTTGGATAACCATGACCTGGATGAATGAGAACATTCACAGATATGTAGGCTATGTCATCCATTTAGGCTGAGCAGGTTGACGTGACAGCATCGTAACACATAAAAGGTGTAGCTTTTAAAAGCCGTGTACATCCCTCGATCGACATTATGTGGCCTACTGAAAAAAGGTGTGAACATGTCTTCATAGTCCCCACAGCACTTTTCAAAACTCACCGGTGCTCATGGTAAATGTCCCCGGCACTTTTCAAAACAATCCCGGGCCAGGGTTTTTGAGTTAAGAGAGCCGCTACAGAGATTTCTCTCCGAAAAAAAAGTCACCACTGGCAGCACACTTCAGTGACGAGGAGTGGACAACAAAACTCCCTTATCTGTGTGACGTCTTCAACCTCCTCAATGAACTCAATTTGTCGCTTCAGGGGAGAATGACAACTGTCTTCAAGTTGGCAGATAAAGTGTCTGCATTCAAAGTCAAACTGGAACTGTGGGGACGGCGAATGGACAGGGGCATATTTGACTATGTTAGCTGGGACTTTGGGAGAGACTGAGGCTGCCCCGTCCCTCTCCCAGCTGGTGCGCGATCACCTGGCTTCGCTGTCGACAGAATTTGAGCGTTACTTCCCAACCGCAGATGACCCAAGAATATGTAAAAGAATGGATCCGTGACTCATTTGTGAATGTGCCCGGCGAATCGTCCATGTCGGCGCGGGAAGATCAGCTCCTCGAGCTTGCCAATGACGGTGGGCTAAGAAGTATGTTTGACGTCAAATCTCTGCCGACATTCAGGATCAAAATCAAGGCTGAATATCCTGAGATAGCCACGAAAGTACTGAAAACTTTGCTTCCATTTCTTGCTGCAGGGAAACAACCTCATGGCTCCCACTGATTCAGTGATACTGGTGAGTTGCAATGTTGTTATATGTATGTTATATTAATGCGAGGAAAATATGTGCTGTGTTTCATATCCAAACGTTACTTTAAATGTTATGATACTCTTGATTTATAATCCTAACCTATATTCCGATCGTTATTAACCCATTCCCGCCCCTCCCCCGGTCCGCCAGAATATTGTAAATATTAAACCGGTCCGCGGTGCAAAAAAAGTTGGGGACCACTGACCTTCATGAGTGATGAAACGTACCATCTATCTGTCAATAAACGTTGTAGATGAACTGATTCAACCTTCTTTGGATACCCAGAAGTCCTTGCGTCACTGTAATGCATATGCCGTTCACAGGCTCACGGCGACCACTAGTGGCTAACATAAATAGAGCTACATCTAAATCATCACACTCATGATACGAGTATTTTGAATTTTATTTAGATACATTATATGAGCAAGTATTTGTAATTTGTAACAAGATACTTTTTGATGTATTTGTGCCCATCTCTGATTATAAATATTTTACATATTATAAATATTATACATATGCATGTATGTGTACATTACATGTGACAGTTGACCATGCCGTGTGTGCAGGCCCGTAACCAGCCTGGTGGAAGGGGTGGTTCTTTTTTTCTGAAAAAGTGGACTGTAACGTGCCTATAAACTCCACAGTAGACCGGTTAAGTTGTACACACTTCAACTGCCTCAATCACCCCTCCATGCTATGGTACCACTGAGGTCGCCACTTGTGTACGTCATAAGTACTCGCCTGTAATTTAAAGTGACCACACCATAACTCCACATTCCCTCTCTCTAGATGTAACACAAGATACATTACAGCAACACAAACAACCGCTATGTTGCATAACTTGAGTGGCACAGATCCCTGAACACAACAGCATGAGTGGTGTACAGCACATAACAGGAACCTGACAAACGCACCCGCTAGAAAAAGATGAGATGGCATGTGTAACTAATAAGGTACAGAATAACTAACAAGGGAACTCAGTAATCAATCACTGGAAGAACAATATTTCTCAGAGTGCACAAATTAGTTTTATCAATCACTGGGACTAAGTGGTGATGTAATCTCGATAACGCTGGTTGGGGGGGCTGACTCTTCCTGAGCGAGTCATCACAGGTGGTCTACCATCTGAATCACTTGAGGTGATTTCTGGTGTGACAATGGATGGTGTGAGTGGTGCGATGTCAGCGCAGACAGCTTCTCTATCAGGTGCTGCTGAAGCGGGAATTTGTGGCAGGTAGTCCTCCGAGATGGCCGGTGGGGATTCATCAACTCGGAGAAGGTGTCGCCGATTCCTGAAGTAGTTGGTTCCTGGGGATGTTATTATATAGCTGTTAGGCTGAGGGGCTGGGTCCTCTACTCTTGCTAACCTGTCAAAACCACGTGCAGTCTGTACCCTGACGGTTTGACCTGGACTTAATGCAGGGAGGCGCCGGGCATTGCGGTCATGATATGCTTTCCCCTTCATCCTCTTTATTGTGATAATGGCTTTCACATTAGTGTGGCTGGCCGGCTGCAGCATGATTTTGGTCACTGGTATGAATGTTTTGGTCCGCCTGGACAGAAGGCGCTGAGTGGGAGAGGGGAGTCCATCACGGGGAATGTTGCGAGCGTGGAGGAGAGCAGCTTGGAGTCCGTGCCATCACAGTAGCACTTTTCCAGGAGGTGCTTAGCGGATTGTACAGCACGCTCAGGAAGGCCATTTGATTGCGGGAAATGAGGACTACTCCCCATGTGTCTGAAGTCCATTGTCAGTCATGAGGGTATGAGGAACACCATGTGTTGCGAAGTGTCGCTTCAGCTTTGCGATGACTGTGGTGCTTTTCATATCACGGAGGTAGTCCAACTCCAACCACCCCGAGTAAGAGTCCACAACCACTAAATGCATTTTGGCATGCCATTCGAATATATCTGCTGCAGTGAATGACCATGGAAGGTCTGGGATTTCATGAAGGTGCAGTGGTTCCTTTGTGTGGTGAGGTATGAGAGCATCGTAGGTTACACAGCGAGACACCTCCCTCTCAATGTCCGTGTACGTTGAGGGCCAGTACATGGTCTCCCAAGCTTTGCGTTTGGTGGCGTCGATACCGGGATGACCTTGGTGCAGTTGTCCAACATAGAACATTTGCAGTGCAGGGGGTATTATTAGTCTTTGTCCATGGAGCAGAAGTCCATCTTTGCCAATCAACTCTTCCTTCATTGAAGAGAAGGGATGTAGAGCGTGGGGTAATTCTCTTGAGGTGTTAGGCCAGCCGTGCAGGATAATGTCAGAGAGCTGCTGACACATTACATCCCTCTCCACAGCATTTCTCAGTTCATCTGTGCGACGTGAGGAGAGCACTTGAACTGTCATGACGTCCAACAGGTCATCAGTAAGTGCAGGCTCAGTCATCGGTAGGTGTGCACGTGATAAAGCATCAGCAACAAAAAGTTCCTTACCGCATTTATAAATCACATCCAGGTTGTAGTGATGTAATTTCAACATCATGCCCTGCAGGTGAGGTGACGCGGTATGAAGCGGTTTCCTCAGAATTGTTATTAAAGGCTGGTGGTCGCTTTCAACTGTGACAGGACGTCCATAGATGAAATCATGGAACTTCTTGGTTACAAAGACGAGAGCCAACATTTATTTTTCAATCTGTGCATACCTTGGGTGTGAGTGGGTGTGAGGGCACGTGATACAAATGCCAAAGGTCTCCCTTGCTGGAGACACACTGCACCCAGGCCATGTTGTGACACATCAGCTGATATGACCACTGGCTTCGATATGTCAAGAACTGTAGAACTGGTGGGTTTGTCACTGCTTGTTTCAGCTTGTTGAATGCCGCATCATGGGCTTCATGCCAAGTCCATTCCACATCTTGGTGTATCAGTTGTCTCAGGGGAACAGTAACCTCACTGTATTAGTCCATGGGCCAGAGCCCAAAATTTCCTATTTCGGTACACTCAAGGTGGCAAAACTTAATTATAATTTTTGAAAGGATCCATGTCTGTAGATGATATTTTGGTATGATAACCATTCCTGAGTGGCAGCTGTATCACAGTTATCAGCTCATGAAGTTAACCACCCCCTAAAGTAAATTGCATTTTAGACGCTGGTGCATATCCTGGTTTAGCCTCATGGTCAGGACATTTTTCAATGTTCTATAATATTGTCTTTGGTATCATTTTAAAGGGGACCTTCTTAGCTTTCATTCAAGCCCTGTTGTGGATATTTCTCACAAATATAGAGGTCACTTGAGCTCTTCAACCCGTCAATAACACACATCTTTCTGCAATGTTCGCCTAAACTATATACTTTCTTTTAGCCCTGTGGCATCTAGGAATATCAGGGACACAAAACATAAAAACTGGAATACTCACAGGACTGTAAAGATTCAGGAAATGTATAATATACCCATACTATTTCATTGTGTGAGGTGATTGTGAACCTTAAATTAGAAGGGCATTATTACTAAGAAACTAACTAGACCAAAGCCAGTTAGTCCATGGGTCAGACCAGATATCGATATCACCCAAGGTGACACAACTTCACTGGTGCCATTTTATTTGGTACACTAACAGAAGTAAAATAATACATGATAACCTTTCCAAATGAGCAGCTATTTCATTTTTCTTTCAGGAAACCTGTTTCTGTGCCTCTCACGATTGTGTATTTGCCCAGATTTTTACAAATATAGCATTTCAACACCCCTGGTACTGATTAGCCTAGCTTAAACTCTGGGACAGTTCTTAGTTGGCCAACAACCAAGGATAACCAGTACTGTGTACTTCCATTCATTGTGCTAAGCTAGGCTAACGTGCAGCCAGATAGCTTTCTACTAAACACATATAGAGGAAACTGGTATCTATCTTCTTGTCTCACTCTGGAGAAGATTGTAAGCTAATTTCCCATAATGTTAGCATGTTCTTTTAATGTATATGTTAATATGATTAGTTAAAGTGGCTACAAGGAACTTTCATCTTGTGTTGATTTCAGCGGCCTCATGTGGACAAAATACAGCTGTTGCATAGCAACTAGGTAATGTATCTATTTGTGGCTAGGTAAGATAAATAATGGTAATATGACGCTGGTGAAGCAAAGTAAACTTTGTTTTAGTAGTGTTCATACACCTAAGTTACATGTATTTGTTTGTATGTGGCAGGTGAAAACTGACTGAATATGGCCACTGGTGAACAAGCAAGTTTTTACCCAATACCAAAGCGCCCACGGGTGGAGTGCATTATCCACTGTTCTGATGATACAGATAAGCTGGTTTCACTACAAAGTGTCGACTCATGGAGAACTCTGCTCAGGGCAGCTCAGATACGAAATCATGCACCAGTTTTGAAACTGGCAAAAGACATTCCTGAGGGACAGATTCCAGCAATCTACTACCACAGAAAGTGTCGCAGTATCTTCACTATGAAGCAAATTCTTGATGGCCTCCTTGCAAAAGAAAAGAAAAGTTGTGTCTCTGCTGAAGAGAAACAATCTAAGAGAGTAGCTCGACATGCTCCAAGTACATCTAGGACTTATGATGCAGAGTGCATATTTTGTCAGAAAAACAGCAAATATTCCAAGAGACAGAATACGAGAGAAGTACTGGTGCAGTGTCGAGAACTGCGAGCTGATGCAAAGATCAGGAGTGCAGCCACAAAGAAAAGGGACAGCAGAATCCTTGCCATTGTGAGTAGAGACCTTGTAGCAGCTGAAGGGCACTACCACAGGTCATGCTATAGACTTTACACCAAAGAAGAGGTTTCCAAAGGAGAGGTTGCCAGCAATGAAGATGATGATGCTGCAGCCCAGTATGAAGCTGCTGTGAATAAGGCATACAATGAGCTGTTCCTCTTCATCAGGATGGAGCTTTTTGGCAATCCTCAAGTGATGACAATGACTGATCTCTCTTCTAGACTGGTAGCTTCAATGAACTCCCAAGGCATTGCCCAAGTCAAGGAATCAACCAAGAAGCACATAAGGCGAAACCTGGAGAGTGAGTTTGCTGGAGCCTTGCAGATATTTTCTGATGAGAAAGGAAAATTCCTCCTCTATCCCGATAACTTGTCCATGAGGGAACTTGCCAAAGAAAATCAGTCTCTCAAAAGGGAGCTGCAGACCCTGAAAAGTGTCAGTGCACAAGATGTTATAGCCAAAGCAGCCATCAAATTGAGAGCAGACATTAAAAGTCAAGATGTTCCTCAAACCTGGCCGCCTGAAGTCAAACCAGAAGCAGAGTGTCCTACCATTCCAGAGTCGCTCATTATCTTCCTGTACTCTCTACTCACAGGCTCAAATGATCCTGATCATGCATCCCAGAGAGTGCAGTGCCTTCTGCAGTCATTTGGCCATGACATAGTATATGCAGTGACATGTGGAAATACCAAGCCTTCCAAGCACATTGTTCTGCCATTCAGTGTCAAATCGTTGACAGGAAATGTAGAGTTGATAAACATCCTCAACCGACTTGGTCACAGTGTGTCCTATTCACAGATGGAAGAGATCAACACTGCCCTGTGTCTCCAGAAACTCTCATCATCAGGGAGTGGCATTGCCCTTCCAACTAACATCCATCCTGGCATATTCACAACTTTAGCCTAGGACAATATCGACCGTCTTGAAGAAACTGTCAGTGGTGAGGGAACATCTCACAGAGTCAATGGGATTGCTGTGCAAGCAAAGCCAGTCAACCCACTTCCTGTCCAACCCATGCCCACTGTTCCCAAAACAAAGAAGAGAAGCATTGATGGACCCCCACCAATGTTACCAACTTACAATGCTGGACAACGGGTAGGGCCACCACAAAGCAAAAAGTCAGATGCCGATACTGCAGCCAATCCTAAGCTTGCCAGAGAGAAAAACCTTCTTTGGGTCCTAGCACGCATGTCACAACAAGAAGAACAGTCAGTCAGCAGCTGGACAGGCTTCAACATCCATACTCGAGGAGAGATGACGGTCATCCCCGACAATATAGGCTATCTGCCTACCATCAATGCTCCAGCGACACAAATGTCTACTGTCAACGAGGTGCTTAACCAGTCACTGAGCATCATGCAGTGCTTAGGCCTGAGGAAGATTGTCTGTGTCTTTGACCAAGCCCTGTATGCGAAGGCTGTCGAGATCACATGGAAACACCATGACAAGTTCCATGATATCATCGTTAGGCTTGGGGTATTCCACACCATCTGCACACTGCTGGCAATAATAGGAAAGCGTTTCCAAGATGCTGGACTCAAAGACCTCTGCATTGAGTCTGGCATGATTGCAGAAGGCTCAATTGCTGGTGTTATGGATGGCCGCAAGTACAACAGGGCAGTGCGACTACACAAGCTCCTGTATGAGGCTCTCATGCGACTGACCTTGAATGGTTTCCTGTCCTGGTTGGAAGAAACTCACAGGAATGACATGGTTCACCTGAATGAGACACTGAAGACCATTGACAGCCTTGGGAAAGAAGTCTCACAACATGCTTTGAAGGAGGTCCTCGAGAACAGCTCTTGTACACGCATCATGGATCTATTTGAAGTCTACCGTGAGTTCCTTAGAGGTGGAAACGGCAGCCTCTCGAACTTCTGGATGTCCTATTTGGACATGGTTGAAATCTTGTTGGGGCTCATCCGAGCATCCAGAGAGGGAGACTGGATGCTACACTTGGCTAGCATTCGAGCAATTATCCCATGGTGCTTTGCTTATGACAGGATGAATTATGCACGCTACCTCCCCTACTACTACGCCCAGATGTCTGAGCTGCCCATCACACACCCAGATGTGTACACAGAATTCATGGAAGGAGGCTTCTCAGTCCAACTGGGCTCCACCAATCCCTTTGGCCGAATCCCTGTTGACCAAGCTATAGAAGAAACGGTGAACAAAGACACCCAAACAGCTGGAGGGACAAAGGGATTCAGCTTGAAGCCAGGAGCTGTGACCAAATATTATCTCACAGCTGAGTATAGAAGCATGTACCTCAGACAGCTGAGAGACCTGACAGGTCAAGGCAGGTGCAAATGGTCTCATCCAGATCTACAGAGTCCAAGGATCAAGAGAGATGAAGCAGATGTCCAGTCTCTCATGGACCTTATGGAGAATAACTGGCTCAATCCTATGTCCCCTGATGAGATTGATTTGGTTAGCCTCTCCACTGGCAACATGGCTCCACCTGATGTGACCATAGTCTCTTGAGAGCTCTTGAGAAAGGAGAAGAGGCCTACCAAGCATTCCAGCAAACAAGGTTAGATGCAGACCCACCACCTGTGAAATTCCATGACAAGATGACCAAGCAAAGTCTGAAAACATTCTCAAATGTCAGCACAAAACAAGCTCATGGAAAGAAAGCACAGGATGTGGTTCTGAAGGCAGATAGAAACCTTTTCAGTCACATGATCCTGGTGGCTGAAAGCAGGAAGGTGAATCTGAAGGATGTCCTTGCCTACCCATTGGGCCCACTACCATGGGCACTGGCAAATGCTGATGGGTCCTTACGAAAAACAAACAAGGCTGCACTTGCCAGAGAGCTTGAAAAGAATGTATCTCCTGCAGAAGACATCCCAATCCCATCTACTTCCATCATTGATGGGATGAGCCTGGTCCAAAAAATGAATGGCAACAACAAAACCTTTGCACAGGTGGCAGAGTCAGCCTTGACCCAGGTCCTCCATGAGGGAGCACAGGGTGGGAGGATTGATGTTGTTTTTGATGTCTATCACCAGACTTCGATCAAAGATGCTGAACGACTGAACCGGGGTGGAGACATCACTCTCCAGTACAAGAATCTTGCAGGGGGACACCACGTCCAGCAGTGGAGAAAATTTCTGTGCAGTTCCTCCAACAAGACCAGTCTCATCAAGTTTCTGGTGGAAGAGTGGAAACTCCCCCGATACAGAGCTATGCTGCATGGCAAGGTGTTGTACATGACCTGTGAGGAAACCTGCTACAAGTTGACAGAAGATGGGTGTGAGGAAGCAGCAGAACTGCACTCCACACATGAAGAAGCTGACACCCGTCTGCTCCTGCATGCATTGCATGCAGAAAAAGCGGGCTCAAAGTCAGTTATCATCCCAGCTGAGGACACTGATGTCATGGTGCTTTGTCTTGGCTTCCAGAAGGACATCACCTGTCCCATCTACCAGAAGTGTGGGACTCAGAACCGCACACGGTTTGTCGACATGCCTTCACAGGCTGCGACACTGTCAGTGCATTCGCTGGTCGAGGGAAGCTGAATGCCCTGAAGATAGTGAGAAAGCACACTTCCTGCCAAGAGACTCTTAGTCAACTGGGACAGACATGGAATGTGAGTGATGAGCTGTTCCAGAAAATTGAGCAGTTCACCTGTCGGATGTATGTTGCTAATAGCAGCACTGCTGAGGTGAACAAACTGCGTTACCAGCTCTTCTGCACCAAAAGGGGAGAGGTTGAGTCCAGCCAGCTGCCACCATGTAGAGACTCTGTCTCTTTATGCATGTTCAACGAGCCAACTATCAGGCAGCAATATGGAAGTGCTGTCTGCAGGCTAACCTTGTGGTGCCAAGCCCTACTGAGTATGGATGGACAGACGATGAAGGCAAGCTGGCCATTTACTGGATGCGCTCCCCACCTGCACCAGATGTGGTCTTGGAAATGCTAACATGCAAGTGTGTGCATTCATGCAAAATGCCAAGCTGCATGTGCCTGTCAAATGGACTTCCATGCACAGACATGTGCAGGTTACAGACCTGCAGTAACCAAAAACAGCAGGATGGTCCAGAACTGGACTTTGAACTTGGGGAGTCAGATGATGAGAGAAACGAGCAGTTTGATGAATGACAGTGTGATGATTCTGATGGTATTACTGTGGTAGTAGTCTATTGATGCACAGGATGTTGATTCTGGACTTGGTTACCCAGAGCTTGATAACAATAATGTAACCATATTCACATATACCCATTACCCAACCCATTACCATTACATATACCCACTAATGATATGGGATTACATGTATCATTGACTAAGTATATGTAAATATCAATGTTGTTTAAAATATTAAAATAGTTCATTACCTCACTATGGTATTCCTTTTTATCATGTATTTTGATTGTGTATTTAAACAAATGTATAGAGACCAGTTTGTGACCTAACTGGCTTTGGTCTAGTTCTCATTTAAGGCTCACAATCACCTCACACAATGAAATAGTATGGGTATATTATATATTTTCTGAATCTTTACAGTCCTGTGAGTATTCCAGTTTTTGTGTTTTGTGTCCCTGATATTCCTAGATGCCACAGGGCTAAAAGAAAGTATATAGTTTAGGCGAAAATTGCAGAAAGATGTGTGTTATTGACGGGTTGAAGAGCTCAAGTGACCTCTATATTTGTGAGAAATATCTACAACAGGGCTTGAATGAAAGCTAAGAAGGTCCCCTTTAAAATGATACCAAAGACAATATTATAGAACATTGAAAAATGTCCTGACCATGAGGCTAAACCAGGATATGCACCAGCGTCTAAAATGCAATTTAGTTTAGCGGGTGGTTAACTTCATGAGCTGATAACTGTGATACAGCTGCCACTCAGGAATGGTTATCATACCAAAATATCATCAACAGACATGGATCCTTTCAAAAATTATAAGTAAGTTTTGCCACCTTGAGTGTACCGAAATATCGTCTGGCCCATGGACTATATTGAGGGATAAACTTTGACAGATAGTTTGTAGTTTGTCATACCTAAGAACTGTTGCAGGGCTTTTTTGTCCTACGGTTTTACCGTGTCGCAAACTGCTTTTATTTTTTCAGCGTCTGGCTTGAAACCATCAGCGGTTAGCAGGTGGCCAACACAGTGGACAGAGTGGACTCTGAATTTGCATTTGTCGGGGGTTGAGCTTCAAGTTGATGGCCCGAATTCTGTTCAATACCCATCTCAGACGATCATCATGTTCTTGCATTGTACGTCCCCAGGCTAAAATAACGTCTACTACAATCTCACTGGGTTGTCCAGTGAACAGTTGCGCCATCATATTTTGGAATACCTCGCTGCCTGTGCAGATGTCATATGGCATTCTCAGGAACCTATAACGGCGATAGGGTGACATGAAAGTTGTAAGCTTTGAGGAAGCTTCATCAAGAGTGTCTGCCAAAACCCGCATTTGGCATCCAGAATACTGAAAACTTTAGCATCAGGCATGTCTTTAATGATTTGTTCGATAGATTTCAGGGAATGACGTGGTCTGAGAAGGGCCTTGTTCAGGTGCACTGGGTCGATGCAAATTCTCACAGTTCCATCTTTTTTCTTGGCTGCAACCATGGTGGACACCCATTCTGTAGCTTCCTTTTCTGGCACTATGACACCAAGTAAAGTCATTAGATCAAGCGCTGCCTTAACCTTTTCTTTCATGGCTATTAGAACCTTGCGAGGCGCACACACTGTAGAAGCAATAGTGTCGTCTAGCCTCATGTGATATATCACTGGCAATTCACCTACAGTGTTGCTATCAAACAGGTCTTCGTATTCCCATACCTCTAGTGCTTCTAGTCATGCACAGTTTCAGCAGGTGCATTTTCCCCGTGTCTGCAGACATTGGTTGACTGGAAGGCTGCACATTGACCTGAGCAGCCATCCTGATTGCTTGCTCGGAGATCTGGTTGACGTCATCCTCAATTGTCTCACGTAGCTCCTTGTAGATATTCTTCACCTCATCTACCATGCGAAATGCCTCGACAATGTCAGCTGAGGTTCTTTGCAGCTTCACTGTTATGCCTGCAAGGTGGGCTAAAACGTGGTAGACTGTGAGGAAGGTCAGGATGAAACTGAAGTTTTGGAGCCCAGACAAGAGATCATAGGCCTCTGCTTTGTACTTGTCCTCCTATCCAGTGGTGACATCTTGGCTGTACTCTTCTGTATGGAGAACAAGTGCCATGACTTCTAAAGCCTTAAAAATGAAGATGAAGGCACTATAAAAGTGGCTGTAGGCATCGTGTATTTCTGCCCATATTGTGCGACATATGTCAATGAGGGGTTTCCTCTTTCCAGCAGAGTGGGCATCCTTATTTACAACCCCCCTGAGTAGGTGTTCCCTTTTCGGGCTGTAGGTAAAGAATATGACGACAGACTTCATCTTGTCAATCATGTTGCGCACAATTGGAAGAGCACAGGAGTGTGCAATGACAAGGTTCAGGCAATGCCTATTGCAGTGCATGTACACTGCCTTAGGTGCATCCTTCTTGATCAGAGCCCGAACACTGACATTTTCGCTGCTCCTGTTGCTGGCACCGTCATAACCCTGTCCTCGACAATCACCAATCTATGCTTAGGTGACTCAGCACATCCTTAATTGCGGTTGCAGTGTGGCGGCCTGTGATTTGTGGCAGAGAACAAATCTCTAGCAATTCTTCCCTGATATTTAAGTCTTTGTCCACAAATCTTACACACATTAGCATCAGCTCTACATTATGGGATGTCACCTCATCCGCCATGACTGTATAGATCTGTGCATTTTTTACCTCTTCCACAATCTGGGCCTGACTCATTCACTTTCCTATCACGTCAATCATCTCATTTTGGGTTTGGGGTGAGAGGTAGGTGGCATTTCTGAGCGTTGGCTTTGCCATGTGCTGCTTCAGCGTCTCATCATGGTTTGCAAGTAGATTCATTAGGGCCAAGAAGTTTCCAGGGTTGCTGCTGCTCCGTTGTACCTCTAAGTGCTATACACTGGCGACCACAGTAAAGTACAGCCTCTGCTACAGACTTGATTATGTGCCTGTTTTCTTTTATGTTGGCTTCCTTCCTACTATCCATCAGGACTGATATTTGGGTCTCAGTTTTGTCGAACGACTGGTACAATCTAGCATTTTCAAGTGCAGCTAAGTGAGATGGTCTTGTTTAGTTGCCAATTACCAATGTTTTCGCCTGCTATTGTGTGAATTGAGCATTAACCATCAATCCCATCTGCTTCCTCTCCTTGGCATTCACAAACAGGGCACAGCACACATAGGAGGCACCATCAAGCTTAGAACTGTACACCAGCCACCAGCCATATTCCTCCAACCACCTGAGTTTGAATGCCCTGTTGCAGCCACTAAGGAATTGTGTTGGGAAAATGAAGTGATTTGATGGGCCTGTCATGGTTCCTGACCAAATGGTATTTCTGGCCGTCAGACATCCTACGCACATTCTCTAAGATTTCCTCAACTGGTTTTGTGGCCTGAATGAAAAATCCTAGGTCACTGAACATCTCATCATCCTGACGTGCCCCAAGGTGTTGTGGACCCTCCTGGGGTTGGGGATCACCCTGACCTTCCCTGAGGGGTTTTGCATTCCCCTGACCTTCTCTGAGGGGTTCTGCATCATCCTAACCTTCCCTGGGTTCTTGTGGATCACCCTGACCTGCTTCCCTATCTGTAAGCATATAGATAGATCTTAGTCAGTGGTGTAGTGGAGGTATACGCAGCTATCCACCACCATTAGTGCATGCTAATTTTACAGTCAACAACAAAATCATGCACAAAAACGAAACAAAACTAATTTGTCCCTGTGATTGACAGCTGAAAACTTGATTTAGTATGGAAAACAAGCATTGTATTGGCGAGAGATAGCCTACCAGCAGTGCATTCAACTGTTTTCATTCATTGAAATACACTGTGTATTATGCTGTTTCTCCACTGTATAGTGCGGAATGGCATGCATTCGTGTCACTTAACCCCTAACCCATCACGAGACAAAAACACAGCAACACAGCACAATGGAAGAACTTGAAGCTATCGTCTACTTTTTCGTTAAACAAAACCAGTTGTAAACTGATCTGGGGCCAGTATCTCTTAGGGTACATAAGGTAGCTAGCTATGTCCCGCCACAGTGTCATAAATGAATTGATTGATTTCATCAACTCAGTCAGAAATCTCTGCTTATAGCCGCCGTGCTAATTTTTGCAGAGTAAAACCCCATTTACGTATGCTAAAACGTTAGCAATCTAAACTGATTTACAAAATCAGTCTAAACTGATTTACGTTTGAATCATCCCTCTAAAATATTGTAACGTGCATGGATAAGTAGACACGTTGGCCCTTGGCGCGGGAGATACGGGTTCGCGCCGCGGCAGTTCCTGTGGTTGCCCCCCCCCCCCGAATTCGCTACATTGGTGTCAGAAGTGGGATACGCGCGGACTTGCTTTCCCGAAGGAGGGGGGTAGTGTAACGTGCATGGATAAGTAGACACGTTGGCCCTTGGCTAACGGGGTCTGACCCTTTAGTCGAGCGGTCATCGATGTCTCCCGTGGTGCGAGCGATACCAGTTCACGTCCCGGCCGCGGCAGTTCCTGTGGTTGCCTCCCGAATTCACTACAATATTGTAACGATCACGAATAAGTAGGCTCGGTAGCCCTTGGCCAACGGGTCGGACCCTTTAGTCGACTGGTTAACGTTGTCGTTTGCGGAGTGGGAGATACGGGTTCGCGTCCCGGCTGCGGCGGTGCCTGTGGTTTCCCCCCCGAATTCGCTACATTGGTGTCAGAGTGTGATAGTGAGACCGTAAGGCCATCGGAAGTGTTTGCGCCCAGAGGCGTGAAGGAGCTGATATGCTTAAGCCTTCAGCATCTCAGGGCGAATCTCATCCACACCCGGCGCCTTGCCCCCGAGGAGCTTTTTAACTACCTCAGAGACCTCTACCGGGGATATGGGTGGGGCTTCCCCTGAGTCTTCAGACTCTACCTCCTCCGATGAGGACGTGTAGGTCGGCTTAAGGAGCTCCTCAAAGTGTTCTTTCCGCTGCTCGACAACATCCTCAGTCCGGTTCAACAGTTCCCCTCCCCAGCTGAACATAGCCTGACTCAAGCCCTGCTTCCCCTTCCTGAGTCGCCGAGTGGTTTGCCAGAACTTCACTGAGGCCAACCGAAAGTCCTCCTCCATAGCCTCGCTGAACTCCTCCCACGCCCGTGTTTTTGCTTTCGCCACCACCGAAGCAGCAGCCCTTCTGGCCTCCCGGTACCTGTCTGCTGCTTCAGGAGACCCCTGGGCCAACCAAGTCCAAAAGGCTTCCTTCTTCAGTTTGAAGGCTTCCCTCACCACTGGTGTCCACCAGCGGGTTCTCGGGTTGCCGCCTCAACAGGCACCAATGACCTTTTGACCACAGCTTCTGCCTGCCTCCTCTACAATAGAGGCTTTGAACATGTCCCACTCAGACTCCATGTCCCCAGCCTCCCTCGGGATATACGAGAACTTCTTCCGGAGGTGAAGACCTCACGGACAGGGGCGTCCGCCAGACGTTCCCAGTTCACCCTCACTACACGTATGGGTTTGCTAGGTCTGTCTGGCAGCCTTCCCCGCCATCTGATCCAACTCACCACCAGGTGGTGATCAGTTGACAGCTCTGCTCCTCTCTTCACCCGAGTGTCCAAAACATATGGCCGCAGATCTGATGATATGACCACAAAGTCTATCATCGATCTTCGACCTAAGGTGTTCTGGTACCAAGTACACTTATGAACTGCCTTATGTTCGAACATGGCGCTTGTTATTGCCAATCCATGACTCGCACAGAAGTCCAATAACAAGGCCCTGCTCGGGTTCAGATCGGGGAGGCCGTCCCTCCCAATCACACCCCTCCAGGTTTCTCCATCATTGCCCACGTGAGCATTGAAGTCCCCCAGCAAAACTATAGAGTGCCGAGGTGGAGTCTTATCCAGGACACCACCCAGAGACTCCAAGAAGGCCGGATACTCCGAACTGCTATTCAGTGCATAAGCACACACAACAGTCAAAGCCTTTCCCCCATCGACTCGCATTCGTATAGAGGCAACCTTCTCATTCTCCGGGGAGAACTCGAACTAGGTGGCGCTCAACCGGAGACTTGTGAGTATTCCCACACCCGCCCGGCGCGTGTCACCTTGGCCAACTCCGGAAAAGTAATAAGTCCAGCCCCTCTCCAGGTGTTTGGTACCAGAGCCCATGCTATGTGTGGAGGTGAGTCCAACTATGTCTAGTTGGCACCGCTCCACCTCCCGCACCAGCTCAGGCTCCTTCCCTGTCAGAGAGGTGACATTAGTAACAGAACTCAGTGCACTAAACATGAGGGTCTGCGTTCTGATTTTGTTACTGTCCACAAGGGGGTGCCGCAGGGCTCTGTATTAGGTCCCCTTTTATTCATTATTTACAACAATGATTTGGGTTTACATGTGTCAGATGCCAATTTGCATTTTTATGCTGATGATAGTTATTCATTGCTGTGGATCTACTCTTGTTCAGGCCATTGAATCCCTGCAGAAAGCCTTTGTAGCTGTCCAGCGCTCATTATTTCAGCTGAAACTTGTTCTAAACACTGATAAGTCTAAGCTTATGCTGTTTGCCAATTCTAGGAAGATAGCACAAATTTTCCCTTCAGTAACCACTTTAGAGGGAAATGAAATAGAGGTGGTCAATGTGTACAAATACCTGGGTGTGTTATGCTCGCGCACCAGAACCCGATCCGTGTGGCGAAACCCAAGGCAGACAGACACAGGATGACTTCAAAATCCAAAAGGTGGTTTTATTGTGGAAGGGGAATGTATGGTGCGAAAAACGTTCTGTTAGTGGGATGTGTGAATAAACTATGTGTGGTGTTCCGTGGTTTGCGTGTATAACTATGTGTGAGTGTTTTTAGCCTGTGTGGTGCGGTATGTAAATGACCAGGAGGTGTTGAAATAATGTGCGTGCATCTGGCAAGAAAGTCCAGTCCGTGATCCAAGAGGGGTTGTCCGAGGAAGTCCGGGTCCAAGATCCGGGAAGTCGAGTCCGAAAGGAGAGGTCCAGGTAGAGGGACAAGGGGGGAGATCGCAGGAGAGGTCCGGGGAAAAACGTGAAGGTGGCTGGGGACGAGGGAGACGCGGGGAGCCGTGGAAGTCGCGGAGGGAGAGTCTTGGGAGGAAACAGAGACACGAAGATAAGACACTGGGGAATAAACGGAATGCAAGGACCGCTGGAGGGCTTGTCAGAACTTTACCGCAGGGTTCAGTACGTCGAAGCACGGAGTGGTGTTCTGAGAGACTTCTTGTAGAGGGCTGCCTGATTGCCATAGGTGTGCCTGATGGATGATGGCAAACACCTGGTGCAGTGCAGCTCTCGTTTCCTCAGAGCGTGAGCCGAGCGCTCGGATGTTTCCGGCACGTCCGAGCTGGGGGAGTGGCTTGAACGTGCCAGGGAGGCAGCTCGGGGCGGTGTAACCACAACAGGGTGTCCTGATTGATGACTCCCGCACTTTCAAGCAACATGTAGAGAATCTTGTGAAAAAGCTGAGGCTGAAACTGGGTTTTTATTTTCGAAATAAGTTGTGTTTTTCTTTAGATGTAAAAAAACGACTTGTTGCTGCCACCTTTTTAAATGTGTTGGATTGTGGAGATCTTATGAATGCTTCTGCTCAATGTCTCCACGCGTTAGACACTGCCTACCCTTCTTCTTTGAGATTTATTACTAATTGCAAATCATTGACACATCACTGTGAGTTGTATGCTCGGGTGGGATGGCCTGCTCTGGCCACCCGAAGGCTCAGTCATTGGTATATTTTTATATATAAGGCAATCCTCGGTCTACTGCCTTCCTACATCTGTGACTGAATTGCACTGAGAAGTGCTGGCCCTTACTCCTTTCGTTGTCTTGGCTATATGTTGCTTTCTGTTCCATATGCCCGCACTGAATTGGGTAAAACGGCTTTTGTTCATTCTGCACCTTTAACCTGGAATATGTTGCAGAATGACTGGAAATTTACAGAGTTAATCTCACTGAGTCGTTTTAAATACAAATTGAGAGTACTTGAAGCTGAATTCATAACATGTACTTGTTTTTTATAATCTGCTTGTAATTAACTTTTTTCTAATTTTTTTGTCTTTTGTTTGTGTTTTCAAATGTGTAATTTTGCAACTGTATGATTTTGTAACTGTGCTGCTCATCTTGGCCAGGTCTCCCTTGAAAAAGAGATTTGTAATCTCAACGGGATCCTCCTGGTTAAATAAAGGTTAAATAATTAAAAAAAAAACTACGACGGTAGGCCAGTAGGTGCGCTCTCAGGCGGATGTACTTAAGCAGAACTGAAGTCGGTTAGGATACGCATATGTAACAATAGGAACTATTGTTAGGAACCATTGTTTAGTTCCTTGTTTACACAGGGGTCGTTTATGTTGTTGCACCTGGAATAACGGACCGAGCATTATGCATAACCTTATGTGCCGAAGTTATTATTAAAGTTTATAGCCCAGTGGGGTTGAAACGAGTTGTAATGTCTCATTAGTAGAAGGAAACAACACACTTTAACATGGTGGCAGCGGCGGACGACTCGGTTTGAAGTTTGGTGCGGAAAAGTTTCTAGGAGCGGGAGAGCGGTTAGTGTTCCTAAGCAACGTTCAGTATAAGTTAGCATGTGTGAAATGGATGGGCTAAAACCACCGCAAACGTTATGTCTGGACTCAAGCAACCTTTCGAAGACATGGAAGGCCTGGAGGGACGAGTTTGCTCTGTATGTGGATTTAGCCATGGCTGACGCCGATGACAAACAGAGGGTGAAACTGTTCAGCTATCTTGTCGGGGAGAGCGGCAGGGAACGTATGGACACGTTACTGGGCGACACACCGAAAGATGCATGGAAGTTAGATGACGTTATCAAGAAGTTTGATGATCACTGCGACCCCAGCGTTAACGAGACTGTGGAACGTTATCGTTTTTTTGCAAGAAACCAGGGCACCAGTGAAAATATAGACCATTATGTCATGGAACTGAGAGTGTTGGCAAGAACATGCAACTTTGGGACAGTGAGAGACTCGCTCATTCGGGATCGGATTGTGTGTGGAGGTAACAACACAATCGTAAGAGAAAGACTGCTCCGAGAGAAAAACTTGACACTGGACACATGTTTGCAGCTGTGCAGAGCCGCTGAGCTCTCAAAGGACAATGTGAAAACCATCTCGGGATCGATGGTGGAAGAGGTACATGCAGTGCAAGGAGCACAGTATCGGAAACAGACGAGCAACACTGTGGAGTGCAGATATTGTGTAAAAACGCATGAGAAAAGTAAACAAAAGTGCCCAGCGTTTGGGAAGAAGTGCACAAAGTGTGGAAGAGAGAACCACTTTGCAGCAAAATGCAGAGTAAAACCGGAACTAAGGAAAAAGAAATATGTGAGTAAAATAACAACTGAATCTGAGTGATGAATATGAAGATAGTATCACCTGTGTAAAAGAAACTGAGAAAATGAAGAAAACTCAGCTTCTCTATGCTGGCATGCTTCTAGGCAAGGACATGATCAAATTCCAAATAGACTGTGGTGCCAGTTGCAATATCATCCCAATTAACCTGCTGAATCCAGATGCCAAATTAGAACACACGAAGAGTGTACTAGTAATGTACAATAAAACCAAATTAAAACCACTGGGAAAATGTAAAGTGAAAATAAGAAACCCGAGAAACAACAAGCTATATCGCTTAGAGTTCCAGGTGGTGAATGCAGCTGTTACAGTGCCTCTGCTGGGTAGGAGAGCCAGCGAGGCCATGAAATTGATAAAAGTGCAATATGAAAACATCATGACAATAGACAGTATTGTCACAACAGAAACAACAACAGGACAGTGGATAATGGGACAAATTAAAGATGAGTATGCTGATGTGTTCATTGGCGATGGCTGCCTCGAGGGAAAATACAAAATAGAGGTGGACAGCACAGTGAAACCAGTACAGCTGCCAAAGAGGCGGGTCCCAGTCGCCATGATGAAACCTCTGAAGGACGAGCTACAGGACCTACAGCAAAGAGGGATCATAACACCTGCGGAATGCAGTACAGATTGGATCAGTGCAATGGTGGTGGTACAGAAACCAAGTGGGAAACCAAGAGTGTATCGATCCCAAGCCTTTGAACAAAGCTCTAAAACGCAGTCACTTCCCACTGCCAACCAATGAGGACATTTTACCGGACTTGTCAAAAGCAAAAGTGTTCACAGTGTGTGATGTTAAGAGTGGATTCTGGCATGTGCAGCTGGAGGAGGAGTCCAGCTATTTAACAACATTTGCCACTCCATTCGGACGTTACAGGTGGCTGAGGATGCCAATGGGGATAAGTCCGGCCCCAGAAATCTTTCAGAGAAAGCTCACACAAGCGCTGGACGGTGTACCGGGCTCGTACATTATAGCTGACGATGTACTGATCACAGGCCAAGGGGAAACACAGGAGGAAGCTGAGCGTGACCATGATGGAAAACTGAGACTGTTTCTTGAAAGATGCAGACAAAAGAACATCAAGCTGAACAAAGACAAATTCAAGCTGAGACAAAAGGAGACCACATACATTGGACACCGCCTGACAGCTGATGGACTCAGGGCGGATCCAGAGAAAGTGCTTGCCGTTGAGAAGATGCCGGCACCGACTGATGTGAAAGGAGTGCAAAGGCTGCTAGGTATGGTAAATTATCTAGCCAAGTTTTGTCCCCACCTCTCAGACCAGTGCATAGTGTTGAGAGATTTGACACACAAAAACAGGGAGTGGAACTGGACAGCACAGCACGAGGAGGCTTTCCTCAAATTGAAAGAGTCTATAGCAAAGGTCCCAGTACTGAAATATTACAATCCAGATGAGGAACTAACAGTGCAGTGTGACGCTTCAGACACAGGCTTAGGCGCAGCGCTCATGCAGATGGGTAAGCCAATAGCATTTGCAAGCAGAGCACTCACTCAAACAGAGCGTGGGTATGCACAAATAGAAAAGGAGTTCTTAGCAATGGTTTTTAGCATGGAAAGATTTCACCAGTACACATACGGCCGAAAAGTGATGGTGCAAAGTGATCACAAGCCGTTGGAAACAATAGTGAGAAAACCTCTACTAAGTGCACCCAAAAGGCTGCAGGGAATGATGCTGCGCATACAAAAGTATGATCTAGATGTAGTATATGTGCCAGGTAGAGACATGCTGCTAGCAGACACTCTGAGCAGAGCTTATCTTCCTGAGAGTGCACCGGATGCAGAACTAGAGACTGTCAACATGGCACAACACTTACCTATCGCAGCAGACAGGCTACATGATATACGATCTGCCACAAAAGAGGATGAAACACTGCAGCTTCTCATCAAAATGATGCAGCAAGGATGGCCTGACGATAAGTCAAACACACCAAGGGAAATCAAGCCCTACTTCTCATTCCAAGAGGAGTTAAGTCACCAAGATGGAATAGTGTTCAGGAGTGAGCGCGCTGTCATCCCTGATGCATTGAGGAAAGACATCACTTGCCGCCTACACGCATCACATCTGGGTGTGGAAGGATGCCTACGGAGGGCTAGGGAGTGTGTCTATTGGCAGGGCATGAACGACCAAATAAAATCATATATAGCAAAGTGTGACATCTGCAGATCAATGGACATTAAGCAACAAAAAGAAACACTAATGTCACATGATGTGCCAAGCAGGCCGTGGGCAAAGGTGGCATGGATCTGTTCATGTTTGAAAACAAAGACTACCTCATAATTGTTGATTTTTTCTCAAATTTTTGGGAAATAGATTACCTGGCAGATACCAAGTCAACCACAGTGATACAGAAGCTCAAAGCTCATTTTGCCCGCCAAGGTATCCCAGATATTGTAATCTCGGACAACAGCCCACAGTATTCGTCACAAGAATTCCAGAAGTTCAGTCGACTGTGGGGATTTCAACATAAAACCTCATCACCAGGTTACCCGCAAAGCAACGGCAAAGCTGAGTCAGCCGTTAAGACAGCAAAAAGACTCTTGCTCAAAGCCAAGGCTGCTGGACAGGATCCTTATCTCGCCCTTCTGGACCACCGCTACACACCATCACAGGGTACTGATACCACACCAGCACAGCGGCTGCTCAGTCGCCGTACCAAAACACTACTGCCAACCAAGGCAAGCCTGTTACAGCCGAAAGTTGTGCAGGTGAAACAGGATTTACAAAATAACCAACAACGGCAGAGGGCATACTACGACAGGTCAGCTAAAGACTTGGACACGCTTGCCCCAGGTGAATGTGTGAGAGTTCAGCCTCTTGCACCCCACACTGGCTGGAGAGTGGGCAAGGTGCTGAGGCCAATCGATAGGAGATCCTATGAGGTCCAGCTGCACACGGGTGGTGTCATCAGGAGAAATCGCAGACACCTCAGGCATGCACCAGGGGCAATCTTCACTGACACTATGGACATGGAAATCAGCAGCCCCAGTCAGCCAGAGAGTGTTGAACCCGGACATTCAGAGAGTGTTCCTTCTCGCAGTGTCTTAGCAGGAAACAAAACCAAGGACACTGGTGACAGGGCCAACCCTGTTACCACCAGATCAGGCCGCTCTGTTGTGCAGGCGCAGCGATACAAAGACTTTGTGACCTCACACAGATGAATGGATCTGTAGCACTAATGGACTTTGGGGGGGGGGCATGAATGAAAAAAAAAGGGAAAAAAAGTGAATCACAAATGTTGTGTACATGTGTTCTTGTTCACCTGGTTATCTGCAAGTTGAGGTATTCATTTAAACATTGGTTACATTTCACGTACTCCAAAATGGCTGAGAGGGTTATTGCATTGTGACATCATCCACAATAGCTCGCTGGAAAAAAGAAAAACGATGGAGGTGCATTCCCCGTGCCAATCCCGGACAATATGACCCCCTGTGGTCATATGTTCTCCCACCGACCCCGTATTGGCACGCCCACCGGAAGCGCTATTCCTCTTTCCATCTCCAACTAAATGAGATCGGTGGATGGCTGTTTCTCTCTCGCTGGGACTAAGAGGAAAACTGCAAATACGCAAGTAATCTAGTGATATACTGGTATATTAGATACTAACTTATAGTTAGCTTACCTTTTATCGCCAAGATGTTCGTTAATCCGGTCGATGTGGCCGGGTTCTACGCTTGGTGCGGGTGTGTTAAACCGGCGACGCTCCAATGGGACCCCCATCCGGACTGTGTCTCCCATATCCCGCATGTTCACTACACGGGCTACTTGAGGGATGTAGACCGTAATGAGATCGACTGCAATTTCTGTAAAACCATCAGAGGATCGGGGCGCCAAAGGTGGGCTGCCCTGTACCGTCAAAGATGGGGACTTGCAGATCCCTTCGCACCTGCTAACGAGGCGGCTAGCATGGTGCTACCTAGCTATAGCCATGGGGCGGAGGCTAGCAACATCCCTCCGATGCTTCCTAGCTACAGTCACGGGACGGCGGCTAGCATTAGCATCCCTCCGGAGCCAGAGGCTATCCCACCATCCGGGATAGTTAGAGAGGACTGGATCAATGAGATCCTATCTCTCCCTGGTGAATCCGTGGCATGTCATTCGGCGGGTGCGGAACCCGAGGATTCACTGCCTGAGGAAGTAGACGATCAGGGCGTGGAAGACGACCAGCCAAGTTGGTCTCAACCAAACAAAGATGGCGACGCCATGCAACGTGGGTCCGAAACATTCCTCGCCAGTTTCCGCGATCTGTTCGCGCGAGTGGTCAAGTCTGCCGACATCGTTACCGAGCCGGGCAATCCTCAAGATCCGGTGGTAGCCGATTTTCCACGAATGGCAGAGAGGGTCAGGGACTCCACTCTACCACTTTATCCTCACATCGAACGAGCGTTTAAGCGGGCGGAGGCGGATCCGCTACTTAAATCGTCCTCAAAGTTCAGTCAGAAGGGGGTTGACGTCTTAGCAGTCGAGGTTAGGAACCTCAACTACAAAGACTGGAAAATTCCGCAACCAGAGAGGGACGTTTTATCGTTCAACCCTAACACCAAGGTGGGGTCTCGCGATACTCCCAAACACCCTTCGCAGTGGGGCCAACAGGTGGATCGTTACGCGTGTGATGCATGGCACGCCAGTACACGCGCAGCTGGACTCGTCTCAACGGCTGGGATGATAACGGCGTACATGCGCAAGCTCTGCAGCCTATCAAACGTCGAGCAAAGCAAAGCCGCCATCGCTACAGCAGGTATCGACGGGGCCGAGTTCGGTGACGTAGTGGCCAGCGAAGCAGGTTGTGAGTACATCTTGGAAATGGAACGCATAGCTGACTCCCTGGGATCGCTGCTGTATTCCATCGCTCTAGAGTGCGGTTCTAGCGCAGCTGCCTCCACCCTTTCGCGCAAACGTCTCTGGCTAGAGACAGCCGGGGTAAAAGAGGAATTCTGCAAGGAGTGGATGGCCCACTCTTGCGCAGGGAACCAGGGCCTGTTTGGAACGACCCCGGACATTATCAGCAAATACAAGGCCGCCCAGGCCGAGCGCGAAACCTTGCACAAGGAGCTTCTCCCGATGATGAAGAGCCCGCCTACCCCTAAGCCCGCGGTGGGCAAAGGGCAGGGGGACAAGCCTGCGCGCAAGCAGAAATGGAGAGAGACTTATCCAAAAAGAGGTGGTAAAGTGGGGCGCGGGCGTGGACAGGGCTCACGTCCAAACTCCCAGTCTTCCACAGATCCAGCGGCCAAGCCGGACAGCACAGACACTTCCAAGAAGGGAGCTGCCAAGTGACGTGTTTCGGCAGGATGTTACGACCCACACCAACAGACTGATTCCAGAGCCGTCTCCGGCGATATAGACGCTTGTTCAGGGGACACAGCGTGCGCAGGGCTAAACACTGCGCCTTTTATTTTGGTTTCTGATGCACAGTCTACTTGTTCTATTCCAAAGGTTGTGAATGTAAATAAAAGTTTTTATGTTGGTGATGATGGTGATTGCGTTTTAAAAGGTTTGAAACGCAAGTCTGATTGTCTGTCTGAATCTTTAGGTAAAGATGATGATAACAATGTAATAACATCCCTGCTGGAAATATTGGATAATAATGACATGAGCGCAAATGAGCCCCTGGGAGGGGACTATGATGCGACAATGTTTAGTCTCTCTGATGGGTCAAATGGTAATTTGGAAAGGTTCAAAACGCCAATTCCCCCATCTGGGTCTCCTTTACAAGGACGAAGCCCCCCCATGGATGCAGGGCATGGCGGGCGGGGCTTCCCCAGACCCTTTACGCGCAACTTACGCGCGCTACCTGAACAGCAAGGTACAGGAGGCAACGAGACCTTTGTCACGCATGTTACACAGGTGGAAGGAATTGGTCCCGTCAGCTTCTGTTTTGGATCAGATAGCCCACGGACACCAAATCCTTTTCGAGAACGGTATTGTACCCCCGTACTTGGGAATAGTGCATACGGAACCGGGGTCGGTGGCCGAAGCACAAATCCTAGACAACGAACTCACAGAGTTACTCTCGAAAGGGGCAATCACGGTGGTTCCTCCCCTAGAAAGAGAAGACGGGTTTTACAGCCGTTACTTTCTGGTCCCGAAGAAGGATGGGGGCATGCGCCCAATCCTAGATTTGAAACCCTTCAACAAGTATGTAGAGAAGGTCAGTTTCAAAATGCTACGCACACCGGTTCTGCTGTCAATGGTGACACAGTCCGATTGGCTAACTTCGGTCGACCTAAAAGATGCTTTCTATCATTGTCCGATTGCGGAAAGACACAGAAAGTATCTTCGGTTCTGTTACCGGGGTCAGTGTTACCAGTACACATGCCTCCCGTTCGGATATCGCCTCTCTCCTCTGATATTCACAAGGTGTGTGAAAGCAGCGCTTGGAGTGTTGATGCGCAAAGGTATGCGCTTGGCATGGTTCCTAGACGACCTGTTGGTGTTGGCCCGGTCGCCGGAACAAGCAATACTCCATACTCAGGAGTTGATGGAATTCATGGAGTACATGGGTTTCACTATCAACATAAAGAAGAGCGCGCCATGGCCTTAGTGCCAGGCAACGTATCTGGGTCTGAGTTTGGATACGGTATCCATGTGCGCAACCCTTACGCAAGAGAGATGGCATTCCACCAGGACCACGTTAGCACATTTCGTCCCGGGGACATATGTCACTTATCGGATGATCAGGAGGCTGCTGGGCCTTCTGGCATCGGCTCACCAAGTTGTTCCTTTAGGTCTGCTGTTCATGAGGAGACTGCAATTGTGGTTCGCAGTTCACTTCTTGAAATACGGCAACGAACGCCGGTACAACAACCATCTTATCCTGGTCCCGCGCGTGGTAGCGAAGGACCTAGACCACTGGAACAGAGCCTGCGTGGACATGTCTGGGGTCCCTATGGGCCCCAGGGGACCCGAGGTAACGATTTATACGGATGCGTCCCTCTCAGGTTGGGGGGCCATCCTTGGCTACAAAACAGCGCGAGGAGTGTGGCCGTCTGGGGAGAAGGTCCACATCAACGCGCGCGAGACGGAGACGATTTGGCTGGCTATCCAGCATTTCGCTCAGGATCTCGTAGGCCGTCACATACTGATAATAACAGACAGCATGACGGCCAAGGCCTACATCAACCGCCAAGGCGGTATGAAGTCCAAGCGTTGCAGAGAGTTGGCCATGCAAATTTGGATTTGGGTCAACAGCAACGCGCTATCAATCAGGGCGCTTCATGTTCCTGGGAAGGACAACGAAGCAGCGGACATCCTCTCGAGAGGCGGCCCGCATGCGGACAATTGGAGCCTCAACCCAGCCATAGTGGCTATGATCTGGGAGAGGTTCGGGGTAGCTCAAGTGGATCTGTTCGCATCGAAACTTGATTACAAGTGCCCTCGTTGGTACTCGATGCTCCCGTCCGACCTAGCGCCGTTGGGGGTCAACGCGCTTGGACTAGATCCATGGCCCGAGGAGATGCTTTACGCATTCCCCCCGCGCAGGTGCCTCCTAGACCTGGTGGTCAAGTTCGAGCGCACAGGGGGTCGGTTAGTTCTCGTGGCCCCGTACGAACCGAGCACCCCGTGGTTTCCGCGAATAGTGCCCTGGATAGTAGGCGAGCGGTTCGACGTCCCGGAGTGGGCGGACGCGCTCACGCAAGCAGGAGGGCTGCTACGGGAGGGCCCCTGGATAGGAGGTTCCCGATTAGCGGCGTGGATGCTTACAAAGCCAGGCTCTTAGCTATGGGACTTAGTGCGCAAGTGATTCGTGTCATCTTAGCGGCGCGTAAAGACTCCACGTATTCCAGGTACCAGGGGTACTGGAATCGATTTGACCAATTTTGCGCTGAACGCGACATGGACCCTTTGTCAGTAGGGATTGGCCCTATACTGACTTTTGTGGAGGTCTGTAGGAGTGATAGACTATGGTCTTTCTCCTCGGTCAAAGTCTGTGTATCGGCTCTCACGTTCTTCCGGGGAGAAGATCGAGGGTAGCACGGTTTTCATGCACCCGCTCATGACGCAGTACCTGTTGGGTGCTAAGAAGCTCTCAGCTAAGGAGCTTACGAGAGCTGAAACTTGGGATGCTTCCCTTGTTCTGCGCGCACTAGAGAAAGATCCCTTTGAACCCATGTCTACGGCAGACATGCGTTATGTCTCGGCTAAGCTGGCTGTGCTCTTGGCACTTACCACCGCAGCGAGGGGTTGTGAGCTCACTGCACTCACCATCAAGGGGATGGTGTTTTCTGGTGATCTGATGGTCACGCTCTTTACAGACCCCAGCTTCGTGCCCAAAACTGTGTCTGTCCTGACGAGTAGGGCCCCGGTGGTGATACACGCGTTTCATCCGTCACCGGTGACTAGGGATGAGAAACGCTTGCACCTCTCGTGTCCTGTACGGGCTTTACGCATTTACATGCGGCGCACAGCAGATATTCGTAGGTCTGACAGGCTGCTGTTGACCTACAGAGTGAGCAAACCAGGTTATGCGCTTTCCACCCAGAGGCTAGCACACTGGCTGGTGGATGGTATTACGGAGGCGTATACCAAAGCGGGTAAAACAGCTCCTAAGCTGAAGGCGCATTCTACCCGAGGGACTGCTACGTCGATAGCTGTGTTGTCAGGTATCGACTGGGAGGTCATCCGCCAGGCGGCGGTTTGGAGTGATGAGACCACTTTCTTACGGCATTATTACCGGCACGTTAAGGTGCGGTCGGTTGCCGACGCTGTTCTGGAGCAGGCCTCTTAGGATGCTCTCATCAGAACGCGTACCCCTTCCCACCAGGGGTTTGAAGGGTTCATTGGACGGCAAGGGAACGGAGGCACGAATCCTGTCGTTGTTCAATGTAATAACCCTCTCAGCCATTTTGGAGTACGTGAAATGTAACTTTGGTTTCGTGAAGCGAACCCTAGTTATATGAACAACGACAAAATGGCTGAGAATAGAGCCGTTCTCCTCCTACCCGGGCCACAGGTGTGGTGCTCATTTAGTTGGAGATGGTTCGACTTACAAAGAGGAATAGCGCTTCCGGTGGGCGTGCCAATACGGGGTCGGTGGGAGGACATATGACCACAGGGGGTCATATTGTCCGGGATTGGCACGGGGAATGCACCTCCATCGTTTTTCTTTTTTCCAGCGAGCTATTGTGGATGATGTCACAATGCAATAACCCTCTCAGCCATTTTGTCGTTGTTCATATAACTAGGGTTCGCTTCGCGAACCCAAAGTTATGTTAAACTGTGAAGAAAAGCCATAGCACTTTGATACACAGTCGTTGATAATGTTCATTTTCATTAGGAGCTATAAGTAACTGATAAATATGTCATTGATAATATGAAAAACATTTTGAATGTTGATATTCGTACACTGTTAGTAGCAAAGAGTTTTGTTTATATTTTATTGTTTACAGCAATAGACAATTAAAAAAATGTATTAAAGGTTCTAAAAAAAGAAGAAACTCTGAAAGGAGAAAGGATGTAACAATAGGAACTATTGTTAGGAACCATTGTTTAGTTCCTTGTTTACACAGGGGTCGTTTATGTTGTTGCACCTGGAATAACGGACCAAGCATGATGCATAACCTTACGTGCCGAAGTTATTATTAAAGTTTATAGCCCAGTGGGGTTGAAACGAGTTGTAACGTCTCATTAGTAGAAGGAAACAACACACTTTAACAGCATACACGGTTGTTGTTCTTTGTCCCTGAATAAATTTCATAAAAAGGACTACCCGCCAGTCTTCTCAACAGTATAAACCACAATATGGTGTCAGAAGTGGCGGCGTTTGATGTTTAATCGCCGAAGAAGACGAGAGACCAAGAGAAGAGAATTGTGAGCTTGTCGCAAAGTTCCAGTGACCAAGCGTAAATGTGTTAGGTCCGACGGCGCTCAAGTTAATAATGTTTGGGCTTACGCTAACGCGGAAGAGAAAAAAATGGAACAATTTAAATCACCTTCTCCGTTAGTATTAATAGGTAACATATGTGAAAACTGGCGCAGATGGGAGCAAAGATATAGGTTGTACATGACGGCAACTGAAGTGTAAAAAAAAAACGAGGTGCAAGTGGCAATATTACTACACATGCTAGGCGCAGAAGCGCTCGAGGTGTACAACACACTTGAGATAGCCAGGGCCGAGCCGGAAGACGTTCAGGTGGACCACATATTGCAGGCTTTCAGAGACTACTGTACGCCAAAGAAAAACGTGGTATTTGAGAGGCACCAATTTTGGACGTATGCAATGCAAGAACCGATGCACATTGACAAATTTGTCACAGAGCTAAAACACAGGAGCAAAGACTGCGAGTTCGGTATAAACGAAAATGACATGCTGAGAGACAAAGTCGTTTTCAGTGTTACAGATAAGCATCTGAAAGAGAAACTGCTGAGAGTGCCTAACCTGACTTTAACTAAAGCCATTTATATTTGCAGGGCATCAGAGATAGCCAGGGAGCAAATCAGCATAATGGTGTACGCAAAGAAGGAAAATGAGGCATGCAATAACGGAGCCAACAAGACCAATAAGGCAAAATAAAGCTAATGTCAACAAAACAGCGTCCAATGCTTATCATAAAAAGCAGAAATATGTCAACCAAACAAAAGCATGCAACAGATGCGGAAATACACATGGCCCAAAAGCATGTTCAGCGTATGGAATGAAGTGCAGAGTTTGTGGGAAGGGCAATCACTTTGTCAAGATGTGCAGAATGAAAGGAGTGCAAGCAGTGCAGACAGTGGATTCACTGTTTGTGGGCAGTCTGGAGTGCTCCCAGGTAAATGCACTGCGTAAAGATAGTGATATGCCGTGGTGAGTTACTTTGTCAATTAGAGGAGTGCCCATCATCTTTAAACTAGACACGGGTGCGGACGCTAGTGTTCTCCCTCTAGAACAGGTCAGAAAACTCCCAGACAAAGTACGCTTTAGTCCCACAAACATAGTATTAAGAGCTTATGGAGGTAACCAGATAAAGCCAGCCGGTAGCACCTACCTGAAATGCAGTACTGAAAGGGCAGAGTCCAAGCTCCAGTTCTATGTCATTAAGCAGTCAGCATCTCCAGTTCTTGGAAGAGCAGCATGTGAGGAGTTGAACTTGGTCAGACGTGTTGATGAAATCAAGGAGAGCTCAATTGCAACCAAAGAAGAGCTGGTGAGGCAGTATCCAGAGGTGTTGCAGGGGCTTGGGGAGTTCCCTGGTGAACATCATATTCACATTGACCCAGAAGTGACCCCCGTGATCCATGGCTGCAGAAAAATCCCGTTTGCCATCATGGAAAAACTGAAAAAGACACTGAGTCAGCTGGAAAAAGCTAATGTCATCACTCCAGTAACAGAACCGACACAGTGGTTGAACAGCTTGGTAATAACTGAAAAGAAAAATGGCTCACTCAGACTTTGCCTTGATCCTCGAGAGCTGAACAAAGCCATCGGACGACGGCACTACTCCATACCAACACCTACAGATGTCCAAAGCAGACTGTCTGGCAAGAGAATATTTGCAATACTCGATGAAAAAGACGGATACTGGCAAATTAAGATGGACAGAGCATCGTCACTGTTATGCACCTTCAAAACGCCATGGGGGCGTTACAGGTTCAAGCGTCTCTTATTTGGTATAAAATCAGCCAGCGAAGTCTTCCAACAGAAGAACAGTGAAACATTTGGTGACATTGACTGTGTACAGGTGATAGCCGATGATATGATCATCGCTGCAGCTGATGAGAAGGAACATGCCGAGATACTGCACAAGGTAATACAGAGAGCCAAAGAGATCAATGTCAAGTTCAATGCAGACAAAGTGCAGTACAAAGTGACGGAGGTGAAGTACATGGGACACGTGATAAACCCTGAGGGAGTACGGCCAGACAGTGACAAGGTGAATGCTATTGTACACATGCCAGCACCAGAAGATAGAAAGGGTCTACAAAGGCTACTAGGTATGACTAAGTACCTGTCCCAATACATACCTAATGGAACAGCAGTGGCAGCACCTTTATGGCAGCTACTGAGGAAAGATATGCAGTGGCTGTGGTCACATGAACACGATGCTTCCCTGAACAAACTCAAGACAGCACTAACTGAGGCTCCAGTGCTGAAATTCTTCGACCCAAAACAGCAGATAGTCCTCCAAGCTGATAGATCAAAAGATGGGCTAGGTGCGTGCCTGCGGCAGCGAGGGCAGCCAGTGTCATATGCATCCAGAGCCCTAACACAGGCTGAGCGCAACTATGCGCAGATTGAAAAAGAATTGCTTGCGGTCATGTTTGCGACACGAAAATTCCACCAAGACGTATTTGGTGCATATGTGATGGTGCAGTCAGACCACAAGCCTCTGAAGGCTATATTTACAAAGCCATTAGGACAGGCACCTGCCAGACCACAACGAATGCTGCTACAGTTTCAGCGTTACGATCTCCACATCAAGTACACGCCTGGAAAGGAAATGCTAATAGCAGACACTTTATCCAGAGCGTTTGGTGCTGTGGAAACACAAGAGGAGTCCATGACTACAGATGAAAAGGTAGCCTATGCCATGGAAGCAACTGAGGCTCTGGGAAGAGAGATGCACGAGAGGCTTAAGATGGCAACTGAGGAGGACCGGACCTCGCAAAAGCTAACAGACATTCACCCGAGAGAGTGGCCAAAGCACAAAAAAACAGACAGATGCTGAGCTTAAAGTCTACTTGCCAATCAGAGACACAATCACAGTAAATGGGGGGGGGGGTACTGATGACAGGAGACAGATTCATTATCCTTAAAAAGTTGAGACCAGACATGCTACAGAGACTGCACATAGCCCACCAAGGAGCAAAATGGACCAAAGAACAGGCACGCAACTATCTATATTGGCCAGGCATATCGGCTGATATAGAGCAAATGGTTGGGAGCTGCCCCACCTGTCAACAACGCCTACCAAAGAATCAGAAGGAGCCACTAAAATGCCATGAGCTGCCAGAGCTACCATGGTACAAAGTAGGTGTGGACATTTTTGAGCGACAAGGCAAATCTTTTCTCCTCACAGATTATTTCTCAAAATATCCTGAGGTCCAACAAATACATGACAAAACAACAAGCACAGTAATAGTAAAGTTGAAGGTTTTGTTTTCCAGACATGGTGTTCCGAAGGAAGTGGTGAGTGACCACATGCCATTCGCTAGAGCTGAGATGAGTCAGTTTGCAAGTGACTGGGGCATAACATGGACATTCTCAAACCCAGGCTATCCATAGTCTAACGGGATGGCAGAACGCACAATAAAGACCATTAAACTCATGATAAAGAAGGTGGAGCAGACTAAGACAGACCCCCACCTGGCTCTGTTGACTTTAAGGAACACTCCTGTGACTGGACTTGGTCTCTCTCCTGCAGAAATGCTGATGGGTCGGGTCCTAAGAAGCACATTGCCAGTAGCCAGTAACCGAGGCATCCGACAAGAGTCAAGCAGAGGCTACTTAACCTGCAACAAAGACAAGAGAGCACTACAACCAACATGCAAGACCTCTCTCTGTGCTCGAACCAGAAATAGCTTTCAGTATAGAGACTCCACAAGGCTGGAAACCTGCCCTGGTAGAACAGAAGAGACAGGAGCCGAGGTCATATAATGTTGTGATGGCTGCAGGACAAAGGTACAGAAGGAATAGGAGGCACTTGAGAACGATTCGGAATGACACACATACGGAAATAGAGGACGGTAATGTCAGTGTCACTGAGCAGCCACCTCCAAGCGAGCCTGCAGAACCACATGTACATGACGCGACAAGAAATGTGGAACAACCAGTCAACTGTTCAGACACACAGGTCCAATACACCAGAAGTGGCAGGCTGGTAAAGCAGCCTACCAAATTCAGTGATTTTCAAATGGGCTAACAGTAAAAGTTATGCTCCTACGGAGGGTCATGTGCTAGAAAGCTCTGACCCCGGTGACAGGGTATAACGAGTGTACAGAGTTCTTAAGAAAAAAAAAGAAAATGTAATGAATGTCTAGTATGAACAATGAATGTATGAAGCATGTAACACTCTACTGATGTCAAGAATAGATATAGTAAGCATTCAAAGCCAGACCTTTAAACAGTTCATAGTGGTCTTGTGGACAGTGTTATATCTCCATTTTGAAGTTTAAGAAAAGACGAACAAAGGCATTTGTTTCTTAATGCAGTAAGTCCAAACTGACATATAGAGAAAGAAACAAGTCTATAATGTGATTGTTTTGTTTTTTGTTCTGTGGAAAAAGGGGACTGTAGTATATGTGTTTGAACATATACACGGAGTAATACGGTGGTGAGCCTATACTATAGGTAATACGACGAGAGGCCAATAGGCGTGCTCTCAGGCGGATGTACGTAAGCAGAACTGAAGTCGATTTGGATACGCATAGACATGGGACACGGGGGGAGCCAAGATGGCCGCGTAGTGTTCGGTCTACTGCAGAACCCGCTCTGTCTTGAAAACGTTTTAAAAGCAACAAAACGAACCTTCAGGATAAAAAATTGAAGCCACATATGATGGCAAAAAATCTGGGCTCAGATAAGAGAAAAATTACGACTCCCAGTTCTTCTCCATCCAAACGTTTTGGCAAGAGACAAAACATGGAAACCGACGCCGCAGAAAACATCATTGCTACGCTCAAGATGGCTATCAAAGAGCAAGGAGCTAGCATTGCGAAAAGTATCAGTGACCTGCAGGTTACTGTTAACTTTATTTCTGAAGATCTCAAGGAGCTGAAAGGAAAGTTGACACACACCGAAGCGAGAGTGAGTAAAGCAGAGGAAAAAATCCAAAATTTGGAAAGCAAGGTGCTGGAGCTGTCACGATACAAACGAAGATGGAATCTGCGACTTCACGGGCTAACTGAGGAAGACGGAGAAGACGTTCGCAGAAAGGTCACAGAAATCTGCCAAAACATGGCTCCTGACCACCGAGAGAAATCCCCGGAGGTACACGACTCAGTGTACAGGCTTGGGCAAAGACGTGAGTCTTCAGCGGCACCACTGCCCCGTGTAGTAATCATTCAATTCACTATGTGGCATTTTCGAGACATTATCTGGAAGACGGCGAAACGATCCGACTATTTGACGACCAGGAAGCTGCGCTTTAAGGAAGACCTTTCTCCCGACGACCGAGAGAGGCGCAACCTATTGTGGCCGCAGGTTGAGAAAGCACGGAAGGAGGGGAAGATTGCATACTTCGTGGGAGCCCGTGCGTTTGTGAACAGAAAGGAGATTCACTGAAGTGCCTTTCATCATGTAAGCTAATATGACTCAGGAGTTATTTTTCCTTATTCGTTTTCTAAATATACAATATGCTGTTGTTGCTAAAAACACTTATGTAATGACAGAGTAGTTCTATTCTCTCTGTAATTCACACACTTTTTCTCAGGGTGAAAAGTTAGTTACACTCAAAATTTCATCTTTATCTTTTGTTTCTTTTAATGCTCGAGGATTAAGGGACAATACCAAAAGGAAAGCACTGCTATTATATGCTAAACGCCTGAATACTGATTTTTGTTTGATACAAGAATCTCATTCTGAACCTAATGACATTAGATTCTGGAAATCCCAATGGGGAGAGGACTTGTGGATGTCTCATGGCACAAACCACTCAGCAGGAACTCTGACTTTGAAACACAAGTTTAAAGGGAAAGTTATCTCTTCACAGACAGATGCAAACGGTCACTTTATTTTGTTGGTTATTTCATTTAATGACCAGGTATTTTTATTGGGAAACGTTTATGGTTATAACAACAAACAGGAGAATATTACCTTAATGCATTCAATAAATGCAAAAAATGATTCTATAATAAGTAAATTTGCAGATCTAAAGATCATATTCGGAGGAGACTGGAATCATTCAATGAATGATATGTTAGATAGATGGCCAAATAAAAGTAATACAAATAATAGTTATTTGTTAGATTTTATAAATGAAAGAGATCTGATTGATATTTGGAGGTATAAGAATCCTACAGTTAAAGAATTTACGTGGAAGAACAGGTCAGGGTCATTACAGTCTCGTATTGACTATTGGTTGTTTTCTGATCCATTACCTGAACATGTCTCTTCAGTTAAAATGTTACCAACACCCTTGACGGATCATAAAACTATCATTTTGGAGCTGTATATGTCTACTAGTCATCAAACTAAAAGAGTCAACTCATATTGGAAATTAAATAATTCTCTTTTATTGAATGATTCTTTGGTAAAGGAGATTAAAATAAACATAGATGAATGCTGGGATAGGGCATGTGCTGAAAATACGTATGGCAAAAATTGGGAGTTCATGAAATTTGAATTAAGGTCCCTTATAATGAAGAGGAGCTGAAATAGTTAAAAACAGAAAAAAAGAAGAATCAGAAATGATCTCTGAAATTATTGCTTTATCATCATAGCCACTTGAAAATTTATCAGAGGATAACAAGAACAGACTTCAAATTCTACAATTAAAATTAGATAATCTATATATTCACAAGGCAAAAGGAGCCTTTGTGCGCTCTAGGAGGAGATGGCTTGAGGAAGGAGAGCAAAACTCCAGCTATTTCTTCAAATTAGAGAAACAACATAATACACTTTGCGGCATGACCAAACTCTGTTCAGATGGTGTCATCACACAAGACCCTAAAAAGATTTCTGAGACATGTGAACTATTTTATAAAGAATTATAGAAGTCTAAACTGTCAACAAATGACAAGGAAAGTTTCTTCAACTCTTTAGGTAATATTGAGAGCATCAGCAATGCTAATAAAGATTTGTGTGATGCCCCCATCACAACATTGGATGTTGAGGATGCTATTAAAAAAATGAAACTCAATAAGAGTCCTGGGAATGACGGATTAACCTCAGAGTTATATAAATGTTTCTCCAAGGACTTATCATGCTTTTTACATAAAGTATATATAGAAAGCATTGCTAATGAAAAGCTCCCTCCTTCATTGTCTCAGGGGTTGATCACTTTGATTCCCAAACCGCAAAAAGACTATTTGTTGTTAGATAATTGGAGACCTATTTCACTCTTGAACAATGACTACAAGATAATTGCTATGTGTTTGGCTAAAAAATTGAAAAGTACACTTAATGACATTATTGATGAAACACAATCTGGTTTCATGACTGGTAGACATATACTCACTGGCCACTTTATTAGGGGCACCTTGCTAGTACCGGGTTGGACCCCCTTTTGCCTTCAGAACTGCCTTAATCCTTCGTGGCATAGATTCAACAAGGTACTGGAAACATTCCTCAGAGAGTTTGCTCCATATTGACATGATAGCATCACGCAGTTGCTGCAGATTTGTCGGCTGCACATCCATGATGCGAATCTCCCGGTCCACCACATCCCAAAGGTGCTCTATTGGATTGAGATCTGGTGACTGTGGAGGCCATTTGAGTACAGTGAACTCATTGTCATGTTCAAGAAACCAGTCTGAGATGATTCGAGCTTTATGACATGGCGCGTTATCCTGCAGGAAGTAGCCATCAGAAGATGGGAACACTGTGGTCATAAAGGGATGGACATGGTCAGCAACAATACTCAGGTAGGCTGTGGTGTTGACACGATGCTCAATTGGTACTAAGGGGCCCAACGTGTGCCAAGAAAATATCCCCCACACCATTACACCACCACCAGCAGCCTGAACCGTTGATACAAGGCAGGATGGATCCAT
Source organism: Lampris incognitus (assembly GCF_029633865.1). Taxonomy (NCBI): domain Eukaryota; kingdom Metazoa; phylum Chordata; class Actinopteri; order Lampriformes; family Lampridae; genus Lampris; species Lampris incognitus. The sequence continues at coordinate 93,228,759 of NC_079211.1, read as the reverse complement.
GCTTTCATGTTGTTGACGCCAAATTCTGACCCTACCATCCGAATGTCGCAGCAGAAATCGAGACTCATCAGACCAGGCAACGTTTTTCCAATCTTCTATTGCCCAATTTTGGTGAGCCTGTGCGAATTGTAGCCTCAGTTTCCTGTTCTTAGCTGACAGGAGTGGTACCCGGTGTGGTCTTCTGCTGCTGTAGCCCATCTGCCTCAAGGTTCGACGTGTTGTGCGTTCAGAGATGCTCTTCTGCATACCTCGGTTGTAATGAGTGGTTATTTGAGTTACTGTTGCCTTTCTGTCAGCTCGAACCAGTCTGGCCATTCTCCTCTGACCTCAGGCATCAACAAGGCATTTTCGCCCACAGAACTGCCGCTCACTGGATATTTTCTCTTTTTCGGACCATTCTCTGTAAACCCTAGAGATGGTTGTGCGTGAAAATCCCAGTAGATCAGCAGTTTCTGAAATACTCAGACCAGCCTGTCTGGCACCAACAACCATGCCACGTTCAAAGCCACTTAAATCAACTTTCTTTCCCATTCTGATGCTCGGTTTGAACTGCAGCAGATCGTCTTGACCATGTCTACATGCCTAAATGCATTGAGTTGCTGCCATGTGATTGGCTGATTAGACATTTGCGTTAACGAGCAGTTGGACAGGTGTGCCTAATAAAGTGGCCGGTGAGTGTATAACAAACAACATAAGACTGGCGATTGATATCTTGGATCATTCAGAATTAATTACAGATAACAGCTTCATTCTTTTTTTAGATTTTTATAAAGCTTTTGATTCCATTGAACACAAATTCATATTTAAAGCACTTGACATTTTTGGTTTTGGGAATATGTTTAAAAAATCTGTCAAAACGTTATATGCAGGTGCAAATAGTTCAATCAAACTCCCATATGGCACTACTAAAAGATTTAACTTAAATCGTGGAATCCGTCAAGGTTGTCCGATCTCGGCATATCTCTTCCTTCTTCCTATGCAATTACTCTCCATTCATTTCAAAAACAGTGATGTATTGGGTCTCTCTATTGTTGGCAGAACACTATCTATCACTCAACTTGCAGATGATACAACACTTTTTTTAAAGGATAAATTTCAAGTTAATAAAGCAATCAAAGTCATTAACTCTTTCTCAATGGCCTCCGGCCTTAAACTGAACATTTCAAAATGTGAGCTTCTTCCTGTTAATAGTTGCACAGATACTATTATTTCTGGGATCCCTGTGAAGCATAAGGTTAAATATCTTGGTATTATAATTGAAAAGACCAAAGCTCCAGACTATCTGAAAATGTTAATCCACTTACAGCTTCAGTCCAACAGAGGTTTATTAACCTTTGGCTTCAAAGAGATTTGTCTATTACTGGAAGATCCTTGGTAGCTAAAGTTGAAGGCCTCTCCAGACTTATATATGCAGCTATGGCACTTGATGTCTCAAAAGACATATGCACTAAAATTGACAGAATATTATTTGAATTTATCTGGAAAAAAAGAATACATTATATTAAGAAGAATGTCATGATAAATAAGTTATGTTCTGGTGGGATTAATTCTTTAGACTTCACCTCCTCAAACTCTTCTTTTAAAGTCAAATGGATCAAATTTTTCTTAAAAAATCCCAACTCAATCTGGAATTTTATTACTGCCCATATATTTAATTCACTTGGAGGAATGCATTTTCTCTTAAGGTGCAATTACAATATTTATAAATTACCGATAAAACTGTCCAACTTTCATAGTCAACTTTTGTTATCCTGGTCAATGATGTACTCACACAATTTTTCTCCCCATAAATATTTCATTTGGAACAATCAAGATATTAGGTTTAAGAACAAATCTTTATATATTAAGAGATGGGTTGATAATAAAATTTTACTTGTTAGTCAATTACTGAATGACAATGGTCAGCTTTTCACTTATGAAGAATTTCTTTCTGTATATGGTTTCCCTGTTACACCAAGAGAATATTCTATTGTATTTGATGCAATACCAGATGGAGTTAGAAGGTTATTGTTGTCTGCTCCTAAAGGTAAAAGTTGTACTATTCCAGGTTTAACTCCTGAAGACATATATATTGGTAACTTGTGTCCTTTATTAAGTGATAAAGCCATTAATCAATGCGTTAGAAATATTATTCAGAGAGACATTGTTTCTAAACCTGCAGCCATTTTCTACTGGAATAATATTTATAATGACATAGATTGGAGGAACACTTGGATTTTATCACGAAAATATTGTATTACAAATAAGGTACGAGAAGTTACATTTAAACTGCTTCACAGATGTTATCCAGTCAAGTCCCTTCTTGTAAAATACAAGATTAATATTGACACACTCTGTTCCTTTTGTGGCAATGTGGATGAAACCGTATGTCATTTATTTTGGGATTGTACCTACTCTCATGTTTTTTGGATTGATCTAAATAATCTCATAAATAACAAAATTGACTCTTCTTGTAAACTGGACATCCAACATGTTTTATTTGGTCTGTCACAAAATGAGGAAATAAGTTCAGAAAAAATGTATATCATCAACCTTCTATGAATATTTGCTAAATTTCATATTCATTGTACCAAATTTGCACACCAGCGTCCAAACATTAGTGTATTCAAAGCACTTCTTTCATCCTATTTAGAATCTTTAAAAGAATGTATGAATCCTAAAGCCAGCAAAACCAGAAGACTATGTGAAGAATATAATTTAACTTAAATCCTGTATCTCGAGCTTTTTTATTTTGTCTTTTCTTTTCTTTTTTTTATGGATATGTAAATTTTAATTTTGAAATAATTTATATTTTTGTAACTACTTTTTGTCCTATTGTGATGTAATATTTTCTTGTTTATATGTTTTGTTCAATAAAATTTAAAAAAACAAAAACAAAAAAAAACCGCATAGACATATAAAGAGTAGGCGCCGCATTGGCTGTTGGGGCGCGAGAAATACGGCCGCCATCTTGGACCGGTCATCCTACGAGTTGCCTAGCAGCAGAATACACGACTGAGAAAGATGCCAGAACACTGTTCAGCAGTTCCTGCTCCAATCGACGGACCGTCGAAAACAGGGCTCGGGGGATTACTTTTCACAAGTAAGATTGAACATCACTATTGGTTGTATTTTGTGAATATAATATTACTGTACTGTATTTATGTCCAACTGCGAAATCGTAGCCAGCTAGCTAGGCTATGCTCAGTGCCGGTGTTCACCCGGCTATGAACTGAGACTTTATGTAGCCCGTGGAATTAGATACCACACAGGACACAATTACTTCCGGGGTTCTTGTAGCTTTAATTTTATTGTTTGAACCTTCGAATGCAGATCGTTTTACTGAGTGCATAAATTCCTGTGTCTTTCGAGCAAACAGCTCATAAATGTTCACAGATGTGGCAAGTTTAACAGAAAAGATTTTAAAAGGAAAATAAATACAACATACAACATACGGTGCAAAATACGGCAGTGGACTATATATGTTAAACAGGGTTTAACAAAGACATGTGGAACTTCCTGAAGATCGCGCAACTTCTCACTCTGTCAGTTACCTTTAAACAGAATTAAAATGCATATAAAACCTTTACATCCCAAATACAATGGCATGGTGTGGCTTTATTCACGCCAACATTACCTTGTCATGCCTGCAATGGCGAACAGTGGTCGACGGCTCGCGCCCAAAATCACCGAACATCAACTCCAGTAGCGTCTAAATCAAACCATCTTGTCAAATTACCGACATACAATATTGTTTGGAATAATGTTACAGGTATATTTCACAAGATATTTACCCTTACTTACTGCGGAGTCAGAGCACCGTCACACCGCAATCTTCAGGTGCTCCACACAAGATAAAAAGAAAGAATACCCAAGATGCACTTGGATAACTTGCACGAAGTTACAGTAAAAGTCCGCAACACTGCCACTCACTGGTCAAAACATGCAATGACAGCCAAAACTATAAAAATACACTCACAATCTGCTTCACAATTTAACTACATCAAATGACATTTTACATGGCTTGACAGTGTAACAATTACATATATTAACAGTTAAACTATACTAAATTTAAGTGGAAAATCATTTAACATATTTAACAGATTTACCACCCGGCTACATTTATAAGTCATATTACATAACACGGACTTTACAACTGACAAAAGAATGCTGTTGTACAAATAAAACAATATTAACGTTACTGGTATTATATTGACCAGCGAATTTTACACAGGTGGCACAGACTGTATTATTCACATGTAATCCATCCTAACAACAGTAAGATATGGGAGAACCGGGCCGAAAGTAACACGCCACGAAATTAGCACAGAGCTTTTTTCGAAGGAAACAAAACAGGACGTGATGCAATTAAGTGAGTGTGTGTGTTTATAAGACCTCTCTCTTCTCCCAAAACACTGGCGCGATACGCAGTTATTTAAAAAAGTTATAGAGCGAAAGCTGTTTTTTCCTGCGGCAAGTAAAATTACGTGATCTGAGGTTTTTTTTCGAATTGCGTTTCATTCTTAGAAGTTCCGGTAAATGACTTTATGTTGCTTTGTTAGCACATTTACTGTCTCGATGACAGAATAGTTTTAAATCGACAGGCTACCACAGTTCATATGCTAGCCAGGCTAAATGGAGAGGTGACCTGAGAGGGTCGAACGTACCAGCGAGGGGAGGGACGAAAGTAACGTAAATGATTTCCCTAGCAAGCTGCAAGTTCATGTATTTTATTGTATTATACTTACAGAGTAGTACAGTTAAGGTAATTCTTTTCAGCCTACATAGCCAATTGTTTTTAATTATTTGAGGACTTACCTTGCTTACGCCTTCACACAAACTGCAATTCTCCAAATAACGACAAAGACCAATTAGTTCCACGTGAAGGCGGTGTGCGCATGAAGGTTAGCGCAAAAGCAATTGGTGAATTAAAAGAAATGAACAAAAGCGCGAATGGCTGATTCAAATATAATAACCAACCTCTATCACTGACGTTTTTGTGAAAATGTTGAAAAAATACGAGGCTTGTATCAAAATTGCGTTACACAACATTGATAAATTGACGCTAAGAATATTTATTAGTCTATGAAACTCAAAATATTGTCTTGATGAATTGGCACAGATGTTAAATTGGGTCTGCAAGATTGGTTGATAAAGGTAAACGTGATCAGAATACAAAATTATACGATGCATCTTACGCTTTATGACAGCCGCTACTTTCGCACCGCAGCAGTGCTACTTTGGTCCCGCAAGGGAGGTGCGGAAGTACCATCGCGCAAGTTGTGTTCTCTGTCTGTTTATGTCCAGATCATTTAACTGAGAAACATATGGAAAGTTGCTTCTGAAAGGGGACACATGTATGTTGTTTCTGATAAAAAAATGGCATCTATTACTGTCACCATACCGGAGTAAACTCGGAAAAAGTCAAAAGTGGTACTTTCGGCCCGGTTCTCCTACCTCTCATGTCTCATACTCACCTCACTTACTTAAAAATACAGACATCTGACTGTAGAATAGTTTGCAAACAAACCTACCGTATTCACAATTTCACTAGCTTTGGTTCATTGTCAAAAATATGCATCAAAATAGGAGTTTTGTTGAAGAAAGGTTCTATGAAATTTGAAGGAAAAAAATAAGCGTGACCTCCTTTGTAAAATGTTTTTGTGTAGACTCTCTCAAATCTCCCGTTTTCATTTTGAAGGTTTCCCAAAGACAATGTTTTGAGGAAGAAGTGGGAAGTGTCTTTGAGGAGGGAAGGATTCACTGCAAGTGATTCCTCCGTGCTCTGCTGTGAGCATTTTAAGCAGAGCGATTTTGATAGGACAGGTCGGATTGTCCGACTCAGACATGTAGTTATTCCATCCATCTTCAGCTTCCCGGTTCACCTCCAAAGAGTAGGTGTATCATCATAAGACTATTAGCATTAATAAATGTAAATATTCTATTATCAATTACAGGGCTGGGTGAGATATTCATCCCTGTATATATATATATATATATTCTTTTCAAGTATTATACTTCTTCATTTTAGCCGGAAAGGGAAAGGACTACGTCTACCTCCAGAAGAGCTGAAGAGAGCCTGTCCGTGGCCTCTCAGGATGCCCCAGAACCTGCAGCCTCACACCCACAACCTCAGCCTAATGATGTGAATTTCTACTTTAAACATCATATCATAATGGTCCTGGACATATTCAAATCTCACTTGTTTGCTGCCACTCATATTAAACACACTCACAAATTAACCCATACACACGATTAAAGGCATGTTGAACATGCACTCCTGACACACACACACACACACACACACACACACACACACACACACACACACACACACACACACACAAAGAAACACACACACACACACACGGTGCTGGCATTGGCTTTGACAGGTGACGATTATAAGAAAGAATGTGGGCCATAGTGGTGTCAAAGTGATGTGTGTGAAGTGAAACATCACTCAAACTATGTTCATCCCTCTTTCTACTAGGATCATGCCTATGCCTTTCCTGCTTCTTCTACTGCTCTGAAGACCAGACTTAATGAAGTCTTGGCAAGAGTGGAAAGTCTGGAGCGAGAGAAGAAGAATGCCATGGCCAGAGAAAAGAGGGCAAAGACCACAGTGAAAAGTCTTTTGGGGGATTTGAGAGAAAAGAACCTCATTAATGAAGAGCTCAACGAGAGGCTTGAATTCTACTCAGGTAAGACGAAGTTAGCGCTTTGAAATTCATGTACATGTTATTCTTACACTCTTTATTAAACTCCTCAGTTATTATCTGAAGGGGACTTATTAATTTTTGCTCATAACATTTCAGATCTTCAAGTAGACTTCATGGCAAAACAGTTCTCTTTCAAGGGTTTTAGGGGTTTCATGTCAAACTTTAATTAGCAACTTTTTTTTTTTCCCTTACATTGTTATGCTACATTGTTTATATATTTATCTCTCTTTAAAATATATATGTATATCTGTATTTGTTTTTTATTATTACATCATACTCTTGGATATAATTACGATATTATTACAGTATTATACCACTTTATTATACACACACACACACACACACTGTATACTTCCTACCCTCACATGTAAATATTTTGTGTTGTTGTCAGTGTTTACGTTTGTCCATTGTGTGTAATGTACTGGTCACTTATGTAAGCAACTTTGTACATGTGTAAATATGGTTTGGGGTGGGGATTTATATATATTTTCATTTTCTCTGATATATAACATATATTGTTGTTATATATACTGTAGATATATAATGTGTTCATATATTGTTTATATATTTATATAGCCTAATCATATATTGTTTCTTCAACTTATTAAAATAGCTGACTTTACTGCCACTCTCTGCTTCTGCCTCTCTATCATATTTTAGCGTGTGTGTGTGTGTGTGTGTGCGTGTGTGTGTGTATATATATATATATATATATATATATATATATATATATATATATATATATAGTGAGTGTTTTGCTAAATACTGTATTGTTCCGAATATAAGACGACCCTGATTATAAGACGACCCCCCCTTTTTCAAGACTCATTTTTGGAAAAATACTTTTTGTAGAGCAAATATTGGTTTTATAAAGAAAAACATTATATTTGAAAATAATAATAAAAACACATTGAATAAAACAAGGTAGTCTGTTTAACAGCTTTTAAATAAAATTATGTTTTCAATATATTTTAGTTGAAATTGTCACATTTAAATAAAAAAATCTAACTACATTTGTAAATGAATGACTTATGGTATTTAAATAGCATACAAACGAAAATTAACTGTAGTCTATTGAGACTATCCATCTCATAGTGAAAAAATAACCATTTCAACATTTCAATAACTGTATTAACCATCGAAGTGGTCTAATTTTAGAACGGTCTTGAAAAAAAAATCTGACTGAGTGAGAATGTATATTGACATTCAAAAGTCTAGACCTCGAATGTAAGACGACCCCCACTGTAATGTCCGTAGACGCCTTGTCTTACTGACATAAGAATAATTCAAGAACGAGCCGACTTCGTAGGTTCTTAACTGTGTAGCTTTTACTAGCGTTCATCCGACATACAACCTTCATAACATGCGCTTCTCACTTCCTGTATACGTCACACGCACTGCACGTACACCCGTGAGTAGGTCAAGTTAAACACGTGACCTTTCATTCATTACATCTCCCCCTCTAAGATGATTTTCTAACCTGTATATCACCCCCCTTTTCACAAAAAAAATAAAAAATCCCCCACAGTACACAAGTCCATACGCCTCACAAATCCAGCCGGATTGCAGGCTTGCTCACCCTGCCAGAGCGAGTAACATATGGTGTGGAAGTTGGCATTTCTGCTGCTCGGGACTCATCCGTGTTTCCACTCTCCCCTGGAGTGACATGGTCAGGATCCCTGCTGACAAAGGTGAGTGTTTTAGGTGTGGCCAACAGGTGGCGCCTGTTCCTTCTGTAATGTTCACCTTGAGCTGTCTCCACTATGTAGGATCTGGGAGTGGAGCTCTGACTGTGAACAACTGCTGGCATTGTCCATGTTTTCTGTCCATCAGGTTTGGTGAGTACTGCGTCACCCGAGTTCAGTGGGTGCAGTGTCCGCACGCCGTTCCTGCGGTTGTAGTAGAAAGCCTGCCTCGATTTGGCTGCGGCGTCAGCAGTTTTGATCAGTTCCTCTTTAGGCCAGGCCGGTTTCAGGTTATGCTGCAATGTGGGTAAGGTGGTTCTGAGTCTCCTACCCATGAGCAATTCCGCTGGACTGGCTCCAGTGGAAGAAGAGGGTGTAGCTCTGTATGTCAACAGGGCGAGGAGAGGGTCTTCCTGCCTTAATATGCTTTTGGCTATCTGAACAGCCCTCTCTGCCTGTCCATTACTCTGGGGGTAGTGTGGGCTTGAAGTCACATGGATGAAATCATAATCCTCACTGAACCTCCTCATCTCTTCTGAAACTAGCTGTGGCCCATTATCGCTAACTACAATTTCAGGGATACCAAAACGTGCAAATGTAGCCTTCAGCCTAGCTACAACCTGACTGCTAGTAGTTGTTGGTAGATTTAGGATCTCCAAAAACCTGGAATAATAGTCAGACACTATCAAGTAGTTTTGCTTTTTGTACTCACACAGGTCTATGCCAACTTTCTGCCATGGTCTGGATGGGAGCTCACTTGACATTAAAGGCTCTTTTCTCTGTGTGTTCTTGTGTTCTCTGCAGAATTGACATTGCTGTATCTTTGTTGTAATGTGCTCTGTCATTTTGGGCCACCACACTGACTGGCTAGCTCTCTCTCTGCACTTAACTATCCCCTGGTGCCCGTCGTGTATTCTGTCTAAGATCACCTCCCTCATCTCTGTGGGAATGACGATACGACTGCCTCTGATGACTAAACCATCTACCTCAGATAACTCCCCTCTCACCTGATAAAAGTCTCTGACTGTCTCCGGCACTTTATCGACATACTCAGGCCAGCCGTGTCTGATGAAGCCCAACACTGTCTGGAGCTGCAGATCCCCATCCGTGCTCTGTTTTATCTCCTGCATCCTTTGAGGTGTGGCAGGCACCTGGGACACGATGGCATCAATGTGCGCTGCAACATCATCATGAGAGGCACCATCTCCGTAGCACTGCTCTGGGCCTCTGGAGAGTGCATCAGCCACAGCTAAAGTTTTGCCTGGTGCGTATTCAGCCACTGCATTGAAACGCATCAGCCTCATTAACAGTCTCTGGCACCTAATGGGCACATTATCCAAGTCTTTGCTGTTCATGAGAGGCACTAGTGGTTTATGATCGGTGACAAGTCTGAAATTGTCAAGCCCAAACAAGTACTTCTCGAACCTTTCACATGCCCAGACGCTGGCTAAGCACTCTTTCTCGATCTGTGCGTACCTTGTCTCTGCGTCACTCAGCCGTCGGGAGCAGTAGGCCACGGGCTTCCAGTGTTCCCCGTGCTGCTGGAGCAGAACGCCTCCCAGCCCGTAGCTGCTGGCATCTGCTGACACCACCGTAGCCTTAGTGACGTCATAAAAGGTGAGTACCCTAACCCTAACCCTAACCCTTAAAGCAGCGAGTGCTGCTTTAAGGTCTTGGAATGCTGTGTTCTGTGCAGGTCCCCACAGCCACTCTGTCGTTGCTTTAAGCAGTCCATAAAGCGGCTGACCTACAGTGGACAGCTCTGGGACGTATTTTGCCAAATAGTTCACCATCCCGAGGAACCTCTTGAGTTCCGTCACGTTCTGGGGCTGAGGAAAGTTCTCTATTCCGGCCACTTTGTCCGGGTCAGGTCTGATGCCTGCCTCGTCGATGACATGACCAAGGAAGCGGACTTGTTTCTGTTTGAACTTGTATTTCGCTTGGTTCAGTTTGAGACCTGCTGTTTCAATGAACCCCAGCGCCTCTGCTAGGCGCCAGTCATGGATTTCCTCAGTCTCTCCATGTATAAGGATGTCATCCATGTACACCTCTGTGCCCTCTAGCCCGGTCAGAGTTTCCGCCATCTTTCTCTGGAAAATCTCTGGAGCACTCGTTATCCCAAATGGAAGGCGGCAGAAAGCATACCTCCCAAATGGGGTGATGAAAGTGGTGAGCCCCCTGCTGTCTTCATGCAAGGGGATCTGGTAAAACCCACTTGCTGCATCCAACGTTGTGAAGAACTTTGACCCTGCGAGCCTTGGCATTATTTCCTCCATAGTGGGCAGCACGTATTTCTCACGTTTCACCGCTCGATTCAGCCTCCTGAGGTCAGCGCAGCAGCGAACCTCTTTCTTGTTCGGTTTCAGCACCGGCACCATAGCGGCGCACCATTCTGTGGGCTGAGTCACTTTTTCAATAATGCCCTCATTTTCCATGCGCTGCAGTTCTTTCTTAACCAGTGGTACAAGTGGCAGCGGTATCCGTCTGGCTGTATGCACCGCGTATGGCTGGGCACCCTCCACCAGAGCTATTTTCACTGGGTCTGTTTTCAGCAGTCCACTTGAACCGAAAACTCCACTGACCTCATTCATCCGCTTCACTAGACCCATCTCCACTGCCTCTGGACGACTCAGCAGACAGCTGCCTCTCCCCTTGATCACATACACTGGAAAGGAGTATTGTTTCTCCTTGTAGTTGGTTGTGGCTTGAAACTGTCCTATGCAGCTGATGTTTCCACCTGGGCTTATGAAGCATGTGTCAGGAGGTCCCAGTTTTATGTTTGGCTTCAGCTTTTTAAATGTCCCTTGGTTGATAACAGTAGCATCAGCCCCCGTGTCAATTTTAAAGGTTATTGGTACATCACTTATTGTTAAACTAACAGTCCAATCTTCCTGACTGCTCTCTTTGCCAACTTCTCCCAGAAAGTACAGCTGTTTAACCTCTTCAGTGACTTCTCTCACCGCTTTAGAGTGACATACACGCTCCCAATGTCCCTTTTTATGACACTTGTTGCACTTACTGTTCGTTGCAGGACACTTCCGCTCATCGGTGTGCTGCGTCTTGCCACACCTCCCGCATTCATCTACTTTGTTGGTTGCAGGTCTGCTGCCACCATGACGCTGTCCGCCCTTTTTGTTTTGGCGTTCGTCCCGCCATCGGACAACATTGACGTTAGCCAGCTGGGCCTCTGGTTGGTTAGCTTGGAGGCTGAGCTGCTTTGTTATTGCCTCCGCCTGGCGCACTTGTTCAATGACTTTCACCAGAGTAAGGTCCGCTGTGAGCTGGAACTGACGGGAGAGCACCTTATCTTTTATGCCCACTACCAGACGATCTCTGATATGTTCATCCCTCTTGTCCCCAAACTCGCAGTGTTCAGACAACTCATACAATGTCCGGATGTACATCTCCGCTGTCTCTCCTGGCTGCTGGCTACGTTGATAGAAGCACGCCCTCTCATGTGTGATGTTACGGCGGGGAATAAAGTAGCCGTCGAACTTTTTCAGTACGATATCATAGTCCACTTTATCACCCTCCGCCGCGAAGTCAAACGAGCTGAACATCTTTTCAGCCTCGCTGCCCATTGCATAAATCAGCGAACTCACTTGAATCTCCCCGTCGTCTTTATCCAGCTTTGTCGCGAGCCTGAAGCGCGTAAACCGTTGTTTCCACTCCGGCCATTCAACGGGGCAGTCAAACTTGAATTCACTCGGCGGATTAAACTTCGGCATGACCGCTCGTGTTCAGATACACAGACTATTCTGACACCATGTAATGTCCGTAGACGCCTTGTCTTACTGACATAAGAATAATTCAAGAACGAGCCGACTTCGTAGGTTCTTAACTGTGTAGCTTTTACTAGCGTTCATCCGACATACAACCTTCATAACATGCGCTTCTAACTTCCTGTATACGTCACACGCACTGCACGTACACCCGTGAGTAGGTCAAGTTAAACACGTGACCTTTCATTCATTACACCCACTTTTTCATACCTAGTTCCAGGGTACAAATCCCGTTTTATATTCAGAACAATACGGTAGCTACCTATCATATATCACATATATCATATATCAGAATATTCTATTACTGTTAACCCAACTATGAATATTAAAATACGTCAAACCATGTGTCCTGTATCATAGCTACATGTATGACGTTTTCAGCAACAAAAAAGGCGTGGAAATCAGTTTGGTATTCAGCGAGTTATGATTGATTAACTGCGCTGACAGCTCATTGCGCCTGCCAAACACATTACACTGAGTGGAGCGGGTGACCGGTCCAAGATGGCGGCCCCACGGCTCGTCAGCGCCAATAGGCAGTAGCGGTCGATGCGGCGTCTACTCTTTATAAGTCTATGAGGATACGCATGCACGGTTGTTGAACAAAGTTCATAAGAGGGACTACCCGCCAGTCTCCTCATCAGTATAAACTACAATAACCCCCCTTCACATTACGCCCCTGTCTTGCAGTCCGCAGACAGACCCCTCTTAACCCCGCGACAGCTACTTCAACCCTACTTATGGTTTCGCCTTACTATGTGCCATATCCTATTATTTATTTTCATGCTATTTATCTTCTCGTCTGTTTGTCCTATCTATTCATTTACTTATCTATTTATTCAATCTCTTCGTTTACCCGTTTATTCTGTTTATCCGTTTGTCTCAGCTCAGCTATTCATAACTATATTGTTGCACCGACTGCCGAGTCAAATTCCTGTCCAGTGAACCTATGGCGAACAAAGTGGTCGTTCGTTTCATTGTCACTGGATGAGTTTGATTTACAAAAAAAGGACCGCAGACCTGCTGGGCGGCGCTAACGAAACCCCAAACAAAACCGGCACACTCCGATCATAAAATCAAGCACGTCACGCAGTTGTCAACAGTCAGTATGGCGGTACAGTGAAGCCATATGGCCGGTGCGTCATAGAACAAATCCTGCTCTAGTTTTTTTTGTTTTGTTTTTCATAACCAGCTGTAATCTACTCTTTTAGAGTCAGAAGAAGTACATTTTTATCCAAAAATGGCTCATCTGAGTAAAAGTCCTTCTGACAGAGAGAGGTAGGATAATATTCCTCAGCTAGCTCGTTAGCCTAGCAGAGCTAACCAGCGCTAGGTCCTGCTGCTTGCGAAATATTACGTAGAACTAACCCGGTTCAGTTTAATCACCAAATATTTCTGCTCGGTTCACATAATCTATATGATCTTAATTTTACGGTAGATTTGTAATATTGCTGAGATGGCATTACTGCCAACATACGTTTAACGCCAATTAGTTGTACTATCGTACTGGCGTCTTATATATAAGCTGGTATTTTCGACACAAGTCAGTGTATGGTGGTCGTTTTACATTCGCGTCATTGTTTCCAATATGATGCTTTCTTTGGCTATGATGGTGATTATTTGTTCACCCGTGGCTCAGCACTGAAAAGAGCACCGTATGACTTGGTGGCTGCTGAGTTTTAATGAACTATTTTCGACTGGCCAGAACACATTTACTTTTATTTGTATTTAGTTACTTTTATAGGACTTATCTACTCATGGTTACAGAGTACTTCACACGACAGAATTAAAAACTGATAAATGGCGGTGGAAATATAAAAGTTTTTTTTAAGTGTATCGATTCAAGCCTATGGCTGGAAGGTTTCATGAGGTTTCTGGTCATCATTTTGAGGTTATTAAGCTAATATTTAAACTACTCAGCCTGTTACATGCTTGTTGAACTAAAAGACTGGATTCATGTTTTTTTTTGGTGTTTTTTGTTTTTTTGTTTTTTTGCTTAAACCAGAGGAAGTTTCTTCTGCTGAAGTGTTGCATGTGCCGGTGTGTGAGTCTGTTTGTGTTTGCAGGTTTATCTGCTTGTATCCAGTCTACATCAACAGTAAGAAGACCCTGGCCGAGGGGCGCAGGATTCCCACAGAGAAGGTGATTTTTAAAAAAAACATGTTTTTAGTATTATTATCAGGTGTTATCTTGTTGTGATGCTACTATTACATGAATTTATCAATGAAACCAGCAAACATAACCAATATGGGCTTTAGTGACTTTGCTGAAGAAAAACTTTAGTTTTCAGTTGAGTTGGAATGGACTGGCATCACGACACCGACACTGTTGTTCAGCAGGACTGCATTCTCTCATCCAGAGTGAGAAGACAAGAACACATTAGAGGTTTCACAGAATAGTCAACTATCAGTCACCCGTTGACACCGCATATTTGTAGACTAATCTGTGGTTTTAGCACTGTGTAGTAATAAATCACGGGCAATGCATCTACAGCTGATATGCAGCTGGAGGCGCTGTGGTTTCGGCATAGACCTGTAGGAACAATTATTTTCTACATTATGTCATGTTAAATAAACAATCACTTTCTACGTCATGCCATGTTAAATAAACAATAACTTTCTACGTTATTTCATGTTAAATAAACAGAATCACTTTCTACGTTACGCCATGTTAAATAAACAAACAGAATTTAAGGTATTTAGAGAAGGAAAGACTCCTGCTATCCCCATGTTACGGTTTAACAAGTGACCATGTTAACTGGTGACTTTAGTGATGGCAGCTGTTAAGAGCATCAACAGAACCATGTCTTCCTAAAAGCCTTTACTTTTACTTTGGTCAGTTTTGAATACTCATCCATGTTTAATATCTACGCTAACCTTTTATGAAAGTTAAATTGCGCTCAGCAAGACTCTCGTAATGCGTCTTATAATGTGGGAAACAAACTGCAGCTGGCAGTGCAGCTGTATTTTATTATTTCCTTAAAATCGGAAAGTGACCCATATTCGATCATTTAACCTGTAATGTTAAGATGTATACACAAGCAAACGCTCTCTCACGTAAGTTTGGTATTTGTTCAGTTAGTGTGAAGATGTCTCTGTTCAGAGCATATTGTGCACCACTTTATACTGCACACCTGTGGTCAAACTACACAAAAGCAAGCCTGCAGAGGCTTCGAGGAGCTTATAATGATGCTATGAAAATACTACTAAAAAGAGCTAGATGGTGTAGTGCAAGTGAAATGTTTGTGGCTGCAGGAGTCAGTACCTTTCAGGCTCTTCTTTTTTGGGATTTTTTCCTCCTTTTTCTCCCCAATTGTATCTGGCCAATTACCCCACTCTTCCGAGCAGTCTGGGTCGCTGCTCCAACCCCTTTGCTGATCCGGGGAGGGCTGCAGACTACCACATGCCTCCTCCCATACATGTGGAGTCGCCAGCCGCTTCTTTTCACCTGACAGTGAGGAGTTTCACCAGGGGGACATAGCGCGTGGGAGGATCACGCTACTCCCCCCAGTTCCCCCTCCCCTCTCAACAGGCGCCCTGGCCGACCAGAGGAGGCGCTAGTGCAGCGACAAGGACACATACCCACATCCAGCTTCCCTACCGCAGACACGGCCAATTGTATCTGTAGAGACGCCCGACCAACCAGAACATTACTGGTTAAGCCGAAACACCTGCAAGAAAGCAGTCGTGTTGTTACTGCAGTCAAACTTTCCAGCTCAAACAAGCATGCTGGGGCTTTAATCCAATCAGATTGCGGCTAATTTATAAACAGCCTATTGGAACCAATCGAGGACTCTGCTATTTCATCTACAACCAGGTTGGTCCCGCCTACATGAATTAACCCTTTACTGGTTGTATTTCAGACTTTTTTTTTACAAGAATTGATCATTGTTATCAGATGAAAAAATGTGACATATCTCCCGTGAGTAATCGACCTGTTGACTAGTTTTTCGGAGTAGTTGACGACTACTAAAATGCAGCAGTCCCATGGCCCAAAGTTTTCCTTTTTTTTCTTAGAATCCTAAAGTTTTCACTAAATTACTGTGTATGGGGCTCTGATAGAAACATGTCTCTAATGTCTCTGTTGTAATTCTGTCAGGGTGTGGAAAATCCAACGTGTGCTGAGATCAGAGATGTTCTCACCGCTGCTGGGATGAACGTCTACGTGGAGGTTGACCAATAAGTTTTTTGGGATGTCGAACTGTTTTATGTTGTGTGTGTGTGTGTGTGTGGTTGTATGTGTGTGTGTGTTACTTACCGTTGAGTCGGTCTACAATGTCCCAACATCTGTGATATTGTACTGTGGTTTCTACTACTGCTACCCTACTTCAAATGATCTGTCATGTTTTTCTTTCCGATTGCATGTTTTCTGTGTGTGTGTGTGTGTGTGTGTTTTAGAACAAGATGCACCCAAGAGAGTGGAACAGAGATGTTCAGTTCAGAGGTCGGGTCAGAGTTCAACTCAAACAGGAAGATGGCAGCTTCTGTCAGGACAAGTTCACCTCTCGTACGTACGTGTGTGTGTGTGTGTGTGTGTGTGTGTGTGTGTGTGTGAGAGAGAGAGAAAGATCAAATGTGCAGGACACATTGACAGGTTAAATGCAAAAGGTGAGCATGATCATGGATCAAAATTCAATTCAATGTATTGTCATTAAAAACAATGTGCAGGCACATGTTAAAAATGAAATAAGGGCTGCGGTTTCGCCAAACAGTGCAAGACAGACACAGACAAACACAGCAAACACAGTATAAGATGTACACACATGAAGACCGAAAGATAAAAATAAGTTAAAAAAGAGCAAGTGTACAAAATATTTAAAAATATCTACAGAAATCCAGTGGGTAGCCAGGTTCAGGTGGGCAACAGCTTGGGGAAGCTGTTTTTGAGCCTTGTAGTGCAGGCTCTGAGGCTTCTGTAGCGCCTCCCAGAGCACAGGGGGAAGAACAGTCCATGGTTGGGGTGGGTGGGATCTCTGCTGATGCTGAGACCCTTTCGAAGGCAGCGTTTGTGATAGAGATGCACCGATTTAAATTTTCTTGACCCATTCCAATTTCCCATTTGTTAGTAGTCTGACCTGCCGATTCCGATTTTGGCCGATTCCGATTTTTTTTTCTAAGAACAATAATTGACAGCAAACACAAACATTTTTGTAACTTCCAAAGCTATGAACCTCATAATTTTCCGCGAAATTATTTTGCACTTTTCGTTGTGTGTTTAGAATGGTAGCATGGGCTGCTGGTTTGCGGCTGGCTCGTTGCTCTTTTTTCCCGCAGTTTTGGCTACCTTGCCTTGGTTAGCTTCATCAAATTTGGCATACTCACCGGGTGGTGGTTTCTTAAGTGTCTGATTAAGTTTGTGGTTCCAAACGTTTTCAACATTAATCCTCCGTATCTTATTTTAATCTTGCATGTGTTGCAAACTGCGAGCTTTGTGTCTTCTTCATCAACGGTGAAAAATTTCCGCACTACCGACATTTTGGCTTGCGTGTGTGAGGTTGCAGCCCTGATCTGTCTCGCTGCCTTGGTGTGCGTGCAACGTCGCATATGCACCATCGTGCGGCACATGCACGTAGCCCTAATTAATCGGCACAGAATCAGATATATGCGTCTGACCGGCTGAGCACGAGTCAAGGCCGATCAGCTTAAAATCGGCCAATTCCGGTCGCGTGCCGATCGATCGGTGCATCTCTAGTTTGTGATAAATGTCTTTTATTGCTGGGAGCTGGGTACCGGTGATATGCTGGGCCACCTTGATGACCTGCTGCTGAGCTTTCTGGTCTACTGATGTGCAGTTACCATACCACATTGAGATGCAGGTGGTCAGGATGCTCTCTATGGTGCAGTGGTCGAAATTGGTGAGAATTTTGGGGGATAGACGGACGTTCCTCAGCCTCCTTAGGAAATACAGGCGTTGTTGGGCCTTTTCCCCAAGGGCCTGGATGTTTGATGTCCAGGGGAGGTCCTCGCTGATGTGGACTCCAAGGAATTTAAAGCTGGAGACATGCTCCACTTCCACCACATTGATGTATATGGGGGAGTGGCTGCAGCTTCTAGACCTCCTGAAGTCCACAATCAGCTCCTTCGTCTTCTGCACATTGAGAACAAGATTGTTGGTGGTGCACAAGATGTGATGTGAGGTGCTGAATCGCATCAAGATGTGAGGTGCTGAATCTCGTCCCTGTAGGCCGTCTCGTCATTGTTGGTGATACGGTCAACGACTGTGGTGTCATCCACAAACTTAACTATTACATTTGAGGGGTGAGTTGGCAGGCAGTCATGGGTAAAGAGGGAGAAAAGGAGGGGGCTCAGAACACAGCCTTTAGGGGCACCTGTGCTTAAAGTCAGGGTGGAGGAGGTGTGGTCACCTAACCTAACAGACTGAGGCCTGTTGCTCAGGATGTCCAGGGTCCAGTTACAGAGGGAGGGGTTGAGGCCAAGTGAGAGGAGTTTGGTGGTTAGTTTGGCAGGGATGATAGTCTTGAAATTGATAATGTTTGTTAATTGAAGAATATAGATATTGCACTTTTTGCATCATGTTCAGCATGTCAGTTGTCTTCAGAGTTTAACAGTACAACAGATGCTCTAAATAAAAATAAATAATAATTTTTTTTTTCACGTTAAGGTGACGGTTCTCAGAGGAATAATAGTACTCCTCTGAGAATCGTCACCTTAACGTGGTGGAGGGGTTTGTGTGTCCTGGTGATCCTGGAAGCTGTGTTGTCGGGGGCAGTAGCCCCTGGTAGGGTCTCCCAAGGCAAATTGGTTCCAGGGGAGGGGCAGACTAAGAACGAGTCCCAAAAAATCCAAATGAATTTACACCAGCAGAGTTACAGCACCTTGCCCGGAAAAGAGAAACCGGGGCCCCCTCCTGGAGCCAGACCCGGGAGGGGAGCTCGCCAGCAAGCATCTGGTGGCCGGGTCTTGGCCCATGAGGCCCGGTCGGGCCCAGCCCGAAAAAACAACATGGAGCCACCACCACACGCGGGGATGAGCATTGGCGTAGGATGCAATGCAGGCTGGGTGGCGGGACCCGGCGCATGCCGACTTCCGGCATTGCAAATTGGTCCTCGGGACGTGGAATGTCACCTCTCTGGCAGGGAAGGATCCTGAGCTGGTGTGGGAGGTGGAGCGGTACCAACTAGATATAGTTGGGCTCACCTCCACACAGAACATGGGCTCTGGTACCAAACACCTGGAGAGGGGCTGGACTCGTTACTTTTCCGGAGTTGGCCAAGGTGACAGGCGCCGGATGGGTGCGGGGATACTCACAAGTCCCCGGTTGAGTGCTGCTGTGTTGGAGTTCTCCCTGGGGAATGAGAGGGTTGCCTCTATACAACTTTGAGTCACTGGGGGATAGGCTCTGACTGTTGTGTGTGCTTATGCACCAAATAGCAGTTTGGAGTATCTGGCCTTCTTGGAGTCTCTGGGTGGTGTCTTGGATAGCGCTTCACCTCGGCACTCTATAGTTCTGTTCGGGGACTTCAACACTCATGTGGGCAATGATGGAGAAACCTGGAGGGGCGTGTTTGGGAGGAACGGCCTCCCCGATCTGAACCCGAGCAGTGTCTTGTTATTGGATTTCTGTGTGAGTCATGGATTGGCAATAACAAACGCCATGTTCGAACATAAGGTAGTTCATAAGTGTACTTGGTGCCAGAATACCTTAGGCCGAAGATCGATGATAGACTTTGTGGTCGTATCATCAGATCTGCGGCCGTATATTTTGGACACTCGGGTGAAGAGAGGAGCAGAGCTGTCACCTGATCACCACCTGGTGGTGAGTTGGATCAGATGGCGGGGAAGGCTGCCGGACAGACCTGGCAAACCCAAACGTGTAGTGAGGGTGAACTGGGAACATCTGGCGGAGGCCCCTGTCTGTGAGGTCTTCAACTCCCACCTCTGGAAGAAGTTCTCGTGTATCCCGAGGGAGGCTGGGGACATGGGGTCTGAGTGGGCCGTGTTCAAAGCCTCTATTGTAGAGGCAGTAGGCAGGAGCTGTGGTCATAAGGTCATCGATGCCTGTCGAGGTGGCAACCTAAGAACCCGCTGGTGGACACTGGCAGTGAGGGAAGCCGCCAGGCTGAAGAAGGACGCCTTTCGGACTTGGTTGGCCCAGGGGTCTCCTGAAGCAGCAGACAGGTACCAGGAGGCCAGAAGGGCTGCCACTTCGGCGGTCACAAAAGCAAACACTTGGGCGTGGGAGGAGTTCGGCGAGGTTACGGAGGAGGACTTTCGGTTGGCCTCAAGGAAGTTCTGGCAAACCATCCAGCGACTCAGGAAGGGGAAACAGGACTTGACTCAGGCTGTGTACAGCCGGGGAGGGGAACTGTTGACCCGGACTGGGGATGTTGTCGAGCAGTGGAAAGAATACTTTGAGGAGCTCATGAACCCGACTAACACGTCCTCAGCGGAGGAGGTAGAGTCTGAAGACTCGGGGGAAGCCCCACTCATATCCCTGGCAGAGGTCTCTGAGGTAGTTAAAAAGCTCCTTGGTGGCAAGGCGTCAGGCGTGGATGAGATTCACCCTGAGATGCTGAAGGCTTTGGACATTGTTGGGCTGTCTTGGTTGACACGCCTCTTCAGTGTCGCGTGGAGGTCGGGGACAGTACTTGTGGTGTGACAGACTGGGGTGGTGGTTCCCATATTCAAAAAGGGGGACCGGAGGGTGTGCTCCAATTATTGAGGCATCACATTGCTCAGCCTCTCTGGGAAAGTCTACTCTAGGGTGCTTGAAAGGAGGCTCCGACCAATTGTCGAACCTTGGATCCAGGAGGAACAATGCGGATTCCATCCTGGCCATGGAACAATGGATCAACTCTTTACCCTTGCGGAAGTGCTGAGGGGGGCATGGGAGTTTGACCAGCCAGTCTACATGTGTTTTGTGGACTTGGAGAAGGCTTACGACCGTGTACCCCGGGGCACTCTGTGGGGGGTACTGCGGGACTATGGGGTACCGGGGCAGTTGCTACAAGCCATCCGGTCCTTGTATTAACCAAAGTGAGAGCTGTGTCTGCATTCTTGGCACAAAGTCGAACACGTTTTCGGTGGGTGTCGGACTCCGCCAAGGTTGTCCCTTGTCTCTGATTCTGTTTGTGATATTCATGGACAGGATCTCAAGGCGCAGCCAAGGTGAGGAGTGTGTCTGTTTTGGGAACCTCAGAATTGCATCTCTGCTCATCGCAGATGATGTGGTTTTGTTGGCTTCATCAGAATGCGACCTCTGGCACGCAGTGGGGCGGTTTGCAGCTAAGTGTGAAATGGCTGGGATGAGAGTCCGCACCTCCAAGTCTGAGGCCATGGGTCTCTACCGAAAAATGGTGGATTGCTCCCTCCGGGTTGGGGATGAGTTGTTGCCTCAAGTGAAGGAGTTCAAGTATCTCAGGGTCTGGTTCACGAGTAGGGTAGGATGGAGCGGGAGATTGACAGGTGGATTGTTGCAGCATCAGCACAAATGCAGACATTGTACTGGACCATTATGGTGAAGAGGGAGCTGAGTTGGAAGGCAAAGCTCTCAATTTACCAGTCAGTTTTCATTCCAACCCTCACCTATGGTCATGAGCTTTGGGTAGTGACCGAAAGAGTGAGATCGCAGATACAAGTGGCTGAAATGAGTTTCCTCCACAGGGTATCTGGGCTCAGCCTTGGGGTGAGGAGCTCGGACATCCGGAGGGAGCTTGGAGTAGAGCCACTGCTCCTTTGCATCGAAATGAGCCAGTTGAGATTGTTCGGGCATCTGATTAGGTTGCCCCCTGGGCACCTTCTGTTGGAGGTTTACTGGGCACGGCCAACTGGGAGGAGACCCCGGGGTAGACCCAGAACTTGCTGGAGGGACTACATGTCCAATCTGGCCAGGGAATGCCTTGGGATCCCCCAGGAGGAGCTGGAGGGCATTGCTGGGGACGTCTGGAGTGCCCTACTTAGCTTGCTGCCACCGTGACCTGACCTCGGAAAAGTGGCTGATGATGAATGAATGAATGAATAATAATAATAATAAATCAATCTTACATAGCGCTTTTCTTTTTTAATAAATTCATTTCTGATTTTTCCCTTTTTTCTCCCAATTTAGTGGCCAATCGATCCCTATTTTAATTCAAACACCCACCCTCGTACTGCATGCGTTCGCCAACTGCATCTCTCCGGCCGGCAGTCTCGAAGGAGACGCCTCCCCACTTTCGTGACAAGGCGACTCCAGGCCGAACCACTGTTTTTTCTGACACACACAGAGATGCATTCACGTGACGAACACAAGCCGACTCCGCCCCCCTCCCAAAGACAGCGTTGCCAATGATTGTTGCTTCATCGAGTCCGGCCATAGTCGGATCTGACGAGACCGGGGCGCGAACCCCAGTCCCCAGTGGGCAACTGCATCGACACAAAGCCGATGCTTAGACCGCTACACCACCGCGGACCTACATAGCGCTTTTCTAACACTCAGAGTTGCTTTACAATAAACGGGGTGAAACAAGACAACAGATAAACAACATGAACATACAGGGGTAGGATGGGAATGGGGGGTGGCCACGAGAGGGAGAAGCGGCAGCCACACACGATGCCAGCAGTACTCTGAATGAAATGAAATATTCAGAAATTCAAGAATTTCAGAAATGGAAATATTTTTGTTTACTGAACTCTAAAGATAAGATGTGAATTAAAGTTGAGATATTAGTCTAAGTTTATACATACAGACTTTGATGACCTGAATGCATTTTGCATCAGTAGCTTGACAACTTCCTGTGTACCATTTAGCCCAGTGAAGATTTGAGGTTGGATAGATAGACGGAACAAAAAGCTAGACACAGACAGATGGATAGATAGCTCGGAATCAGTGGAAGATGCGATATAGCTTAATTCAGCTTCAAACCAGCCTGAAAGTGTTTGTTGTCAAACGGACACCCAGGGCCACATGGGCCACAGTCACGACATGGTCGCGACATATCTGCGCGTCCATGAGAGATCAACAGCGCGATGCCCATGCAGCTCCCGTGGTCAGCGTAGCAGCTTCAGTTGGTAATAATGGAGGCGCTGTGCTGCAGCAGATGTGTCATGGCTGGTGTGGCCCTGGCGGATGTGTTGACCTGCTGAATGAAGTGTTTGAGCTGCTGAATGAAGTGTTGACCTGCTGAATGGTGTCTGCAGGTAAAGAGGTGATGTTCTACGTAGCAGAGATGATTCCCAAGCTGAAGACCCGCACGCAGAAGGGCGGAGGAGGAGACAGCAGCTCCCAGCAGGGTGAAGGAGGGAAGAAAAGCAAGAAAAAGAAGAAGTAGAACTTTTTTTTTCTTAAACCATTAATCATTTTGGAGTTTATTGTCAGTTGACTGTTCAGACTAACGTCTGGGACAGATCCCCCTAACTGAAACCCTCATAACTTTAACATTCAACTTTCATTCAAGATTAGTGGGGGTTTCTACTCGCTGAGTAAGTTTCAAGATTGTTGGCCCATGAAATGCATTCATGTCATGTTTAGTAGTTTGATGGACATTTAGTTTTTTTTTTGTTTTTTTTTTACTTTCTGGAGTAAAGACGTTTCAGTCCAACGACGGTTTGATACAGAACGCAGGACTAACGGGTTGTGACAGGAAATAAAATTCAGCTTTATCGTCAATAAATTTCATCAAATAAACATCCCCTGTTTAAGAGACAAATGATAGAATCAATTGTTGGGAGTGTCTTAATGTGCATTATGCTGATTATCTTTTTTTTAATTTTTTTTTTTACTTTTTTTGGTCTTTGATTCCTCAAATCAAGTCTTTCAGGAACCCACAGCTACAAGACTCCTCTTCTCTCTGAGTGGACAGATGTGCTGTTTGTTCCTGAATGGAGGTTTTGACTCAGCGATGGCTTTTTTTTTTTTTTACAAGGTTTCTGTCCAGCAGATCCACTATGACCTCCTGCTGGTCTATTTGGACTTTGACAGCTGTTGAAAACCAAACTACAGCTCTGGTTCTGTGCTGTTATGAAGCAATCTCGTAACTCCCGATTTCTTTGGATATTTAAAGTTTAAGTTGATTTTTAATAAAGTGATTGCCTATATCATCAGAAATCTAGTTTCAAAAGCTCATGGTTGTCAGTCTGGAAATGAGCAGGCTTTCCGTCTGGAAAAACAACCCCAAAATATCTTGGCTTCAATGGCCTCCTCTAGAAGTTTCCCAGAATCCTTCGCTGCTTGTTTGAGTAGATCTCACAGCACCTGTAAAACTCATTCAGAGCCAGCCACATAGTTTTAAAAAACAGATCTCAAATTAGAAAATTACTTTATTTGTGCCTCGTCTGTCATGTAAATCATCTGATTGTACCAACTAGTGTGAACTAGACAAACAGGCCAGCCTCTGTGTTTTATATCACAGCTATTAACTTGTCATCTACCGCTTTCACTGGGAATTCCCAGAATACACCCCAGAGTACACATCACACAGGATTTCACATCCACCATCTATAACCCAGAACCCATTTCATCTAGAGCCTGGCCACTGCATCACCTCCTAAATACTGCAGTCAGAAATAAATGAAGTTCATGACTTGAGTGGAAGGCAACAGTGCAGATCAGTCATGAGAGCCCCAAACTTCCCATCAGCCTCAGCACAGGCATACAACATTGCTCTGTTTAGTACTTGATTCTTAGTCTGGGTTCAGTTCTCTGGTTCGTCATGCAGGCCGTAGAAATCAAAATGTGGTAATCTTAGTGAATGTGTTAAAAGTGTATTTCCAGAAGAGCTTCATTTCTTCAAACCAGACAAAGTGTTTCTGCTGTAGAAAAAGTGAAGGTGTTGCTTTTGTTTTGCATTAATGATTTATCGCTAAACGAAACCCCAGTGGTGTGTGGCCAGGTATTTTCCACTTCTGTTGAGTTTTTATGACGCAAACCGCTCCTCAATGAAGCAAATTGCTGAAAAAACTCTTCCACATTGAGGCGGTGTGGACTCAGTTTGAGATGGACATGTTACAGGTTTCAGTGTGTTCACAGCAGTCGGTGTGTGAAACGTCTAGTTACAGTCAACTAGTGCAGACACAGCCTTGGATATCAGTCTGATCCTCTTTGGACCAAAGAAACAATGTAGGTGACTAAAGTCCATCTTCAGCTCTGTCAGAAAACCAAATCCTTTCATATGAATGAATGTTGATTTGCAGATGATATGCAGAGTCAGCTGATACATGGACACAAACACTTGGGTGATTTAATTAGGATTTATTGACAGGGATGTTTTTTCTGTGTTTTTTTTTTAAGATTTCACTACATTTCTAACAAATTTAAATTAGTCTTTTATATCTGTGGGTTGTTTGTCCATTATCTCCGGCCTATCTGTCTTGAAAACATCCCTGATGAATGAACTGTTTCTCTTCCTCAGCCAGCCTGTTAAGCAGTGTGTTTGCATACAAAGCTGGATGGACTTTGTGTTTGGAGAAATTGACTTCAATAAAGACAAACGTGACAGGAGGCCAGAATCTGTCTTCTGTTAACGCCATCTCAATCAAAACCACCACATTACATTTACCAACACACAGGATGACACAATACAGACTAAACATTTGCCCTGAAGACCAACTCAGACAACAGGCTAATGTGTTTTCTAGCCCAGTGTACTGACTTGTCAGTGGTGACCTTTGAGGACAACTACCTAAACCAGTTTCATTTACTAAACTACCTAAACCAATATTTACTAAACTACCTAGACCAATATCATTTACTAAACTACCTAAACCGGTATCATTTACTAAACTACCTAAACCAGTATCATTTACTAAACTACTTAAACCAATAACATTTACTAAACTACCTAAACCACTGTCATTTACTAAACTACCTAAACCAGTGTCATTTACTAAATTACCTAAACCAATATATTTACTAAACTACCCAAACCACTATATTTACTAAACTACCTAAACCAGTATCATTTACTACTGTGACTACTACTACTACTTCTTTCAGCTTTTCCCTTGTTTTTCAGGGGTCACCACAGCAGATTTTAGTCTCCATCAGGACCCTGTGAGGGCACAGCACCAATGCTGGCCGTTGTTAATGCGGGCCTCAACCAATCCGATATGGTCTTGTCAATCCGCATACTGATTTGGCAAAATTTTACATCGGATGCCCTTCCTGACACAACCTCTAACCCTATGGACGGGGCCACAGGTAAAGTGCTGGATGTCATCACAGTATTCATGCACTTGCACCAATGCCTGTCGCCATAAACCACAATCATTTACTAAACTACCTAAACCAGTATCATTTACTGAACTACTTAAACCAGTATCATTTACTAAACTACCTAAACATGGATCATTTACTAAACTACCTAAACCACAGACAATAAAAAAGTACACATAAAAGACACACACCAATAATAATGAATAATGCTGTCAGTCTAGGTAGATGGTCAGTGCGATGGACTGAGCATGGTGTTGGATAATAAAAAAAAAAATCAGTGTCTGTCTGGAATACGACTACAGACATCCTCCATGCGATAGGATGAATCATGAGTTTCCCTGAGCAGTCTGTCACGAATACTATGTAGCTGGGTCAGCTCCTCAGTGGCAGAAACTTTGACTTTACTGAGTGGCATGAAATCTAGATGCTGAATGCCACCAACATGTAAAATACATGTAGAACGACACTTCTGCACTTCTTCTGACCCAGTGCCGGCCCTAAGCATTTTGTTGCCCTAGGCGAGATTAGGGTATGGCGCCCCCCGCCCCCTCTCTTGCCCGGTCGGTGAGAATTTTCACGTTATTTTGCAAAAAACTATGCATTTTACTTTCATTTAACGCCACCAATGTTCATACACTCACACAGAAACTGCATAGCGTCATGCCTTTGAGATTTTCTTTACTAAAGAAAGAAGTGACATAAAACGAATTTGTTATGCTCGCGCACCAGAACCTGACCCGTGTGGCGAAACCCAAGACAGACAGACACGAGATGACTTCAAAATCTACAAAGGGGGGGTTTTATTGTGGGAGGGAAATGTATGGTGAAAAAAGGCGTTCTGTTAGTGGGATGTGTGAATAAACTATGTGTGGTGTCCCGTGGTTTGCGTGTATAACTATGGGTGAGTGTTTTTAGCCTGTGTGGTGCGGTATGTAAATGACCAGGAGGTGTTGAAAAAATGAGCGTGCACCTGGCAAGAGAGTCCAGTCCGTGATCCAAGAGGGGTTGTCCGAGAAAGTCCAGGTCCGAAAGGAGGGGTCCAGATAGAGGGACAAGGGGGGAGATCGCAGGAGAGGTCCGGGGAGAAACGTGAAGGTCGCTGGGGACGAGGGAGACGCGGGGAGCAGTGGAAGTCGCGGAGGGAGAGTCGAAGGGTTCAGTACGTCGAAGCACAGAGACGTTCTGGGAGGCTTCTTGTAGAAGGCTGCCTGATTGCCACAGGTGTGCCTGATGGATGATGGCAAACACCTGGTGCAGTGCTCGTCACCTCAGAGCGCGAGCCGAGCGCTCGGATGTTTCCGGCACGTCCGAGCTGGGGGAGTGGCTTGAACGTGCCGGGGAGGCAGCTCGGGGCGGTGTAACCACAACAGGACCCCCCCCCCCTCCTACGGGAGACCGTCCGATGGCGTTGGGGTGGGCCCGATAGAACTCCTCCAGGAGTGCGGGGTCGGCCAGGTAGGACCGGGGAACCCAGCTGCGGTCCTCGGGCCCATAGCCAACCCAGTCTACCAGGTATTGGTACCCACGCCCCCGGCGGCGTACGGCAAGCAGCTGGTCGACATCCCAGACCATGTCACCACCGTCGAGGACCCTGGGGGGTGGAGGAGCTTGGACAGGTGGCTACCGGTTTGAGGCGCGAGACATGGAAGACGGGATGGATCTTGAGTGAGGTAGGGAGATGGAGACGCACCGCCGAAGGGTTGACGATGCGGTCGATGGTGTAGGGACCGACGTAGCGGGGAGCCAGCTTCCGGTTGAGGGTAGGGAAGGGCAGGTCCCGGGCCAGGAGCCATACCTTCTGGCCAGGTCGATAAGCTGGAGCCGGCACTCTCCGCCGGTTGGCGCTGCGCCGGGCCCGCTCTGTAGCTCGCAACATAGCGGCCCGGGCGGTCTTCCAAACGCGCCGACATCGGCGGAGATGGGCCCTCGTGGACGGGACCGCCACCTCCAACTCCTGATGGGGGAACAGAGGGGGTTGATAGCCAAGAGAACAGTCGAAGGGGGACAAACCGGTAGCCGAACTCTCCATGGAGTTGAGCGAGTACTCCACCCAGGGTAGGTACTTGCTCCAGGAGGCGGGGTTGCTGGTGGTAACGCAACGCAAAGCCGCCTCTAGGGCTTGATTGGCCCGCTCTGCCTGCCCATTGGTCTGGGGGTGATACCCGGAGGAGAGGCTGACCGTGGCCCCAATCCCCTTACAGAAGGCCTGCCATACCTTCGAAGTGAACTGGGGACCACGGTCAGAGACAATGTCCAGGGGAATCCCGTGGGGTCGGACGACGTGGGAGACGAGAAGGTCCGCCGTCTCGGCTGCAGAGGGGAGTTTGGTGAGGGCAACAAAGTGGACGGCCTTGGAAAACCGGTCGACAATGGTCAGAATGGTGTCATTGCCTTGGGACACGGGGAGGCCAGTTACAAAGTCCAAGGCAATGTGGGACCAAGGTCGGCCGGGGACAGGAAGGGGGCGCAGGAGACCTGCTGGAGGGCGATGGAGAGCCTTGCTGCGGGCGCAGGTGGTGCAGGCTGCCACGAACTCTCTGGTGTCTGCCTCCATGGTGGGCCACCAGAAACCCCTGCGGATGAAAGCCGCCGTTCGGTAGACACCGGGGTGGCAGGCAAGATGGCTGGAGTGGCCCCACTCCAGCACCTGGGGCCGGACAGAGGGAGGCACAAATAGCCGGTTCCGGGGTCCATTGCCTGGGCGCGCTGGGCCCTTCTCACCACCGATTCGATGGCCCAGGTGACACCCACCACCCGGGCCGGGGGAAGGATGATGTCTGGGGCGTCAGGGGACCCCTCGGGAAACAGACGGGAGAGGGCGTCTGCCCTGACGTTCTTGGTGCCCTGGCGGTAGGTGAGGGTGAAGTCGAACCGGCTGAAGAAGAGAGCCCAGCGCGCCCGCCTGAGGTTGAGCCTCTTAGCCGTCCGCACGTAGGTCAGGTTCTTGTGATCGGACCATACGATGAACGGCTGCCCTGCTCCCTCCAGCCAGTGTCTCCACTCCTCTAGGGCGGCGTGGACGGCCAGCAACTCCCTGTTGCCGATGTCGTAATTCTTCTCCGCAGGACTGAAACGCCGGGAGAAGAAGGCGCACGGGTGGATCTTCTGGTCCTCCTCCAACCGCTGGGAGAGGACGGCTCCGATGCCCGTGTCCGATGCGTCCACCTCCACGATGAACTGCCTGCACGGGTCCGGGTGGGCGAGCACCGGAGCCGCTGTGAACAGCCTCTTCAGGGCCAAGAAGGCGGCTTCTGCCTCCGAGGTCCAGGAGAAGGGGCGGAGGTTGGAGGTGAGTGCAGTGAGGGGGGCAGCCACACGGCTGAACCCCCTGATGAAGCGCCGGTAGAAGTTTGCAAACCCCAGGAAGCGCTGGAGTTGCGTCCTGTTAGTGGGCCGTGCCCACTCCTCCACCGCTCGGGTCTTCCTGGGGTCAGTGCGGACGAGCCCCTTCTCCACGATGTGGCCAAGGAACTCCACGGAGGCGGAGTGGAACACGCACTTCTCGGCTTTCACGAAGAGCCTGTTCTCCAGCAGCCGTTGGAGGACCAGGTGGACATGCTGGTGGTGTTCCTCCTCAGTCCTGGAGAACACGAGGATGTCATCCAGGTACACCACCGCGAACGTGTTCAGCATGTCCCGGAGCACGTCGTTGACCAACTCCTGGAAGACGGCCGGGGCGTTGGTGAGGCCGAAGGGCATAACGAGGTACTCGAAATGCCCTAGGTGGGTGTTGAAGACCGTCTTCCATTCATCCCCTTCCCGGATGCGCACCAGGTGGTACGCGCTGCGCAGGTCCAGCTTCGTGAACACCGTGGCGTGAGTGAGTGGCTCGAACGTGGAACTCATAAGGGGGAGTGTTTATTTATTTTTCACCGTGATGTTATTTAGCTGCCCTCCTTCTTTGCCACAAAAAAGAAGCCCGCTGCCACCGGGGAAGACGAGGCCCTTTATGATTCCTGAGGCCATGGACTCTGATATAATTGCGCATAGCCTCCTTCTCCGGGACGGAGAGGTTATACAACCGACCGGTGGGAAGGGCGGCCCCGGGAAAGAGATCTATGGCACAATCATAGGGACGGTGAGGTTAAGTGCACTGTCTTTACTAAATCGTGATAAATGGGAGGAACACCAGTGAGATCCGTGGGAGGAGGCACGGGTCTGAGGCCGCTGGACGGGGAGTGGGCGGAGCGAAGGCAGTTGGCATGACACGCAACGCTCCAACCCAAAATCCGCCCAGTAGACCAAGAGATGTAGGGATCGTGCCGTTCCAACCACGGTCTTCCTAACACCAGGGGCGCGCAAAACCAAGAAACTGATAGCTTCCACGTGATTACCCGAAAGGGTGAGGGAAGCAGTGCTATGTGTGCTCTTACCAAGTGAACGACCATCTAGGGCTTGGGCTGTGAGGGGTGTGTCCAGGGGGACGAGTGGAATGCCGGCCTGCCGGGCCAGCGAGATGTCCATCAAACACTCGTCCGCCCCCGAATCCAGGAGTGCACCAACAGACAGTGAGTCGTTACCCCATGTGAGAGTGACCGGAAAAAGGTGGTTGTGCTCCTTCTTGGGCTGGGGCTGAGGAAGGGTCGTCAGGCTCGCTAGGACACCCCTCACTAGTGAGCCGGGTCTTTTTGGGCGAGTTGGGCAGGCCTTGATGTAGTGGCCCGACCTCCCGCAGTAGAGGCAGAGGTGGCCACGCATCCTCTGCTCCCTAACCTCCAGCGGGAGCCGTGACCGACCCAACTGCATGGGCTCCTCCTCCGGCCTGGATCCAGAAGCCACCCAGGATTGCGAGGGGGAGTGTGAGGGTGGAGAGAGCCCACGGGACGCTGACCCAGGGAAGGCACCGGTAGGACGGACGGGGGTTGATCTATGGGAGGGGCCAGCGCGCGGGGCGCGTTCCTGGCGCCGCTCGTCCATTTGGAGGGCGAGGGTGACGAGCTCGTTGAAGGAGGCAGGGCGGTCCCGAACGATAAGATCTTTGATGGGCTCGCTCAGCCCCCTCCTGTACGCGCTCTTGAGCGCAGTGTCATCCCTGTCTGCCGCGAGTATCCTTACCTCCAAGGAATAATCTGCCACCGACCTGGCTCCCTGTTGGATGGAATGGAGGCGGCCGGCAGCGTCCTGCCCGTCAGCTGGGTGGTCGAACACCAGATTGAACTCGCGGCGGAAGGCACCATAGTCCGAGGCGAGCTGCTCGGTATGGCCTACCGCCGCTATGGCCCAGCTGAGGGCTTTGTCGGTGAGGAGGGACATGACAAGGGCTACCTTGGTCTCTCCGGTCCGATACCTGGCTGGCTGGTGTTTGAACTGAGCTCACACTGACCAAGGAAACCCCTGCACAGCTCGAACTCCCCACCGAAGGCCTTGGGGTAGGGGAGGTTAGGCTCGCACCGGGGGTTGACTCGGAGGAGGGGGAACGTCGGGACCAGGAACGGGGAAACCGGAGGCCGAGCTGGGGGCAGAGACCGAGGCCAGGGCAGGGTGGTCGCTCATCCTGGAGACCGCTGTGGAGAGTGCAGCGATCTGCGCGGTGAGGGCATCTAACGCGCTCGTCGCGGCCTGGGAGCCGGACTGAAGATCGCGGATCTCTCCGGTGACACGGGTGAAGGTAGTAGTAAGCTCTGAGCGGAGAGAGGCAAGTTGGCAACTGTGACTTCTTACTACTGCCTCTAGGGGGACGGGGCTCTGGGGCGTCACAGGGACCGTCCGCTCCTTGGGTTTGCCTGGGTCCATAATGGCTCCGACGTTCTGTTATGCTCGCGCACCAGAACCTGACCCGTGTGGCGAAACCCAAGACAGACAGACACGAGATGACTTCAAAATCTACAAAGGGGGGTTTTATTGTGGGAGGGAAATGTATGGTGAAAAAAGGCGTCCCGTTAGTGGGATGTGTGAATAAACTATGTGTGGTGTCCCGTGGTTTGCGTGTATAACTATGTGTGAGTGTTTTTAGCCTATGTGTGGTGCGGTATGTAAATGACCAGGAGGTGTTGAAAAAAATGTGCGTGCACCTGGCAAGAAAGTCCAATCCGTGATCCAAGAGGGGTTGTCCGAAAAAGTCCAGCTCCGAGATCCGGGAAGTCGAGTCCGAAAGGAGGGGTCCAGATAGAGGGACAAGAGGGAAGATCGCAGGAGAGGTCCGGGGAGAAACGTGAAGGTCGCTGGGGACGGGGGAGCCGTGGAAATCGCGGAGGGAGAGTCGAAGGGTTCAGTACGTCGAAGCACAGAGAGACGTTCTGGGAGGCTTCTTGTAGAAGGCTGCCTGATTGCCACAGGTGTGCCTGATGGATGATGGCAAACACCTGGTGCAGTGCAGCGCTCGTCTCCTCAGAGCGCGAGCCGAGCGCTCGGATGTTTCCGGCACGTCCGAGCTGGGGGAGTGGCTTGAACGTGCCGGGGAGGCAGCTCGGGGCGGTGTAACCACAACAGAATTATCAATATAACAATAAGTTATTGCACAAAATATATTAAAGAAACCAGTGCAGACATAATAGAATAAAAATAAGAGTATTGCAAAAAAAACCCCAACTATATTACAAAAACCTCAGTACAATATACATAATGTAGCAGCACATGTAGAGGGCACATGTAAAGGGCACTACAGCACATGTAGAGAGTGGGTCATAGTGTTCATAAATGGAACTACATACAATTCTGCTGCCATCAGACAACCAAAGTCTGTTGAATCCTTTAAATCCAGGCTTAAAACTCATCTTTTTGCCTTAGCCTACAATTAGTTGCCTTTAAGTCGAGTGCTTCACAACATGTACTGCATGGTGGGTCGGTTTCTGTCTCAATGAATTTACCAAGCACTGTTCTACCAACGAGATTATAGAGTATAAATTATAGAGTATATTGACTGTTACAAACTGTTCTCTTCTCTTACATGTCTTTTCTCTCCCTCTGAATGATGTCTTCGCCTTTCTCTTCTTCTGTGTGTGAATGGTGTGATGTGAGTCTTCCTTCCAACACTGCATATGAAGAAAAAAACCTCCTCCCAACAGTGAAGCATGGTGGTGGAAACGTGAAGGTCTGGGGCTGCTTTTCTGCTTCTGGACCTGGGCGACTCCATATTATCCAAGGAACCATGAATTCTCCGGCATATCAACAAATTCTTGACCAGAATCTCCTGCCATCAGTCAGGGAGTTGAAGCTGGGACGAAAATGGATTGTGCAACAAGACAATGACCCAAAGCATTCCAGCAAAACTACAAAGGAATGGCTTAAGAGAAAGAGGATACGTACTCTGGATTGGCCCAGTCAAAGTCCGGACCTTAATCCAATTGAAATGTTGTGGCGAGACCTGAAGAAGTTGGTACATACCAAATGTCCCTCCAGCCTCTCTCAGCTGGCTGAGTTCTGCAAGGAGGAGTGGGCAAAAATCCCCATAAGCAGATGCGAGAGACTGGTTAGTGGTTACAGAAGATGTTTGGTTGAAGTAATGGCTGCAAAAGGAGGAGCCACAAGCTACTAATACAAGGGTTCACATACTTTTGCACATGTTAAATTTTCAGTTTTTGTGAAATAAACCACCTTTGTTGAATTAAATAATGAAAATATATCTCTTTTTGTGTGTGTCCATTATTTGGAAGGTGTGCTTTACAAATTTGGATTTTGATGTATGTGTAATAAGCTTATTTTAATGTTTTTTACAAAAACAGTGACCATGTCTGGAGTGTTCACAAACTTTCAAGCAGCACTGTATATCCCTAGAGATCGTAAGCTCCAAGACTTCAGCGGGTGCTCTGGAAAGCATGATGAACTTAACATTGAAGAATGGGTTACATCCATGGAGTCTGCATTCTGGGTCATGAAGGTACCTGAAGAGGATCGTCTGGAACTCGTCAAACAGCACTTAAAAGATGAGGCAAGAGCAACTGTGAAGTTCATGCTTAAAGGAAAAGAGAGAGATGTCAACGAGATCTTTGAAGTCCTCCGGAAGACTTATGGTGATAAAGTCCCCATTGGCACAAAGCTAAAGGAATTCTATGACAGAAAACAAACGTCAGGAGAAACAGTGCGCTCCTATGCATGACCTACACTTTTGCCCAACTGATGCAGGCTGCTATCTCCTAGTCTGAGGAGGAGGAAGTGCAAGCACCAAGCGAGCCAAGAAACAGTACTCGTAGCAGAGGGGCCATACATGCCACGGCGGCAGCAAATGACACTTCATCCGCTCTTACGCTAGAGATTATCCATGATGCTATACAGAAGATTTCTGCTCACCAGGAAGAACTCTTTAAAGCAGCACACAGCAGTGGAAAAGTCAGGGCTCAGCAGAACGATCCTAAGAAGCCACCTCAAAGGGACACTGAGGGAAGGTATATCTGTTACACAGTGGCGCCCCCAAGGGGTGGCCAGGGGTGGCCACGGCCACCCTGATACTATCCCTGGCCCCCCCGCTGCCCCCCCCCGGCCGCGAGTCGCATATGCAGAATATGCTTCTGATTATGCATAATATGCTTCTATCTGATATTTTACATTAGGTGCTGTTCATTTAAATCAATAATGTATATTTTTCTTAACTCTCATATTGACAGTTTTCCACTAGGCTATAGAGTATACTACAACAGCATCATAGAATTCCCGAAATTCAGTCATGGCTTTTGGTTTTGGAGTGCCACCCCAAGATTTTCAGTGGCCCCATTTGGCCACCCCTATGAAAAATTTCTGGGGGCGCCACTGGCTGTGGAGAGCCAGGCTGTAAGTGGCCAGCCTTCTCCAAATTTGTTATGTCCTGTTCATGGTGCGGGGTTTGGCGCACCCCGGTAAGGGTTAAACGAAAATTTAAATAGTGACGTCACACGCCAGTTTGCTACAAGTTGCTTGCTAGTCATGCACCGAGCATGTTAGGAAGAGAGCAGATGAACACAAAGTAAGTAATTGTTTCTTGTGCTGTTTTTAAGTCATTGGTGTAAGCACAACCTTTATATGAGCGTGTTTTTATTTGTTATTTGTTTCATTTTGTTACCAACTGTTACCAAGTGCGGTCTGGCCCGAAGTCGGGTACCTGTCGCCGTTGCTTGAGTGGGGCCTGTAAACATCCAGTCCGTAACGTCCAGTTTGCACCCTTGGTAGGCGGAGAGAGGTATGTGGCATTGTATTAGTGGCGTGTTTTCTTTGTTTTCTTTTGTATTGAATTGCTTTGTGTAATGTGTCGGCCCAGTCGTTGTAACGGTGTGTGTGTTTTTAAGCTAATGTGACAAATGTGTGAATCTTTTTGCTTATTTGATGTTATTGTGATACTGTGTTATGTGTTTATAGTTTCACGGTACTCTGGAGGAATAAAATCCTACCAGTCGAACTCAACGCTGTATTTATTGATGCCAAGGGCCACTACAGTGAAACTCTACGCTGCACGAGAGTCATCTTCCGGCGAGTGCCATCAGCAGCGGCTTCAGCATGATACAACGGCAGTGAGAGACTTTCTAGTTGCGGGGTATAGTCACTCACAGAGACACTGAACCGTTTGAAGCAAATATAAGAAGTTATCTGCTCGCTTTTTCATCACACACAAGACAATGGACATTTAAAGATAAAAGGTTGCTATACCTTGGCAAATGGTTTGATTGCCTGCGTAAATGTTTGAAATGCTTGTTAAAGGTTAAAAGAGCTCTAAACTCAACATCATAATCATTTTTAACGTTGAAATCGGCTGTATTTAATGTTGGAATTTTCATGTAATTTATGAAGGTTTATTTTGACTGTGAAACAGTTTATTAACTTTGGGGAAAAATGTGTAAATGTCTGATATGAGCGGTAGTTTGAAGTAGTTGCAAAAGTTAAAGGCCACATGTATTTTGAGTTCAGACAAAATACTCAAAGTTTTTCTATAAACAGTCACATATATGTATATTAAAAAAAATAATTTAAAAAAAAGATAACTTCTGAAGAAGAAAAGAATCCCACTGACGTTCAACAAGTGAGATCTAGCTCTTGGGATCGAACCTTAACAGAAAAAGGCAAAGAGCTGCAAACCCAGGAACTAAAGAAAAAGGAGAAAGCATTCAACAAGGCATATGAGACTTGGAAACTAGCGGCTAAAGAAATAAGAGCTAAACTAAAGTCTTTCTGTTCACTTGAGGAGCTTGATGAAATCCAAAGGAACATTAAAGCTAAACATGACAAGTTGTGCCAGCATTATGAACCTATTCGACTAAACCATACAAGTGCTCCAGATGTTGTGAAGAAAATGGATGCATGTAGCACCATATCATCTGAGATTTGTGACATTGTTAATAAACGAACGGAGAATACTGATAAAGCTTTCAATGACTGCCTTGAAAAGGAGAGAGTAAGGATACAGCTAAGTAAAGAGGAGTATGGATCTGTCTTTGGGAGGACCAACACAGAAACAGCTGTTTCACAGTCTCTTAGAGGATCTGATGATCATGTTAGCAGCATCTCCATGGCTTCCAGTGAACGGGCCGATGCAGAGGCAGAGCTTGCAGCCAAGCTAGAGCAAGCAAAGACTGTTCAGATGGTACAAACTCAACAAGCAAAGCTTGAAAAACTGGAGACTGAATGGAAAGTAAAGGAAACTCAAATGCTGGCAGAAATTAAAGAAAGGGAGGCTGAAGTAAAATTAAAGCTGGAGGAGGAAAAATCAAGGCTACTACAGCTGAAGGCAGACAGCGAAGTAAAGGTTGCAGAGGCTTGTGTGAGAGCGTACAACAACTTCGATATAGACACTGAAAAAACTCCTCTGGACAGCCCAAACACAGAGTACAAACCTTTCCTTGATCCACAAGCTACACCTTTTGTGCCACTTCACATAGCACCTCAGAATTCAACTCAAGCACCTCAGAATTCAACTCAAGCAGATATAAGTTTTACTCAGGAACCCATGTTGACTCAAGCAATTGCCAGTTCATTTGCCCCAGGCCGCTTACCCGTCCCAGAACTAACAACCTTTA
The DNA here is from genome assembly GCF_029633865.1 of Lampris incognitus. Taxonomy (NCBI): domain Eukaryota; kingdom Metazoa; phylum Chordata; class Actinopteri; order Lampriformes; family Lampridae; genus Lampris; species Lampris incognitus. The sequence goes on along the minus strand of NC_079211.1, from coordinate 93,191,533 downwards.
CAGGCGACCCTTTAAAGTTCATCGATTGGAAAGTTTTCTTTATGGCCTTGATTGATCAGATGTCCCTCACAGTAAGAGAGAAAATGCTGTACTTAAAGAGTTATGTAGCAGGGGAGGCACGCAGGGCCGTGGAAGGGTTCTTTTACCGGAATTCAGAGAAAGCTTATAAGGGTGCCTGGGCTGTTTTGGAGGACAGATATGGAAGTCAATTTATAGTCCAAAGGGCTTTCCGAGAGAGTCTAATGAAATGGCCAAAGATAGCTGCTAATGATCCCAGGTCACTGCGAGAGTTTGCTGATTTTCTGCTAGGGTGTGCTGAAACTATGCCCCATGTTAAAGGCCTGTCCATCCTCAATGACTGTGAAGAAAATCACAAGCTTCTACAGAAATTGCCTGAGTGGTTGGTGCGCAGATGGAATCGAATTGCTGTCAAAGCGTTGGATCGAACTGGTGATTATCCAAGCTCTCAGCGTTTCTCAGAGTTCATGCAAAAGGAAGCCCGAATTGCTCGTAATCCCATCGCCTAACCTTTAATGATGAATTTGAAAACGACAGACGAAAGGTTATCAAAGAGAGCGAAGACATTCAACACAAGCACTCAGTTAAAGGACTCCAACTCAACAACATCAAGAAGCTCAAAGCCAAAGCCACCTTGTTTAGCCTGTGGAGATGAAAAACATGGTGTTGCTAAATGCTCAGCCTTTGCAGCCAAAACTATGGACGAGAAAAGAGCCTTTATTCATGAACATCATTTATGCTTTGGATGCCTGGAAAAGGGCCACTCTGCCAAAGACTGTAAAAAGCAACATACCTGCAGCACCTGCGGTGGACGTCATCCCACCTGCTTGCACCGAGAGAATGTAAGACCTGCAGAAATGCCAAGTAATGCTGCCACAGGAGACCGTGTAAACAACAAAGTTCACAAAGTCATGTCCCATGCTTTAACGCAACACGCTTCTGCCACATCCAGCATTGTTCCTGTCCTCGTGTCTTCAACAACAGAGCCCCGGAGGAAAATACTCACCTATGCTCTTCTTGACACTCAGAGTAACTCCAAATTTATGCTAGAATATTTGGCGATCGAGTTAAATGTGAAAACTCGGCCGGTACAGCTTAAATTAAGCACAATGACAGCTGTGAATACAGTCATAGCAAGTGAAACTGCCAGCGGTCTTTGGGTGCGGGGGCTTAACTCTGAGGCACATATTCAAATACAGAAGGCTTATACATGTGACTTCATACCAGTTGATAAGTCCCGTATCCCAACAAAGAATACAGCTCTTAAGTGGCCTCACCGCAACCATCTAGCCAACAAGTTGCCTCCACTTCACGACTTTGAAGTGGGACTCCTCATCGGCTACGACTGCCCTTCAGCTCTAGCCCCCCTAGAGGTCATCATGGGTAGCGAGAACGAACCTTTTGCTCAACGAACTGCACTCGGCTGGAGCATTATAGGGTCAGCCAACCCTCACTTGGATAGGCAGAGCAGCCATAGTTTTGTGCATCGTGTTGCAGTTAAAGAGTTACCTGTGCCTGCTGCTACAGATGTGTTGAAAGTTTTGGAGTCAGATTTCAATGAAAGGAACTACGAAGACAAGTATGTGTCTCAGGATGATGTCTGCTTCATACAGTTTCTGAGTGATAATATCAAACAAGAAGAAGATGGACACTATCAGATGCCCCTCCCCTTTAAAAATGACACACCACCATCACTGCCAATCAACAAAAGGCTAGCTACTGTTCGGCTGCAACACCTGAAAAGGAGGTTATCTGCCAATAAACAATATCATGACCAATATACCGCCTTCATGGAAGAGATGATCAGCAAAGGTGATGCAGAGCGAACTCCTGCAGCTTCAGAGGGAGAAAGTGTCTGGTATATCCCTCATCATGGGGTGTATTACCCAAGGAAGCCAAACAAGCTAAGAATTGTTTTTGATTGTTCGGCAAGGTTTAATGGCATCTCACTGAATGATACCTTACTTACTGGTCCTGATTTAATTCATTCAATGGTGGGAGTGTTGTGTCGCTTCAGAAAAGAGGAGGTGGCCGTGATCTGTGACACTGAAAAAATGATTCATCAATTCCGTGTTTCTCCACAAGCTCGCAACTACTTGAGGTTCCTTTGGTGGGAGGGTGGTAAATTAGAAAATGAACCACAAGTATATCAAATGACAGTTCATCTCTTCGGGGCCGCATCCTCACCTGGATGCGCTAACTTTGGTCTGAAGTATCTGGCACAGCAATACAAAGCTATCCATCCCGCAGCATCAGCTTTTGTTGAAAGGAACTTCTATGTCGATGATGGGTTAATCAGTGTGCCAACTGTCCAAAAGGCAAAAGAAGTGATTGATGAGGCACAGGAGCTGTGTGATTGTGCAGGCCTAAGATTACACAAATTCAATTCAAACAACAAAGATGTTCTCTGCTGTGTAGCCCCTTCAGAAAGAGCGGAATCAACGGACCCTTTAAAACTGAATTCTGAGGCAGCATCAGAAGGACACGTACTTGGCATTCAGTGGTCAATGGTGAGCGACTCCTTTAGCTTCAACGTCAATGCAAAAGAGCATCCTCCAACTCGTCGTGGTCTCTTATCCGTTGTGGCCTCTTTGTCTGATCCACTTGGGTTCGTGGCTCCTTTCACCCTGAGCGGGAAATGCATTCTACAGGAGCTGCGTCACAAAGGCATCGGATGGGATGATCCAATCCCTGAGCACCTGAGTTCACGGTGGGAGGAATGGAAAAAAGGCTTTAAATTACTAAAGGACATTATCATACCCAGATGTTATCACCTTCCAAACTTTGGTAACATTGTAAGCACTGAATTACACCATTTTTCAGACGCCAGTTGTACAGGATATGGTTCGTGCTCCTACCTGCGATACAAAAATGACAGGAATGAGATTCATTGTTGTCTAGTCATGGCCAACGCAAGGGTCGCACCCTCAAAGATCACAAGCATCCCGAGATTGGAACTCTCAGCTGCAGTAACATCAGCCAGGATGAGTGCCATGTTAAAGGAAGATCTGTACGCCAGGAAAAGATGGCGTCGAGTACAGTACTTAACCGAACAGTTCTGGAGCAGATGGAAGAAGGAATATCTTCTGAACCTCGCCTTAAGACAAAAGTGGCATGTGCCTCGGCGCAACGTGAAGGTGAATTACATTGTCATTATCAAGGAGGATACTCTTCCAAGAAGTCAGTGGCACTTGGGACGAGTGGTTGAAACTACAGAAGGGCCTGAAAGATTGGTTCGCCGGGTCAAGGTTCAAGTTGGAGAGCGCAAGGCGGCAACAAATAAGTGTCCTTCAAAACCGTCAATCATCGAACGACCCATTCAAAAGCTAGTCCTTTTACTTGAAAGTGATTAATCTATCTAATGTGTTTGAGAAGAAACACTCAGATCAGACATAACATACTGATTTAACTGGTTTCGTTGATGACCAGCAGCGTTGTGGCCAATTTTGAAATCGTGTGTAATTTTTGTTTTGTTTGGTTTAAGTTGTTAATTGCAACATGATTTGGTGGGAGTGTAAGTGGCCAGCCTTCTCCAAATTTGTTATGTCCTATTCATGGTGCGGAGTTTGGCGCACCCCGGAAAGGGTTAAGCGAAAATTTAAATAGTGACGTCACACGCTAGTTTGCTACAAGTCGCTTGCTAGTAATGCACCGAGCATGTTAGGGAGCAGATGAACACAAAGTAAGTAATTGTTTCTTGTGCTGTTTTTAAGTCATTGGTGTAAGCACAACCTTTATATGAGCGAGTTTTTATTTGTTATTTGTTTCATTTTGTTACCAAGTGCGGTTTGGCCCGAAGTCGGGTACCTGTCGCTGTTGCTTGAGTGAGGCCTGTAAACATCCAGTCCGTAACGTCCAGTTTGCACCCTTGGTAGGCGGAGAGAGGTATGTGGCATTGTATTAGTGGCGTGTTTTCTTTGTTTTCTTTTGTATTGAATTGCTTTGTGTAATGTGTCGGCCCAGTTGTTGTAACGGTGTGTATGGTTTTAAGCTAATGTGACAAATGTGTGAATCTTTGTACTTATTTGGTGTTATTGTGATACTGTGTTATGTGTTTTTATAGTTTCACGGTACTCTGGAGGAGTAAAATCGTACCAGTCGAACTCAACGCTGTGTTTATTGATGCCAAGGGCCGCTACACAGGCCATATACACTACCGTTCAAAAGTTTGGGATCACCCAAACAATTTTGTGTTTTCCATGAAAAGTCACACTTATTCACCACCATATGTTGTGAAATGAATAGAAAATAGAGTCAAGACATTGACAAGGTTAGAAATAATGATTTGTATTTGAAATAAGATTTTTTTCACATCAAACTTTGCTTTCGTCAAAGAATCCTCCATTTGCAGCAATTACAGCATTGCAGACCTTTGGCATTCTAGCTGTTAATTTGTTGAGGTAATCTGGAGAAATTGCACCCCACGCTTCCAGAAGCAGCTCCCACAAGTTGGATTGGTTGGATGGGCACTTCTTTGAGCAGATTGAGTTTCTGGAGCATCACATTTGTGGGGTCAATTAAACGCTCAAAATGGCCAGAAACAGAGAACTTTCATCTGAAACTCGACAGTCTATTCTTGTTCTTAGAAATGAAGGCTATTCCATGCGAGAAATTGCTAAGAAATTGAAGATTTCCTACACCGGTGTGTACTACTCCCTTCAGAGGACAGCACAAACAGTCTCTAACCAGAGTAGAAAAAGAAGTGGGAGGCCGCGTTGCACAACTGAGCAAGAAGATAAGTACATTAGAGTCTCTAGTTTGAGAAACAGACGCCTCACAGGTCCCCAACTGGCATCTTCATTAAATAGTACCTGTTAGAGCCTGTTTGTGCTGTCCTCTGAAGGGAGTAGTACACACCGGTGTAGGAAATCTTCAGTTTCTTAGCAATTTCTCGCATGGAATAGCCTTCATTTCTAAGAACAAGAATAGACTGTCGAGTTTCAGATGAAAGTTTTCTTTTTCTGGCCATTTTCAGCGTTTAATTGACCCCACAAATGTGATGCTCCAGAAACTCAATCTGCTCAAAGAAGTGCCCATCCAACCAATCCAACTTGTGGGAGCTGCTTCTGGAAGCGTGGGGTGCAATTTCTCCAGATTACCTCAACAAATTAACAGCTAGAATGCCAAAGGTCTGTAATGCTGTAATTGCTGCAAATGGAGGATTCTTTGACGAAAGCAAAGTTTGATGTAAAAAAAATCTTATTTCAAATACAAATCATTATTTCTAACCTTGTCAATGTCTTGACTCTATTTTCTATTCATTTCACAACATATGGTGGTGAATAAGTGTGACTTTTCATGGAAAACACGAAATTGTTTGGGTGATCCCAAACTTTTGAACGGTAGTGTAAGTCGATGTTGCCCACAGACCAGATGAACAGGGAGAAGAGTGGTTACCCCCAGGCGGTCCCCGGGGGCAGACGAGGCTGCACACCAAGGCCCTACAGGGGGTGTGCAGAAGAACTCTGGTCCATCCGTGATTGGGAGTCGGACAGCTGAATGGGTCACCGATGAGGTAGCTGAAACCCTCAAAGAGAGCGCCTTCGGAGAGTTTCTTACCATTGACATGAAGATAGCTGGTGTGAAGACAAATTGTCTTCTAGATACGGGATCAGAAGTGACTACCATTACTGAATCCCACTTCAGAAAGCACTTTGGAGAGAGAAAACTGTTATCAGCCTACTGGGTCAAGCTCACTGCAGCGAATGGGTTAGACTTTCGTGTCCTAGGATGCTTGGAAACGGAGTGTTTTGGGAAGACACTGCGCAGGAAGTGCATTTTTGTGCTAACCGACACCAACCCGGATGTGCAAGAGATGAAGGGGCTTCCTGGCATCGTTGGCATGAATGTCATAAGTGAGCTTCAGACCCTGCTTACGACTGGAGAAGGGGTGAAGAGGATGGACAGATACCACCAATATAGAGGGGAGGCCGGTGTCCGGAGGGTGTTGGCCCAAGTGAAGGAGGAGGTTAAGTCTACGGGCCCCAGTGGCAGGATTGGTTTTGTCAAACTGGCTGGAAGACAGAGAGTCACTATTCCCCCATACAGCGAGAAGATACTGGAAGGCCGCTGCAAGGTGTCACCTAAAATGAAGTGCCAAGTGCTAGTAGAGGCTACACCAGAAGTAAGTCTCCCAAAGGGGGTCCTGCTTGCTAATGTTCTTGCAAAAGCAGCAGGTGGCAAGGTTCCAGTAAGGGAACTCAAACGAGCGAGCCATAAGACTAATGCCAAGGGCCAGGGTAGCAACTGTATACAAACCTCAGGAGGCTCGTCTGAAAGAAATCGTAGAGTTTGAGGAAGATGACGGAGTGCTCCATGTCAGGGAGTTGACACAAAACAAGATCCAGACCACAGACAGCAGCACGGAGCAGCTACCTGTTCCCGTACAAGTGAACTTTTAGGGGCTCACACAATCTCAGGTTCAAAATCTCAACAAACTGTTGGTGAGGCACAGGGATGTGTTCTCAAGGAGCGACAATGACTACGGCCACACTACTACAGTGACACACCAATCAAACAAAGACACCGCAGAACCCCACCACAGGTTTTCCATGAATTCAAACAGCATGTGCAGGATCTTGTTGGCCAGGGGGTCCTGAAAGAGAGCTGCAGCCCATGGGCGTCGCCTGCTGTGATAGTTATCAAGAAAGACAACAGTGTCCGCTTTTACTGTGACTACGGGAGACTGAACCAGGTGACATGCAAGGATGCATATCCGCTACCACCCGTGGAGGAGTCCCTGGATGCCTTAGGCAACGCACCGCTTTTCTCAACATTGGATTAAATGGCAGGGTATTTTCAAGTGGCTGTTAGTGAGAAGGAACAGTAGAAGACAACTGTCACTACCCCCTTCGGGTTGTACGAGTGGACCAGGATGCCTTTCGGGCTCTGCAATGCCTCAGCCACTTTTCAGCGCCTTATGGGGGCGGTGCTCGGCGATCTCATCTTTGATATATTGCTAATCTACCTTGACGATATTATCGTGTTCTCTCACGATTTCGACAGTCACTGTGAGAGGGTGGAGCATGTGTTCAACAGGCTGAAGCAGCATGGTCTAAAGTTAAAGCCGAGCAAGTGCTTCCTCCTGAAGCCTGAAGTCAAGTTCTTAGGCCACGTGATTTCCTCAAAGGGAATTCAGGTTGACAAAGATAAGGTTCAGGCTTTGAACAACTGGCCTGCCCCAAAAGTGAACGAGAAGTGAGACAAGTCCTTGGATTCATTAGTTACTACAGGCGTTTTGTACCAAGGTTTGCTCACTTAGCAAAACCCCTGCATGCACTGGTCGGCAAAGAGGTTAAGGGGAATAAAGTGAAAGCTACCGAACCATTCAACTGGAGTGAAGAGTGTCAAGTGGCCTTTGAAGAGTTGAAGCGGTGCTTGATGTCTTCACCAGTCCTCGTGTACCCCGACTTCAGCCTGCCCTTCATCCTCACCACTGATGGGAGCCACCATGTCTTGAGAGCCATGCTCAGCCAAAAGCAGGGGGGGCTGAACGCATCATAGCTTACGCAAGTAGGGGCTTGCGAGGATCAGAAAAGAAGGACAGCAACTATAGCGCCGTCAAGTTAGAGCTACTGGTGCTCAAATGGGCAGTAACCGAAAAATTCAGGGATTACCTGATGTTCCCTCAGTTTAGAGTCATCACTGATCACAACCCGCTATGTTACCTAGCAACAGCCAACCTTGGAGCTGTTTAGCAGCACTGATTAGCGCAGCTGGCAGAGTACAACTTTGAGGTCAGCTACGTACCAGAACGGCTGAATATAAACGCAGACGCCCTGTCAAGACGTCCATCTAGGGAAGAGCCTGAAGAAGAAGACAGGGAAGACTTCATACGGATGAGTACAGAGGAAGTGTGCGCATGCTTGTGGCCGGGTGAGAAGAAAGAAAAAAGTGAACTGGCTGTACGAGTTGCAGTGCAAGCATCGATTGGAAAGGCAATCAGTGGGAACAGCTGGGGTGAGATTGAAGAGCAGCAAAAGAGTGATCCCAATATCGGGCCCATCTACAATGCTGTGGATAGAGGTAACAAGCCAAGTTCTGCGGAACAGCGTGCCATGGAACCAAAACTGAAACTACTGGCCAGACAGTTTCAACGACTCAAGATGTATTTTACATCCAAGAGGCGGGGAGGATGTGTGTCAGCTAGTCGTCTCAGAATCCCTGCAACTTAAAGTGTATGAGAGTCAGCATGAGCATAGAGAGCATTTTGGGGAGCGGAGAACCCTGAAGACATGAGACAGGGTTACTACTGGACAACAATGACCAACGACGTCCATACATGTATCCATGTATGGACGTCGTTGGTCGTAAAAGTGTAAAAGATGTGCACTAGTGAAGGATGTTTTCCCCAGAATCCATGCGCCCATGATATGCAGTAATCTTATCGCCCCGTTGGAAGTCTTGGCAATGGACTACACCTTACTAGAGAGGTCCTCGGGAGGGTATGAAAATGTGCTTATCCTCACCAACATGTTCACTAGATTCACTGTTGCTGTTTCAACCAAGAATCAAACAGCAAACAGAACGGCTAAAGCTCTCCTGAAGCACTGGTTTGTCTACTATGGATGCCCAGCCCGTTTGCATTCTGATCAGGGGCGATGCTTTGAAGCAGCTGTCATCAAAGAACTGTGCAAGGTCTACAGCATAGCCAAAAGCCGGACCAGTCCCTATCACCCCCAGGGCAACTCCCAGTGTGAACGTTTCAACAGGACTATGCATGACATGTTGCGGACATTACTTCCT